>NC_140579.1:1303876810-1304176810 GCF_964204655.1 Triturus cristatus
TATCCCCACTGCTATTTAACATTGCCATGGATCCTCTGATTTGTGATCTTCAGAAAAACGGTAAGGGCTTCACATTCGGATCAGATGGTCTTATTGAGCAAATCTCCGCTCTCGCCTTTGCTGATGACATCGCAGTACTTAGCAGCTGGGAAGGAATGAGTACAAATCTGAAAATCATTGAAAAGTTCAGTAAAACAACAGGATTAAAACTTAATGTGAAAAAGACACATGGATTTTATATCAGTCACCATAAAGATAAAATCCTGATTACCTGATTATGTGGCGGCCAAGCGTTCATAGCAACGTCGCTTTTTGATCCTTCGATGTCGGCTCTTCCTATCATTGTGAAGCAGAATTCACCAAGCGTTGGATTGGTTACCCACTAATAGGGAACGTGAGCTGGGTTTAGACCGTCGTGAGACAGGTTAGTTTTACCCTACTGATGAACCGCAGGTTCAGACATTTGGTGTATGTGCTTGGCTGAGGAGCCAATAGGGCGAAGCTACCATCTGTGGGATTATGACTGAACACCTCTAAGTCAGAATCCCCCCTAAATCGTAACTATACCACAGTGCCGTGGAGCCTCGGTTGGCCTAGGATAGCCAGCCTCTCTCGAGGGCTGGTGCGTAGAGCCGCTCGCTTGGGGACCGGAGCACAGACGGAAGGGGGCCGCCTCCATCGCCCTTAGTGCACTGCATGTTCATGGGGCACCCGGTGCTAAATCATTCGTAGACAACCTTATTCTGGGTCAGGGTCAGGGTTTCGTAAGTAGCAGAGCACCTACCTCGCTACGATCTATTGAAAGTCATCCTCTGAGCCAAGCTTTTGTCTCTCCTTGCGTGGGTGCCTGCGGACCCCCTCCTCCACCACACTCAGGGGTGGGTCCCTCTGCCGCCAGGCTGGTGGGAGGGATACGGTGGGGATAACACGGGCCTGCGGGAGGCCGCCTCCACCACGTGCCCTCTGGCACGGGGGCCTCCCGTCCCTGCCCCTCTGGGGTGCGGTGACGGGGGCCACCATCCCTTGCAGGTCGGCAGGGTAACCAGATGTCCTGGGCCAGCCGGGCCTCCCCTTCCCGCTGCTCCCAGGCAAGTCAAGCAGGGAGCCGAGCAGCGGCAGCCCCAGGGAAGGAGCCTCACGAGCGGCTGCCTCAGAGTGCCTGTCCACCCTCGGCCGGACTGCAAGGGCGACTGGGTATGGCACCCTCCCAGGCCATCTGGGTGCTGGGTCGTCCCAGGCTATCTGTTCGCTTGGCTGCACGACCAGATGGCCCTGTGGGCCGGGTGACCACATGACCCTGCGGGCAAGGTGACTAGATTGCCCTGTGGGCTGGGTGACCAGATGGCTGGCCTGCCGGCCGGCTGGGCTACCTCCAACTTTTGTCCTTCCCCAGAGCTCTGTAAGCCCCCACTACGTGGGGGCTTAATAGTTGAAGAAAATGGGCTTCCCAGGCAGGCCGGCGGGGAGAGGACGTGGCCTGGGCTTAACCCTCCTTGGTTCCAGCCGAGGGTCCGGGCGCTGGGGACGGGGTTCCACCAGGGCCCGGGGAGGCTCTCCCCGGCCTGGCTAGGGTTTGGAAGCTGTGACCAGGCCCGGGGTTCGTGCTCTGTCCCAGGGATCCAGGGTGCGGGAGCCCCCCGTCCTGCAAGCCAGCCGAGGGTCTGGGTGCTGGGGAAGGGGGTCCACCGGCACCCGGGGAGGCTTTCCCCGGCCTGGCTAGGGTTCGGAAGCTGGGACCGGGACCGGGGCTCGTGTTCCGTCCCAGGGTGCAGGAGCCCCCCATCCTGCAAGCCAGCCGAGGGTCCATGCGCTGGGGACGGGGGTCCACCGGGGCCCGGGTAGGCTCTCCCCGGCCTGGCTAGGGTTCGGAAGCTGGGACCAGGCCCGGGGCTCGTGCTCCATCCCAGGGTGCCAGGGTACGGGAGCCCCCCGTCCTGCAAGCCAGCCGAGGATCTAGGCTCTGGGGGCGGGAGACGGGGTCCACCGGCGCCCGGGGAAGCTCTCCCTGGCCTGTCTAGGGTTCGGAAGCTGGGACCGGGCCCAGGGCTCGTGCTCCATCTCAGGGTGCGGGAGCCCCCCATCCTGCAAGCCAGCCGACGGTCCGGGCGCTGGGGACGGGGGTCCACCGGGGCCCGGGAGGCTCTCCCTGGCCTGGCTAGGTTTCGGAAGCTGTGACCGGGCCTGGGGCTTGTGCTCCGTCCCAGGGTGTGGGAGCCCCATCCTGCAAGCCAGCCGAGGGTCCGGGGGCTGGGGACGGGGGTCCACCGGGCCCCGGGGAGGCTCTCCCAGATCTGGCTAGGGTTCAGAAGCTGGGATCGGGGCTCGTGCTCTGTCCCAGGGTGCAGGAGCCCCCCATCTTGCAAGCCAGCCGAGGGTCCGGACGCTGGGGAACGGGGTCCACCGGGGCCCGGGGAGGCTCTCCGTGGCCTGGCTAGGGTTCGGAAGCTGGGACCGGGCCTGGGGCTCGTGCTCCGTCCCAGGGTGTGGGAGCCCCCCATCCTGCAATCCAGCTGAGGGTCCGGGCACTGGGATCCACCGGGGCCCTGGGAGGCTGTCCCCGATCTGGTTAAGGTTTGGACGCTGGGACCGGGCCCGGGGCACGTGCTCTGTCCCAGGGTGCGGGAGCCCCCCATCCTGCAAGCCAGCCGAGGGTCTGGGCGCTGGGGACAGGGGTCCACCGGGGTCCGGGGAGGCTCTACCTTGGCCTGGCTAGAGTTCGGAAGCTGTGACCGGGCCCGTGGCTCGGGCTCTGTCCCAGGGTGCAGGAGCCCCCCATCCTGCAAGCAAGCCGAGGGTCCGGGCGCTAGGGAAGGGGGTCCACCGGGGCCATGGGAGAGCCCTCCCTGGCCTGGCTAGGGTTCGGAAGCTGGGACCGGGCCCGGGGCTTGTGCTCCGGGCCAGCCGGCCCCAGGGTGTGGGAGCCCCTCATCCTGCAAGCCAGACGAGGGTCCAGGCGCTGGGGAAGGGGGTCCACTGGGGCCCGGGGAGGCTCTCCCCAGCCTGGCTAGGGTTCAGAAGCTGGGACCGGGCCCGGGGCTCGAGCTCTGTCCAGCGGGCCGCGGGGTGCGGGAGCCCCCCGTCCTACAAGCAGGCCGAGGGTTCGGGCGCTGGGTACGGGGGTCCACTTGGGCCTGGGGAGGCTCTCCCTGACCTGGCTCCTTTCAGAAGCAGGGACCGGGGAACGGGGGTGGCTGGCTTTATCCGCTCCGCTGGCTGAGTGGAGGTTTCTGCCCACCCCTATTCAAAAGTACACGATCTTCCTTGCGCATCAAGCAGTTTTCAGGCAACAATAAAAATGTCAAGAAAACTCTGGTGATTAATCTTCCTACTGATGAGAGATCAGAATTTTGTCTAGAGGCAGTTTAGACTCATCATAAAGTAGAGCAGAGGGTTAATGTGCCTGCTGCTGTTTAACAATCAGATCACAGACTGAATATGAGTGAACTATGAGTAGCACAATAAAAAAAATGAAATGTACATCAGAGAGAGGCTTTGGAGAGATGAGCTGCTCTGTTGGAGAGTGGTAGTGAGAAAATTCATGAGGGAGGGGGTGACAAAAAAAGACTTGCACCAGTTGCCACCAGGACTAGAGCTGGCCCTGGCTTTGAGTGGCAACCCCACCCCCGAAGTTCAATTATTGTTGGGCCCCTGTCTATTGTTAAATATCCAATATACTTCCAAACATTATTTTGCCAGTGGCGGCTCCTCTGTTATTGTTGAAAGTCAGCAGAGGCAAGGACATAAGTAAAATGTTAATAAAACGTTTTTATTATCATTTTATTTTGCGTCCTGCAGGCTGCCTGCCAGCCAACCCGAAGAAGGGGCAGGGACAGCCACAGTAACGCTGCAGTTACAGCACCAGGTAAAAGAGGGGAGTGGTGAGCACTGCTAAATGCGCATGGTGGTAGCAACACTGGGATTGGTAGCTGGGAGCCTGCGCAGTGTGCACCAGATTCCTGACGAGGACTTGAGTATCAGGTGGAAGGTGGCAGTCGTCGGAGCAGGTAAGTGAAATTTTATTAATCTTTTTATTGTCTCTTTTTGTGTTCCCACGCTCCACCACTTCATAGTACGAGCGGCCGCTCCTGTATTTTGTTTACTAAACGGCCTTTTGAACTCAGATTGGTAGTGGTCTGGTTCCTATATCCTGCTGCAGGAACCCATTACAAAATGCTTTAGCTGACATATTGGACTTAGCCCTTGGCATAAGGAGTACCTATGGAAAAATGCTGGTGATGGCATACCGGTTAAGTCTTGGCATATGGGTAACCCATTGCAAAATGCTGGCAGTAACAATTCTGGAGATAATTCTTGTACTTGGGGAAACTATGGCATATTGTATGGGGGCAGGGAGAGAAGAGAAACTGCATCTACTCCAAAAATACATGGTTTGACATACTAGTGTTTTTTTTTTTTTTACATATTGGGTGGCCGTTGCTATGCAGAGACAGTCAAGGGCACATTATATATAATTCTTGGAATAAGGGGACACCCAACATTTGTATGGGGGCATGCATAACAAAATTCTGGCCCTGGCACAAGGTAGGTAATTACTGACAGACGAAGGCATTGACTGCACATTTTGAAAGCATCTAGATGAAGTCCTGGGGAACATTTCCCTTCACTCAATTGGCACATCATAAGAATTCTTAAATATTTAATGACTGTCTTTTCAGAGACCAAGGGGTGAAAATGTTGCTTTTTAATATACTATTTAACTTCACTTTTTTTCAAACCATTCTTCAGCAGAATAATCTCCCTCGAACACGACAAGAAGAAGTTTGGCACACTCACTCATTCATTGGAATTCAGAGCAAACATAAAGCCCCAGCACTTACAGAAATCACCAGCCACCACTGTATAAGAAATAATGTCAGATGCAGAATTGTCAGCTCACCCACAAATTGTGGATATTGCCCGCTTTTGTAAGCGAACACCTGCACACCAGGAAATTTACCATTTCCATCCCCAGTTAACTTCGTCTAGCGAGTAACATGATCAAAAGGGTATCAGAAATTTAGAGACCCTCTGCCACTAAATGACTTTGAAATCCTTTAATCAGAATAAATTGCTGTGTGCTGAGGCTTTGGAGGAGGGAAGGAAGGGAGAGGTACTAGGTAATAGAAGGAGGTGTTGGGGAAGTGAAACTGAAGCAGAAAAGAATAGCTGGGGCTGCAGGATGGGTAGCGGTTAATTTGTAAACTTATGAGTGCTGGTGCCCAAAGCTCTGCAATTAAATGTCAGCGTGCCCTATAATAAGTCTGCATGGCCCTAAATCCACCTAATGCCTATTTAATCCACAACCGGCACTCCCTCCCTGTTTATCTCACTCACATCCCTGCTTTCTGCCTTTGTGACTTATTTTCCGTTCTTCTCTTGCTCCTTCTTTTCCTTTGTGTTGTTTTATCTTACTTTCCCTCTTTAAATGTCTGATGCGGAAAAACCAAAGTGCCGACCCCCACAAATGAGTGCCGGTGGCCCCCACTGGCAACCACTAGCTTAAATTAAGCGGTTGGTAACGTTTTACAAGTTCAGGTAACATAGTCGCATTACCCAGGACAGAAGGGTTACTTGTTCTTAATACACATCATTAAGAGGTCACAGGCTTCCATTTCCAAATTTAGAAATATTTACCATTTCCTCAATTTGATTACTTGTTCCAATTCCCCAAGAGGGAGCATTTACATGTACCCACTTGCCATGATTAAGGAGAGTCATGTGTCTATTTTACAGGATGTGTATGTACAGTGGGCATAGCCCAGTATGTAGGGGTTATGTGTTCCCATCGTCTAGGATAAAGAAGTCACGATTAACCATTTGCCAAGATACAGAGGCGGGCTGGGTATGCAGTGTGTTAATTACTGTCTCTTAAACATATACAATGAGCATGACACTCACAGTGCTACCTGTAGAAGTGTACAAAAACTTTGTACTGCAGTGGAAAGTGTGGTGTCTGGAGTTTTATTTTCTATGGGAACTCTGGGTTCTAGATTGTGATGGAAAACAGGCAGTTAAGAATGTACTGTCAGTTGAGAGAAACGGAAATCAGAAGTGGATATGTGCCTGCCCTCTAATAAACTACTTACCTTAACCTACGTGTCCTGTCGAATCTACAAGTTGGCCACAAGGATGGGATATGAACTCACCCTGCTACAGTACCAACATACACACACTTGCGAGATCACGCTACATGCCCTACGTTGTGGCCATATTGGATTGGGGAGCGGCGTGTTACAGCAGGGCGTCACTTCAGGGACCTTGGATAGATCAAAGAGCCTTAGGCATTACTCCAGACCCCAGCAGTAAAGAACAGTTTTTGTTGTTTAATGAGTCAGAATCTGGAATTGAAGCAAAGATGTGGAAGGAGTTTCCCAACAAATGTTCGAGTACAATGGGAAAACTTGAGGGATTTTCACTCAAAACTGTGCTCAAGGGAAATGCTATGCCAATTACTCATACAGTAAGGAATATACCACCGAGTGTGAGAGAGCAGGTTGGTAGTGAGTTGGAGAAGTTTGAACATAGTGGAATCATCACAGCTGTGGAGTGTGTGGAATAGTTGGCGCCCCTTGTGGTAGCTAGGATGGCCAACGGGCAAATAAGATTATGCGTAGACCTGAGGGACTTAAATATAAACATAGTGATAGATAAGTTCCCGTTGCCATAAATCAAACAGATGTTGGCAAAAACCAAGGGTAAGAGGTGGTTTTCCATGATCGAGTTTATCTCAGGTTTATCAGATGCTGCTCAATCCTTCTAAATAAAAATGTTACTGCCTTTATCACACTTTTTTGTTATTACAGGTATGTGTGCATGTGGTTTGGGCAGGCCTCTGCAGGTACTGTCTTTTTAAAACTGGATTCACAAGTTGTTCAGGGAACCCAAGGATGTGACATATTTTCAGTATACTAGTATAGTCTTAGGCAGAGATACACAGGAGCATCATAAGAGGTTGAGAACTATTTTAAGAAGATTGGCTGAGGTTGGGTTGACTGCCAAATGAAAGAAATGTAAATTCGCTGTGATATTGTCCACATACTTGGGACATTAAATGACTCAAGCGGGTTTACACCCCAGAAGGATATTATAGAGTCACTAAGGGATGGCCCTGCACACACTTGCAAGGAGGAGGTGAGATCTTTCATTGGTCCTCTCGAAATGTTATTTTAAGTTTGTAAAGAGTTTTGCTGGGAAAATTTACAGATTAAGGCAATTGTTGAAGAACAGGAAGGAGTTTGTGTGGAATGTGGAAATACAAAGGGACTTTGAAAGTACTAAGGAGGAGATTTGCACTGCTGTCTATTTACAAGGATTCGATGCGTCACCTCTTAGCAAATTAACTATGGATGCGAGCGGTAAAGGGTTAGGCACAGTCTTGTCACAGATTTCAGAAAAGAGTGGAGCGTACTGTATCTTTTGCATCTCAATCTTTATCACCTACTGAAGAAAAGTATTCAGTGATGGAGAGGGAAATGTTGGCTTCTGTCTGGGCCATAGGGAAGTTTAGACAGTATCTGTGGGGGTCTAAATTCTCCTTGTGTACAGATCATAGACCATTGGTTAAAGTTTTGACTCTCAAAGGGTCTCCTATAACTTCTCCCTGTATTGCTAGAATGTCCTTGTAACTCCTTCACTAAACTTACAATGTTGAGTATTTGCTGGGGATTAAGAATAAGGTTGCTTTTTTGCCCTGGAAGGTGTCTCATCCCGGGCTGCCACACACAACGGGGGGGGGGGGGCTGAAGCCCTTTGAGTCCAATGGGTGTTGCGCGCCTGAGCTCGTAGTACACCTAGAGTTAAAAAAGCCCTTGCTGCTCTTTTGCTGTCCTTCCCCTCCTCTGAACGGCCGGATCAGCCCTCCTGTGGAGGTAGGTGGAGAGGGTGGGGCCTCCCGCTCAGTCGGATCGTGGCCCCCAAACCCCTGAGGATTCTCGTCTCGTGGCTGCAAAACTCAGATGCCTCTGGGGCCAAGCCGATGCTGCTTGAAGTTGAGCCTTGACCTGAATTGGGTGTGTAATCTCGCTGCTCTTGACCCGATGCGGGGGATCTCTACTCTGGGGGGCCAGGCTTCCGCTCTGTAGGATCACGGCCCGAACCCAGTGGGGGGCCTCTAAAAATCAGTTGCTTCTGGGGCTGGACCTGCAGAAATCGGGCCCCTTGACGTAGCTTCTGCCTCCTCCGCTTGAGCCGATGCCCCTCGCCTCTCGGCCAACTCATGCCTTGATCTGGGTTTGGGTGCATAGACTCGCTGCTCCTGGCACGGATGCCTCTGTGGATCTCTGACCTGGTCTTCGGCATGTAGACTCGCTGCTCCTGACCTGGATGCCGCTGGGGATCTCTGCTCCGGGGGGCGAGACTGTTCAATGTCAGGCTGGTGGTGCTCTTAGTGGGTAGCAGGCCCGGTTCTAGCGGGTGGGCCAGGCCCACCCAAACATGAGCCTGGCCCACCCAAACAGGAATCTTGGCCCTCGCAGTGAGGGCTTGAAGGCAGGCGCGCAACGCCATTGGGCTCAAAGGGCTGTCTGTGTGTGTGCGCCCGGGATAAAACAGCTTCTCGGCGCACACACACACAGACAGTTTTAGAGATTATCGCAGCCGCACCCGGGTACTTCACAGGTCTTTAAAAGACCTTTTACATGTTAACGAGCCTTTGTTTATTTTTTTCACCCCTTCATCTCCACATGGCGAAAGCCGACAAATCCTTACTTTGACAACGGTAACCTTTGCCCACTGTCCTCTGTGCTGCGTGGATATTCTTTTTCTATGCAGCGCAGGAGAAAAGAAGTTTGTTTATTCCTACTCACCTTTCCTGACCCCTGCAGCTGCTTATTACACCAGGGTGTGACACAAAGTTTGACTAATGGAGTAGGTAAGAGAAGGTGTTACTATTTGTTTTTCTTTTTAAAATCTGCACAGGACCAGCAGGACACATACTTGGTATGCGCTTCATTTAAACAGTTTTTATCATTATCATGGCCGATGCAGGACAACAATAAGACAATAAAAGATGCCCCAATAACGCTGGTGATTAATGATCCTGCTGGAGAGCAACCATTTGTCTGTTAGTAGTTTTTAAATGCAGATGAACTGTATTTTATGTGGATAGCTCAGTGGGTTACTGCCTTTGTCACAGAGATCCGTGTGTTACTTGCAGTTCAGAAGTTACAATCCTAACATAGGACAGTGACCAATGAACTGTCACCAAAGAGCTGCATACAAACATGAATGGTATAGTTAGAACTTCGCTTTTTTGTTTTGTGATATAGTTAGAACTTCCTCAGTCTTTCACTATTCTAATGTTGCTAAAATGTGTATGTTTGGGCAGATATACATTTTTATCAGTAAAGCTGACCCCCATGGAATACTCTTTAAATCCTAAGGTTGTGTTTCCCCAGACCAAACCCTCTTAAAATATACTGCCCACCAGTATGGATGACATGTGATTCATACACCTTGTAATCTTCATTGGCTTATGTGACATTCCCTGTAGACTGATTTACATACTTGTATGACTCATTGTATGTATGTATAAATATTTATAGAGCGCACTGCAACCCTACGGGCATCCTGGCGCTAATGACATAGTGAAGAGGAGAGAAAGCTAAAAAGGTTATACTCTGGGGAACAGCCAGGTCTTAAGCTGCCCACGGAATAATGTCAAATCCTGGATCTGTCGTAATTCCAATGGAAGACTGTTCCACAGGCGCGCAGCTGCAGTGCTAAAGGCTCGGCCTCCCAGGGTAGCTCTCTTCGTCCTAGGAATCGTGGCCCGCCTAGCTGATGAAGAACGCAGTGTGCGCGTGGGAATATACCAACTGAATAGGTTTTGCAGCGGTCTGGGGCCAAGGCCATGAAGAGCTTTAAAGGCTACGCACAGAGATTTGAACAGAATTCTCTGTTGCACAGGCAGCCAATGAAGCTCAGACAAAGCCCTAGTACTCGAGGAAGAACGCGGTTTCAGGAGGGCAAGTTTTGCGGCCGCTACCTGAATGCGTTGATGTCGCCGGATCAGGTAATCTGGAGACGCAAGCAACAAGGCGTTACAATAGTCCAAACGACTAAGGATGGTGCAACGAACCACTGTGCCTCTCACATGAAGAGGAAGCAAGGGTAGAATCCTGCGTAGGCCTCGCATAATCATGTGACAGCTCGAGGCCACCTTGTTGACATGCGACTCCAGACTTAGCTTCTCATTGAAGCAGACCCCCAGATTACGCACAGACTTTACTGGAACCAGGGGGGTGTCTAAGGGGAGAGGCCAGAAATTAGAAGGCAAGGCTAAAGGCACCTTGCCCACTGAGCAATGTATGATCTCAGTTTTGGCACCATTGAACTGCAAGGCATTGTTTTTCAGCCAAGTCGTCATTTCCAGCATACAATTATGGAAGGTAGATAAGGGATCCACCTGGTCACCTTCCAGGGAGATGATCAGTTGCGTATCATCAGCATAGTTACCTGCCGTAATATTGCAAGATTTAATGATTTGGACCAGAGGTCGCATGTAAACATTAAACAATATCGGGCTAATTGAGGAGCCCTGAGGGACACCCTGTTTATTGGGCAGAAAAGCTGACTGATACGGGGGCAGGAAAAACGCCTGCCGTCTATCCGACAAATAACAGCAGAGCCACTCTAAGGCCAGACCTGTGACCCCCACCTCCTCAAGACGATGTAGGAGGATATCATGGCTAACCGTATCGAAAGCGGCGGATAAGTCTAGCAATATCAGAGTTGCAGGAAGCCCCTTATCCGCCCGCATTCGCAGATCATCCAAGGCAGTAATCAATGCAGATTCGGTTCCATGCCCTGGACGGAAACCAAATTGATTCTCCTCCAGCTTACTGTTACTCTCCAAAAACCTCGAAAGCTCTTGGCTGACGAGGCGCTCAGCTATCTTAGCTGGAAAAGGCATTGTCTCTGTATAATTGGAGGAGGAGTGTGGCTCAATGGTTAGAGCGTCGCAGACCCCGATGCAGAGTTCTGGCCCAAGACCAGGATTCAATTCCTGCCTCAGCGGGTCTTGGGCTTAATTTCCTCGGACCTGTTAATTCTCGCCTCGGTGCCTATTCTAATCATGGGTCCCACGCTGCAACTCTGGGCAATAGGTTGCTTAACCTCCACAACAGCGCTAGGATGCCTGGCTTCACCTTGGGGGTGCCCAGGAGTGGGCACTTCACAGGGAAAGGCCAGGAAGGGTTCCACAGCGGTATGTGTACAGTGCCTTGAGACCCCCTTGGGGGTGATACGTGCGCTATATAAGCACAACATTTTTTTTATAATGTGTGCGTGGTGTAAAGTACTGACACACACTGCAATGATATGAGTAGCGCTATACAACAAATGAAATGCATATGAGAGAGGGGCTACATAAAGATATGGGGCACTGTTGCAGGGTGGCAGTGAGGGAATCCGAGGAGGAGGTAATGGGAGGGGCTATGGAGCGATGAGGGGTACTGTTGGAGGGTGACAGTGAGGGAATCCGAGGAAGAGGTCATGGGGTGGAGGGGGCGCTAGGGAGAGATGAGGGGGACTGGTGGTGGGTGGTAGTGAGGGAGTCTGAAGAGGAGGTCATGAGGGGGAGGGGCTACAAAGAGATGAGGGGCACTGGTGGAGGGTGGCAGTGAGGGAATCCAAGGAGGAGGTCACGAGGGGGAGGGGCTATGGTGAGATGAGGGGCACTTGTGGCGTGTGGCAGTGAGAGAATCAGAGGAAGAGGTCAATATGGGGGGGCATGGAATGATGAGGGGCACTGTTGGAAGGTGGTATAAAGGTATTTACAGAGAAAGAGGTTATTGGTGAGGCGTCAAAAAATACTGTCACATCAGCGCTAAAGCTGGCCCTGTCATGGCCTTTCTGTTTTTTGTTGATTTAATTAGCAGTCGGGTCATAAGGGCTACTGTGGAACGTACTTTAAAGCGTGTGCTAATTAGATTCACTGCTATATCCAATGTTTTAAGTTTGAAGGTGATTTTACTAATGTTTTTACCGGGAAAAATGAAAGTGGAGCCCGATAATGCCTGATATGGGGCTGGGGCCCAAGGTCAGCTGTAAGATAAGGTCCACTGGAGAGGAGTAGTGGATAATCAAGCCTATAAGGGAGTGCGTTGCAGAGTCCGGCGTCAGGCGGAGGTAGTATTGAAGAGGGATTCTCCCTGGGGCTCGCACAGAGGGAGCCCGAGAAGTGTCACTTGCCTGATACCTACCACCTGAGAAACCTCCTCTTCCCATCAAAGGAACATTACATGGAAAAAACCCACTTTTTGAGAGTGATAATATTTAGAAAGAGATTTGGAAAAGAGTGCGTTTTACTGGGCCTTGTAAGACTAAGGAGAGATAAAGGAGGGCCCTGAAGCAGACCTGCCCAGACATATATGCGACAAATCGAGCCCGCAGTGGCCCACCCAAATGCACCCTTGGCCCACCCAAATAAAAATTCCTGTACCCGGGCCTGGTGGGTAGTCGGCACAACAGGCCCCCAATACGCATCCACAGGTGCTCAGGGAGCTGTATCGCGATGCGCTGAGCACCGCTTCGTAGCAAGGTATGGTCTCCTCCGGATTCTCGATAAGTTCTTTGTGTGCACAGCTCTCCAGCCAACTGAGATGAAAGAAGTGAGCCGTGCTGGGGAGCGGTCCGCCTGTATACCCCCCGCTATCCCTTCTGGCCGGCGGCGGCTTCCATCATTGTGAGGTATAAAAGATACCCCCCCCCCCTTCTTGGCTGTTGTTTCTTGCGCCCTTTTCGGCAAACCATCTCTTGGGGGGTGGGTGCGGAGGCGAGCCCCCTCCTTTGTCTTTGGGTGCGCTATCACGCCCAATCTGGTTATTTTGTGTCACCAGCGGTTGTGATGGCGCCGGCCCGTGAGGCCCCCTTCGGGGGCGGCCTCTGCGAAAACATGGTGACAGGTGTATTACTTCCTCTGCCAGGCACTCAAAAACTATAGGACATCAGCAATACAACCTACACCCGGCGCAGAAAGAGATCAGGAGTACTTCCTGCTACACGTTTGGCCTAGTCTGAAAGCAGCAGTGCTCTTTGCAAAACGTTTACATCCTTGAGAACTGATGTCTTGAGCTTAGATCTGAAATGTGGGAATGTTGAGGTTACATTCCACATCCCCACAGTTGATTACTTGCTCCCCTTTTCCAGAATGGAGATGCCACGTGTTCCTATATCCTAGGATAGTTGCAAATGAACATTTTCGAAACGACCCTTGGATGACGCCAGTAGCCTCCAAGCAAACTTGGCTCTGTAAATTCTATCCAGGTCTGTCCAACGTCACTGACTTGAGCTTTAAAAAAAATACTTTTCTACGGCATTTAGAAAATTGGGGATCGCCAACCCCCCCCCCTGTATTAAGTTGCCTGTAGAACCATTTCATTTACAGCAAATTGTACTGCCCAAATGAGCATTATATTGCACCATTTTTCACTTTTCTGATAAGTTTCTCCTCAAAGTTATCGTTAAGTGACATGAGTTCTGACTACTGCAGTGTTACTGTTTAACGAGCCTTAGAATGCATTATTTTCTAAAACTTACAAAAACTCTTGATGATGGGGTCGGTTTCCACCGTTGTGTATCTGCCACTCTCTGATGGTTTTGGTGGCACTGCGCTGATATAGCCCTCATTTTGGAAAAGTTTACAGCTGTGTAGATGATAGAGGGACCCTACATTCTAAGAACGCTCCCTCATGACCTATATTTCTTTTATCTGGCTGAACATGAATTCAACATTGTGAGAAGTTGGCCTGGCATATGCTGGTCACTAGTTATAGTGGCCACCTTGCACCAGTCCAATTCGACTCTTATGGTAGATAGGTTTAAGACAACCTTTTAAAGAAAGCTATCCTAGTGGTAGCTGTGGAGAGCAGCCTTCAGGCTAAGTCTCTGAGGAATGTAAAGCAGCTTGTTTTATCTTATAATCTCTTGAACTAGCAAATGAAAGGACACCACACAGGTATATATATCAAATATATATGTATTTATTTCTAGACACACTCTACTAATCTCTTTATGAGATTAGAAGCCAGGAACACATTCAAATATCAACGTTTCACAATAAGTTAAGCACAAATATGACTGGGGCCCAAGGGGCGTACCAGACCATATACTAAAAAAGAGGTTTAGGAAAGTCGACTTGTAGAATGATAAGGCCTATAGCCTGTAGAATCGCTGGGGCTTCACGACTGCAGTGATAGCAGGTAAGTAACAGACCCACGGGAGCCGCATGCAGTGTGAGAACACAGCCGCGGGTTCCCTATTGATTACAATGGAGCAAGTTGCGGTTTGATTTTTAAAGTTTTAGGGGACTTCGAGGAAGTCTACAAGCAAGCCACTTACAAGGTAAGTAATTCGAGGGCCAACACACACTAGGGCACCGGAGTGCACGAGTTACCTCACCCAGGGAAGCCGGGTGCATAGGTGTCTTTTGGTGTCGGGTCGCGTCGCTGTTTTCTACGGAGACCAAAGAAGACTTGCTGCTTGCGGCGACTGAAGAAGTGTCCGGTGGAATCCAAGGCTGGATTCAAGATGTAGAAGACCTGAAAATTGAAGGGACAGTGTTCACAGTCACTTGCCAGTGACCCGGGGCCAGGAAGATGGATGCCCACGGATGTCGGGTGATTTCAGGTGATCAAGGGTGTTTTGGCTCTTCGCTCACGAGGTCCAGGAGGGATCTACGATGACCAGCAGCTGGATTCGGAGTGTCCCACAACGCCTGCAGCTGACTGCGGAGTTGGCAACCGGATTGGAGCCAACAAGCCTTGGCAACAGCAAGTCTTGTGTGGAGTGAAGAAAGTTGATGGTGCAGACCAGCAAGGTCTGAGGGACTCACCCAGCGAGGGTAAGTGAAGGCAAGCCTGGAGCAACCAGGGGAGCCCTTTTAGTTGATAAGAAAGTCTTCGGGGGATCCACAAGCCAACGGGCAAGGGATCGCAAAGACGCCTCTTGAGGAAATGCTTCACAGGAGCCCACGGTCACTCGGGATGGAGTAGGCCACTGATTTTTGCTGCAAAACCTGCTGGAGGCTTGGGCCACATATGGTCCAAAGCACAAGTTCGTTGAACGTCGTGAAGGGGTTGCACTCAACAATAGTGCACAGTTCCCAGGTATTGCAGTTCCTCGTCACTCTTGGGGTCCAGATACCACAGCTTCACTGGGGACTCAAAATGGCCGACGAGAGGTCAGGAAATCCAATTCTGGGGCTGCAGGGACTTCGGACTCCGGCGGGAGCGGGAAAGTTTGCGCCCGTTGTTTCAAGTTTTGGTGCCTGCCAAGCAGGGGAGTCACTCCTTGACTCCAAGGGAGATTCTTCCGTCTTCCAAAGGTAGTGGAACGTCGAAGGGCCAGGATTCTTCTTGTAAAGCGTCGTCCAGGGTTATCTAACTTGCAATGGCAAGGTGTACCTATCTTATAGTAAAAGAAAGGGAGGGACTAGCTCTATGACCACTCCTCTAGGAGGGTCAGGGGGGTGGGTGGTTACACCCACTTCCCTTTGTCCAGTTTCGTGCCAGAGCAGGGGCTGGTAGCCCCTGAACCGGTTTGAGCTGGCATATGCACAGAGGAGCCTACTGCTCCCCCAGTGCAGGACTTCAAAGCACTCTAAGAGTGCACCCACCCAGCTCCAATACACTAAATCCTGTCTGGAACGTGGTGACACCTCCCTGTGACAGGATGCCTATTGTTGGGCCTCCTCCACTGTGAGTTTCGGCCAGCAGCAGGAGGGCAGCCCAGTGTCTGTGCTGGTGGCATCCATTTTGTGATGCCAGGGCTCTTTCAGATTTCTACCGCGTTACCACAGTAGGTACATGTCATCCCCTCTAGAAGGGTGGGATCATACTCCCACACCAGTTCCTGGTGTGGGGGTATGATTCCAAGATGTTTGACACCAAACACGACATGTTTTGATGCAGTCATACCAAAGTTAGCATTAACCAGGAGATTATAATGCACTTAAGAGTATATGGTTTAACTGCATCCACAAACAGCCACAGGGAATGGACCCTGCCAGCTGCAGAGGGGCCCTGCTCAGGCAGAGGCACCCCCTCACATTGTAAACCAAGCACCCTGCCCTCAGGATTGATAGGGCCTGCCATAGGGGTGACTGATAGGTTTATATGTGTGTGTATGGTGAGATATAGGAACATATACCTCTGTGAGGAGTGCTAACACTACCTCACCCAGGCTGCAGTAGCAGGCCTGAGGTGTCAGAATTAGTCTGCTTCCCAGGGGTGGCATAATACATGCTTCAGCCCCTGGTAGGCCTGTAAAGTACCTATGCCCTTGGTACCTAAGGTACCATATACTAGGGGCTCATAAGGCACCACAGTAACCAATCACTAGTGCATCTAATATGCACTCCAAGTCGTTTAGAGAGAACAGAGAGACTGGGGCCCTGATTAGCAGGGACCTAGCCTGACTATAGCCAGAAACCAGTGTATACATCAGAAAAAAAGTGGGGGCAACATAAGTGCAGATCCTACTCTCCTACAAACATGGGCTGAAATAGAGCTAAACAACAATAAAAGGCAAAAACATAATCCTATTTTTAAATATGCACATTTTTATTAATTTTCTTTGTTTTATCAAAAATATTTTTGTATTTTCTTTTACATATTTTTACATATAAAATCAATACTATGAACGTCTACAAACAGTGTTACATAGTAGTGACATGATATTTTCATCTGTAAACATCCTTACATCATAAGCCCCCGGGTACAGAAACAAAAATGGAACATTCATACACACTACCTCACATGCATTCCTCCTCAAATACATTCATACCACATTCATTAATGCATATATCTGGAGAGTGGGAAACAGAAAGTTGTATAAATCTCCATGACCAATTAAGGCAGCTGCATATAGCAGGATCTGAACAGCATTGATAGAGGGACCCTGCATGGGAACTCTTTCGTTGTTTTGCTGTAGTGATGACTAGATGTGTTTTAAAGATTGAAGTCATTTACATTGATCAGAGATTTCTGTGTGTTCAAAACATCCCAGACGATATTTAATTTGACCAGTATACATGGTTTCTACTGAATACAGCTGTAGTATATTTAAGTTTTTGGACTAGGTAAATTCACATAAAATAACTGGGAAATTCTACTGGCTGGTGACAACTTTGAGTTCTTATAAAGCATAGGGTTGCCACTTTTCCAAGATAAATTTATGGGCCCTTTGTTTATGTTTTAAGATTCTGCGAAGGCCCGGACATGGCACTTAAATAGGACTTACCTATTCATTTTTAGCATGGCCCCACTGCCTTTTAAGGTCTTGCCAAGGCAGAGCCTTGCGCTGTCTCTGCGAGACATGCTGTATTCAGGATATGGGCTTCAAAGCTCTGCTCATTTTCAGGGACTGCTCCTGTTACATGTGTTGTTACTCAGAGCTTGTGAGCACTATTTATTTCTTTAAGTTGGAGCACTAAAGACCAGTGCTTGTGTTATACAGAGCTCTGTTGTAAACAGGGCTGTAAATCTTGCTCTTATCTTGCTGCATGTGCTGTGCATTCAAAGACCGAGGTCTGTTTTGGCTGCAGCTGCCTCCTCCTCCTCTCTCCTGCTTTTGAAACACAGGCCTCCGGGTCCCTGCCTTCCTAGGGCTGCTGCTGCCTCCCTCTAGGAGCTCAACAAGCTTCCTGATTCATGGAGCACACATTAAGCATGTTGTACATTCTTGTTTGGAGATAGTGCAATTTATTACAGGGAAAGATTCTTTGTCCCTCTAGCAAAAATTGATATTTGAGTATTTCACGTTTGTACGTTTGCTCTACAGATTATTGTAAGGTGCATTCCTGTTGTCAAGGCATAATATTTTGACTGTGAGTGGTAATTACATCAGTGGTGGCTGGTGAAATTTGACAGTGGTGAGGCGTAAACGTTCTGTCAGAGTGCACTGCGGCGAGCGAGCGAGCACGAACATCTTAGGTGGGTATTCTCCCTCGAGAAAATTTTGAAACAAGAGTGGGTAAATGGTGCATTTTCAAGCAAATTTGAGAGGCAAGAAGGTTAATAAAGCAATTGTGAAAGTGCAGTTATTACATTAATAAAAGGATGTCATATACTAACATGTAGATACTGCCACAAAGTTGGTTTCATATAAATGGGTCTAACTGGTGAAAATTATAGCACAATTAATCAAATACATTGGCTTGAAGCCATACACTATTCATTCAGGTCTATGGGGGCCAGCATGTACTATTGCAATAATTCAGGGTCTGCCACATTACCTAGGAGCTATATATTTCCAAAGCGGAAAATCATCTGCTTATAAAAATTATGTGCCAAATGCAAAAATGGATGCAAAGTGGTGGAGCATTGGTGCCACAGAAAATGCAGTTCCGGCCTGATACAGTCAGCCTAGTTGCATCTCAAAAGTTGGAAACTTTGTGCCAGTATCTAATTCCCAACATTTTACATGTGCATTAATAACGTGGTTTGCCAAGAGGGTTAAGAGAGAGGCGGTTGTGACGCTGGAGACTGAAATATCGGGGCTGGAGGCGGCCTTGGAGGCGGGTGTCACCCCGGATGGGCTGCATGCCCTCAGCCTGAAGCAGTTTGAATATAAGTCTCTCGTCACTGATGCTGCCAAGACTATGTATAGGGAGCAGCAGGGTAGGTTGTATGACGCCGGAGACAAGGCGGGTAAGCTGATTGCCTGGTTGGACAAGAAGGAGAGAGTGAATCGTGTGGTCCCGGAGCTTCGGGTGTCGGATGGAGTGTGTGTGACTGAGCCTGGTGAGATTGTTGAGTGTTTTGCTGACCACCTCCGTGCAGTGTACTCCCCGGTGTCTGATAGAGATGAGGACGACTCTCGTCTTCTGCTTCGGGATATTGCCCTGCCCGGCTTATCCGTCGAGGACCGCGAGCTGATGGATGCCCCTTTGTCTGTCGAAGAGATAGCTACTGCGATTCGCTCCCTCCGCTCGGGCAAGGCTATGGGCCCCAACGGTCTGCCGATTGAACTATATAAGTTGCGCCCGAATAAAATCGCGCCTTTCCTTCGTCATATGTTTCAGGAATCGCTCGAGAGGGGTTCCCTTCCTGACGACCAGCGTCTGGCTACTATAGTGGTGATTCCCAAGGAGGGTAAGCCACGTGACCGCTGTGCCTCCTATAGGCCTATTTCCCTGCTAAATGCCGAACCCAAAATCCTTGCTAAGGTCCTCGCCAATCGCCTGCTGAGCGTTATATGTGACTTGATACATCCGGATCAATGTGGCTTCATCCCACATCGTAATACCGCTCTCAACTTACGACGTCTGCACGGCGTCCTCGCTAGGGCTGAGTACTTCGCTGAACCGGCCATATTGGTTTCCCTAGACACCACGATGGCCTTTGATACCATTGAATGGCCATTTCTTTGGGCCGTCTTGGCAAAGTTTGGTTTTGGGGAGGGGTTCCTTAGCTGGGTGAAGCTCCTTTATGCTGGACCAATGGCTCAGGTGGTTGTCAATGGGCGGGTTTCTCGGCCTTTCGCTCTCGGGAGGGGAACTAGGCAGGGGTGCCCGTTGTCCCCGCTGCTCTTTGCTCTCGCCCTGGAACCGCTCGCTGCCTGGCTCCGTTGGGAGCCCTCGATTAGAGGGCTCCGGTGGGCCCCGGGCTTCGAGGATCGGGTTTCATTGTACGCGGATGATATTCTCTTGTATCTCACCTCACCGCGGAAGTCGCTCAATGTCCTCTTTGATGTCCTTACTTCCTTCGGGAAAAACTCGGGTCTGATAATCAACTGGTCCAAATCTTGTGTGTATCCTATCTCTGGTGGTCTTCCTCTCTTGCCGCCTCGGCTTCCGCTCCAAATATCTCAGTCCGGCTTTAAATACCTGGGGGTGTACGTTTCGTTGGATCCGGCGGTCCGCTATGAGCAGAATCTCCTGTCTCCACTGGCGTTTGAGGGCAGATACGGCTCGGTGGTGCAAGCTGCCCTTGTCTCCGCTTGGTCGCGCGGCGCTGTTTAAAATGATGTCCCTTCCCAGATTCCTTTATGCACTCCAGAACTCCTTCGATGTCATTCCTGCGGCCTACTTTAGGGAGGTGGAGAGTTTGCAGAGGAGACTGGTTTGGGACGGGCGATCGCGTATCGCTTTGGCCAAGCTGACTCTTTCCTGGTATGACGGGGGCATCGCGCTTCCTGATATTCGACGGTACTATTGGGCCTCCCAGCTGTCTGCCATTAATCATGCTACGTACGCTCCTGGTTCGAACCCGGCATATGAGATGGATAAATTCCTGCTCCCCGGCGGTAACTATAACAGAGCGCTTTACTCGTGGTCTGCTGGTAGGGCCCAATCGGGCTGACCTCTTGGTGCGTCTTCGGGAGGCATGGACGGGAGATGGGGTGGAGCTGGACGATGAGGACTGGCAGACTGCACTCTCCTCCCCTAAGGAGGTGGCCATCCCGGCCCGTCTCCGCCTGGTCCAGCTTAAGATTCTCCATCGTGTATATGTAACGGGCCCCCGCCTGGTCTCGATGGGGTTTTCAGACGACGGACTCTGTAAGCGTGGCTGCGGGCTCAGTGCTACCTTTCTCCATATCCTATGGGAATGCCGCGAGGTGGCGGAATACTGGCGCCGGGTGCATGATATTATGAGACGAGTCACCGGGGTCGCTCTGCTGCTGGAGGTGCGTCGTTGTGTGCTGAATGTATGGGAGCCCAATGACTGCAATGCGGCTCAGGCTCGGTGGGCGGCCTTGGGGAACATGATTGCAAAGAGAGATATTGCACAGCTTTGGGGTTCCCAGCGGCCTCCCACCGTGTCCGTCTGGAAGGAGAACATGGACTGGTGCATGTTCAGGGAGAAAACGGTGTATGTGGCTCGTGGTAAACCGGGGGCTTGGGGTAGAATTTGGGAGCAGTGGAACGCGTATCGTGGGTCTATCTGTGCACCCCCTTTGGTGGATACGTCCGGGGTTGCCTCGTCCCCCTGATCCTTGAGGGTTCCTTGTGTATCTCGTACGTTGGAGTACAGATTTGGTTCTCTCGTGGCCCCCCCCCTCCCTCTCAGGTCTTCTTTTATTGACCGCCCTCGGGTGGTTGGGTGTTGACTCCCCCGGCTGGTGTTCGCCGCCCTTCATAAGTCGTTTCGCCTTGTTTGTTGTATTTTTGTATTTTTCTTTTTTGTTGTTATTTATATTAAAAGTGTGTATTCTGATCTCCCTTATGTGCAGTCTGATCTACTGTGATAGTGCGGAGCCCCTGTGGGCCAGTCATTGTTTTCTGATATGCTGGAACACTTCGACTACTAGCGGCCGGCCCTGGTGGTTGTAGGCCCGTGTTTGTAACCCTTTTTATGCACAATAAAATCTTTTCAAAAAAAAAAAATAACGTGGTTTGCTTCTAATAGTATGATGATACACCAGCATACCACAGAACAGCCCATGTGACATCACAGACCGAAGGTTCACTGATGCTCATTGTGACAGAAGACCGCTCACTGTGCTAATCAGCCACTCAAGCTGTCTGCTTTGCAGTTCATGATGCAATGACAGGTGCAGGTCACTAAATATACAGGTTCCAGTTTCACACATTATTAGCATTCAGTAACTACACGTACTGCTATGAAGCCAGCACCCACCCTGCTAAAATTAGAAAAACAAAGATTGCCATTGCAGATTCTACAACTGAACATGTATAGTAACGGCAGTGGCCCTCGCCTCTAGGCCCCAGTGGCCCCCGTAGTTCTGCTTAGGTGCTTGCTCCAGTGACCTAGAGCTCCCTCCCAGACTGAGCTTTGTGTAATATTTAACTATCTGCGGAATGCAAGCAATACGCACGCTCCACGGGGCTGCGCTCTGATAGGCCAGGGCACTCGTAACAAGTTACAGCAATGCGTGGGTACCCTTGCTGAAGTTTTAACCCTCACAAAGTGCGGACCATATCCCTCGGCCAAGTAACACCGAGCCCTCGGCCTTCTCTCACTTACTACAGACTCCGAGCTCCAGCAGCAACTCTGCCCATTCCAGGATCACCTCACACCCCAGGCCCCTCTTGCACCAATACTGCCAGCTCTCAGTGTACTCAGCAGTATCTTTACTGTATCTTTACAGGTCTGACAGTTCAGCGTCATATGGGGTTGACACGGCCTATCATGCTTCTAGCGAAGATAACATGAGTACCAATAAGCCCCACCATGAAAACACTTATTGTTAATGCCAAAAACCAAACACTTTCTAGTCTGCAAAATGTAAATCTTTATAAAAACAGCTACAAGGCGTCCATGCTAGCAACATTGTATTATTATTATTGGGGAGCCACTCGCAGGCGAGGACATTGTTCTTTTACCTTCTCTAATCTGCAGGATGCCCTGGGTGAGCTGACTTGCCACAACTGAAAGTCCGACTTTTCCTGTGCGGGGATATTAACTGTTGGGACTGCGAGGACCAGTGTGCTTTGCTGCATCTTTATTGACCGCACCTGGGTCCTCTTGCCGGCTCCGCCTCCCTCCTCCCTCGGCTACATAACGCCTCGCGACCCCCGCTTCGCGGGAGCCGCTCGCAGGCGAGGACATTGTTCTTTTACCTTCTTTAATCTGCAGGATGCCCTGGGTGAGCTGACTTGCCACAACTGAAGGTCCGTCTTTTCCTGTGCGGGGATATTAACTGTTGGGACTGCGAGGACCAGTGTGCTTTGCTGCATCTTTATTGACCGCACCTGGGTCCTCTTCCCGGCTCCTCCTCCCTCCTCCCTCCTCCCTCGGCTACATAACGCCTCGCGGCCCCCGCTTCGCGGGAGCCGCTCGCAGGCGAGGACATTGTTCTTTTACCTTCTCTAATCTGCAGGATGCCCTGGGTGAGCTGACTTGCCACAACTGAAGGTCCGACTTTTCCTGTGCGGGGATATTAACTGTTGGGACTGCGAGGACCAGTGTGCTTTGCTGCATCTTTATTGACCGCACCTGGGTCCTCTTCCCGGCTCCGCCTCCCTCCTCCCTCGGCTACATAACGCCTCGCGGCCCCCGCTTCGCGGGAGCCGCTCGCAGGCGAGGACATTGTTCTTTTACCTTCTTTAATCTGCAGGATGCCCTGGGTGAGCTGACTTGCCACAACTGAAGGTCCGACTTTTCCTGTGCGGGGATATTAACTGTTGGGACTGCGAGGACCAGTGTGCTTTGCTGCATCTTTATTGACCGCACCTGGGTCCTCTTCCCGGCTCCTCCTCCCTCAGCTACATAACGCCTCGCGGCCCCCGCTTCGCGGGAGCCGCTCGCAGGCGAGGACATTGTTCTTTTACCTTCTCTAATCTGCAGGATGCCCTGGGTGAGCTGACTTGCCACAACTGAAGGTCCGACTTTTCCTGTGCGGGGATATTGACTGTTGGGACTGCGAGGACCAGTGTGCTTTGCTGCATCTTTATTGACCGCACCTGGGTCCTCTTCCCGGGATCCTCCTCCCTCCTCCCTCGGCTACATAACGCCTCGCGGCCCCCGCTTCGCGGGAGCCGCTCGCAGGCGAGGACATTGTTCTTTTACCTTCTCTAATCTGCAGGATGCCCTGGGTGAGCTGACTTGCCACAACTGAAGGTCCGACTTTTCCTGTGCGGGGATATTAACTGTTGGGACTGCGAGGACCAGTGTGCTTTGCTGCATCTTTATTGACCGCACCTGGGTCCTCTTCCCGGCTCCTCCTCCCTCCTCCCTCGGCTACATAACGCCTCGCGGCCCCCGCTTCGCGGGAGCCGCTCGCAGGCGAGGACATTGTTTTTTTACCTTCTATAATCTGCAGGATGCCCTGGGTGAGCTGACTTGCCACAACTGAAGGTCCGACTTTTCCTGTGCGGGGATATTAACTGTTGGGACTGCGAGGACAAGTGTGCTTTGCTGCATCTTTATTGACCGCACCTGGGTCCTCTTCCCGGCTCCTCCTCCCTCCTCCCTCGACCTCACATCCACTTAAGTCACGCCTAGTCTCGCGTGAGCGGGACGCGTGCGGGGCGCAGTCCGGGGCTAAGCCCGGGCAAAGGGCGGGCCCTCTGTGGCCCTCAGAGGCACGAGGAGACCGGACCGGGCCTATATATTAACGTACTGTTGTAGACTCCCTGGGTATATATTTTAGTTTGTCGTAATATTGCTATGGCTACATCTGTGGACAAACATTTACCGTTAAATGTAGGGGGTAGTAACAAGGGGACACTAGACGATTATTTTCCTAGGGTTGCTGTAGATAATGCAAGGGAGAGTGTACTTGCAGAGCGCAGGGCGGAACGGCGCCGCTCCATTGAATGTATGAAAAATAGATCGTCTGTGGAATCTTTGCACCAAACTTTGCCCCCTAATGTAAATTACCCTATTGGAACTCAGGATTTATTATTTACAGATAATGTTCCCGTACTTTTACGAGATTCTCCCCCCCCCCCTTTGACATTTTCAACAGCTCATATATAAATAATAATGTACCCTTCCCTAGTAATCCCACTATGGGAATTGATACGATTATACAACCTCCTTCACCGGTGGTTAAGGTTGCTAAAAAGAAGGCTGGGAAAACTGTTAAGTCTAAAATTCTAGGACCTCCGCCTACTAAAAGAAGGAAGAGGGTAGGTGTTCCACAAAGATGTAAGATTAACCATTCGGAGTTTGGTAAAACATTAAGGGCCCCTATAACGACTGCACTTACGTCAAAGTCCAGCGTATTGACTACTTCACCTTTATTGGTTCCCTTAGAAACAGCTATAGCCCCAAAAGCTTCAGCAGTAGTCGCATCTCCTTTATCTGGCTCAGCCATTTCTTCACATTGTTCGACTAAGGAAATATTTCCTGCTGCTGCCCTCGAGAGTATTGAATGTTTAATAAGGTCACTTGTATTACCCATATTAGAGAGGCTAAAAAAGATGGAGCAACGGTTGGGGGACCTAGAATTAGCTATTAGCAATAATGTGGGGTTACTTAAGGACTTTGTAAATTTGGCGCCCCCTTCTGTTGCACCAGTGATCCCTTCTATGTCAGATATTTACAATGGCGTAAGCATAAATAGTAATTCCATTACTAGTGCTCAACGTGGAGCTATTTCCCCCAAAATAGTTCAACAACTGGTACAGCCTGACTCTGGTGAAGCTCCAAAGGGAAGGAATCGACCTCCAATAGGAATTTTGCAAGATGAGAGGGGAAGCACCAGCCCTGTCAGGGCTGTGGATCACAAGAGGCGCCAAGTTCAACTACCTCCTGAAGCGGTTCCCTATGTGATAGTGCTTATGGGAGTTCCGATATTGGAGAAGGGTAGGAGGGAAGGGTTCTTTCAGTTAAAAAATAAAGCCATGTATTGGCTTAGCCAAAATAGACCCCTTCCTCCTAATGTTAATGGCGAGATTTTGCACGTTCGGCGACTCCCCTGGTTGGGATGCAGAGCCAAAGACATTGAGGGGGACCTAATTGTTATCAACTTTAGAGATCCTAGAGCAGTTAATTATATTTTAAATTATATCCCAGGGAAAACTAGCACTTCAATTCTCCCGTGTGATTTGACATATTTTTATCCGAGACCCCTAGCGATCCCTATGATGTACCCTGGGGCTACAGTGCGTCCGCAGTTATTACTGCCTGCTCCATTTATACCTTTAAATAATTGGCATACAACTTATGCACCCAATCCCGTGCCTATTGAAAATGCACCTGGATGGGATATTGTACCCCTCAGGAGCTATAGTTATAGTTCTAGGAGGGCAGACTATCGGTTACCATTCACCCCGTTGGAAGTTACTAACAGATTTGATGCCTTTTCAGGCTTCGATGATTGCGACTGACAGGGGGGATCCCCTAAGAGTATGCCGCCCACTACCGAGCATCAGGCTCTGAATGACAAGTTAATCCCCCCAGTGCAAACTTTGTTATTGGAACAATTTATCCATCCTGTAATTGCCCCCTCCCCTACTGACCAACTCTCACTGACTTGTGAGAATGAGCCAGCAATAGAAATTAGTTCTGTAGTGACTAATGATGTTTCTGATTCCTTGGACTATGATCCAATTAGTCCAGAACTGCCGTCTGCTTATGTTAAAATTCTTTCTTGGAATGTGGCGGGACTTAAGAGCAAATTGCCTATTCCTGAGTGGGGCTCTTTTATGGCCCTACACGACATCTGTATGCTGCAGGAAACTTGGGCATTAAAAAGAAGTATAGCCCAGGGATTTGCTGTGTACGATATTTTGGCAAGTAAGGGTGAGAAGGGCAGACCTATGGGGGGATTGTCTATATGGGTCGGCACGCACTTGGGAGCTAAGGCATCGCAAATTCCAACTAATTCGTTGGATGTCCAGTGCGTATTGCTGACAACTCTAAAAGGGCCAAATATTGCCTTGATTAATGTATTCTCAAGGCCAGTCAGGCGGGGCCTTGTGACTGAGGCTATTGAAACTTTGCGGACCCTTATCCAGTCTATGGACTCTTCCACTGTGTTAACAGTGGGAGGTGATTTCAATTGCCATTTTGAACCACTTATGGACACGAATTCGGCCGGCCTGGATGATGTTGATTCATTGTGGATTATCCCCGAGCCATTGATTACTCGGGTTAAGGCTTGGACCCCCTTAGTTTTACAATTACAGTCATTTGCGCTCATCACTTCTCTACGAGCATGTAACGGGAGGGTTGAACCCGATAGACCTGGGAAAGCCACATTTAATCGACTAAACTAGTCCTCAATTATCGATTATATCTTTGTAGAAGCTAGGCATTGGGATAGGGTGCATGAGTTTAGGGTCACTGAAAGATCTGACAGTGACCATAATGCCCTGGTACTCTCATTAAAGATGGGGAGCTTCGGGTTGAAATGTCAAACATTGGGTGAAAATTGTGCCACAGCGCCTCTTATTATCTCAAATAGTAGACGTAGAGTTAAATGGCCAGAATTCCAGATGTCCGACAGCAAACTTGCTGCATTATATGAGATCATTATTCCATTCATTGAAGAGATGGGGAATATTGGTCACTTAGGTAGGGCATCTGATATACATAACAAACTGGTCATAGCAATTAAAGATATTTTTTGCACAGAGAGAAGGGAAAATCGGTTGCGGACCACGTCCGCTCCGTGGTATAATGCCTCTTGTCGCAATGCAAGAAGGGCACTCTTTAGAGTTTTAAAAATTAATAATAGGGAGGCTGTTAAAACACAACGCTCTGCGTATAAAAAGGCACTTCTTAAGGCAAAGAGAGAATGGGAGGCCACTAAGTGGGAGAATTTGGGATCCGCACTTACTAATAAGAATCCTAAACTATTCTGGACCCTGGTTGCAACTGGACTTGGTGGGCATGTCCCTGCATTTGTCCCCAATATAGCCCCTTCTGCTTGGGAAAGTCCTTTTTGCGCTCTTTATGGCACTTCTGAGTCTGGTGGTACGTTTGTTAATACTACCGAACCCCAGCGATCCCAAAGGGCTAGTGGGGCAGCAGATCCTGGGCGGCCAATTATCGACCGCCCATGCTTTCCTGCAGATGAACTAATTACCTTGTCCGAGGTAGAGGTAGCATTAGGAACTTTGCTTCCAAACAAGGCTCCAGGCTGGACAAACTGCCAGGAGACCTGTTTCGCACACAACCAAAAATATGGGCCCCTTATTTGGTTACTCTTTTCAATGGCATTTTGCAGGGTGACGACTTGCCTCCCACATGGCTAGGAGCAGAAATCGTGCCTATTTTAAAAAAGGGTTGCCCACTAACTCCCTCTAACTATAGACCCATCAGTCTTATTGATACATCGCAAAAGCTGATGGGGAGGGTTATTCTTGATAGGATCCTTGGGTGGATTGAGGAAAAGGGGATTTTATCTACATTCCAGGCAGGATTTAGGTCTGGCACTTCCACCTTAGACCAGATATTCCGCCTGCAGGTCCTTTATTGGAAAACAGCAAAAGTGGAGGGTGGCAGCCTCTACCTTGTGTTTGTGGACCTGCGGGCTGCTTTTGATCTGATCCTGCGTGCAAAACTATGGGAAGTACTGGCAGATGTAAGCCTCCCACCCTACCTGCTAGCTATCCTCTCGAGGCTCCACTTAAACAATTTTGCGCGGGTTAGGAGTGGGAGGTATGGTGAACTTACAGACCAATTCCCTGTCCTAAAAGGAGTTCGTCAAGGGTGTGTGTTGGCACCAACTTTGTTTAGCCTCTACATAAATGGCCTAGTAGATCACTTGAATGGTGTGGCAAATAACGATGCCCCTAGATTGGCCACAGGCAGAGTGCCCGCTCTGATGTTTGCAGACGACCCTTTGTTGCTGTCTAAAACATCAACGGGCATTCAAAAAATCCTTGATGGTTTTGTGGAATTTTGTGACCTTCGGGGGCTGGAAATCAATATAGGCAAAACAAAGTTTATGATCTTCAACCCCCCCAAAAGGGTGCGTCCAAATCCCCTTGGAAAGGGTCAAAACATTCACTTATCTGGGTCTTACTCTAACTGAGAATTTTGATTGGCACAAGCAGATTGCCAAATCTACGCTTAGGCTATCTCAGCTGGCGGGGGGACTGAGCAAAGTATTTAGGGAATCTACTTATAGGCCGGTTTCCCCTGTACTTGAAATATATAGTCGCCAAGCAAGAATGGCAGCAATCTATGGGGCTGAATTGTGGGGGCACAAGCAGATTATGGATCTTAAAAAGGTGGAGCAATCTTTTGCTAGAAACTTAGTTGGACTACCGCCTAGCACGCCATTGATCCCTCTCAGATTCGATCTTGGCCTGTCTCCAATAGAAGAGATCATAAGTGCTAGACCAATTATGTATTGGAAGAGGTTGTGGTCTGTTCCTGAATTAGCTGATTACAGAGCAGAATTTTCTGAGATTTGGCCTATTCTTAAACACAAAACTATTCCATGGCTTCAGGATATTAGTAGAGTTAGTGCCCGGCTCGGTTTTCCTGGACTAGGGGACACTCCTGAGATCTGTTGCACTGGGATATCTAAGAATACACTCCTCTCTCAGTTACGCTCGTTAAACTATCAAACATTAATGAGCTCTACATTATTGGGTAGGTTGACATCCGAGTTCCTCTCTGTAAAACCAGAACCTAAGGCTGAGGAATTCATGGATTTAATTGAACCCCCAGCTGCTCGAAAGCTGTATATTCAGCTAAGGCATGGTACCCTTCCTATAGGGTCCTTTACCTCTAAATGGTCCAAGTCTAGCATTGATACTTGCCCTGCATGCATCCATACAACCGAGAACATCTTCCATGTATTGTTCTTTTGCCCTGCCTATTCTGCAATCAGGAAACGTTGGCTGATTCCTATCTGCAAGAACTTGGGATTTTTGCATTTTACACAGGCTTGCAGAATACTGATCTATGATACCTATCCTCCCATCGTGTTTGCGGTTTCTCGCTATTTGCTTTATATGTGGCGTATGAGGCAGAACCTTTTAAGTTAATTTTTGTGTTCACTGTTTTTTCTGTTATGTGTTGTATTAACTTATAGGTGAACTTTCCTTTTTTTTTCTTGTTGATACAGTTTATATGTACTTTTTATGGTCTGTTGACCGAAATAAAGTTATTACAACAACAATTATTATTGGTGTTGATATTTTTAGCATTGTTATTAGAATGCTATTATTAGCATAATGATTCTCTCTGTTGTAGTTAATTTGATTGGTTTCGCTGTTCGTATATGTTTTACTGCTGTGGTTGTTCTTTTTCTTTCTCACCCTGTAAAAATCACAGAGCACAATTTGCAAGCACACTACAATTGTGCTCCAGCGCCTTGAGTCGGACACTGGTCCTAGCGCCATCTGTCAAGCATGCATGATCAAAGACAGATAATATTCGGGATTTAGAGGTGATAGTTTTAGTATTTTTTCCACAAAGTACAATCCTATGCATAGAAACTCACATCAAACCACACACCAGTCAGCACATGTATGTATGGGCGCCAGGCTCTAGCCTACGTTTACTGCCTGCAGCTACAGTTAATCCCTATAAACGCATCGTAATAATATTGTAAATATCCCTTGGACTGAAATTATTGCAGGCTCTTAAAATTGCTATAATGCCTGAAACACCGATGCGTCTTCAACCAAGATAAAATGCTAACAGGATGATGAAAACAGTGAAATAAAGTCATTTACATTCACAGCATAGCATTTCACAGTGGTCTGCAGAGTGCACGACCGCTCTCAGGATGTGAGTTCCAGCACATGGAGCCCGCCGAGCTCCCTGCCTGGGAAGAGGAAGCCCCCTCCGCTCCTAGCTCCGAGGCGGTGCCCGGCGTCAGGCCAGATGCCACCCCACCCTATGTGAGTTGAAAAGATGCCCGTCTGTACCAGAGGCGGACGAGTAACCTAGTCCGTCAACAAAGAGGGTGTAAAGAGCTGTATTTACCTTCTAGAACAAATATTGTGTAACCTGCAGTCGCGGCTGTTATGTTCTGGGCCCTAGGCCCACATAGTGTAAGAAGGAAGACCCAGACACTGGAGTGTGGTACTGGTAATTAGCCCAGAGCACGTGCACTCCGGCTCTTTTATTTGCGGGGTCACCTGACTGGTGACGTCCGTGTTGGATGGGTGAGGGTGTGTGTGTGTGTGGGCCAGCCCTCGGGGGAGTGGCTGGCAGAAACACTAGACTGTGTCCAGCAGGACACAACATTCCTCCCAAATTTTAATAAAACGAAAAACAACAAACAAAAGTCCAACCTGTGGGAAGGAAGAATGAGAAAACAACTAAAATAAAAGAAGTCTCACAGTTCAGAGATGTAGCTCGCAGGACAGCGGTGGACAGGTGCAGCTGGGAGCACCCGGACGTCTTGGCACATGTCCATACTTTAACCAGGTATATCTGGGGACGAACACGGTGATGATGATATCCGTACCTTTCAGCTTCGCTTCAGTTGAGGGATGGTCCACCTACGTGATGTTCATCGGTCCAGCGTACTCTTGCTGTGATGCAATTCGTGTCCTTTTGTTCAAACATGGGTGCATCAGGAGCGTATAGATGAGTCCACTGTAACACACCGGACGATTGTGTCGCTTGATCCTTTGAAGACAGTCTTGGCATTCTGTGACCTGTTGAAATTCTCGGTTGGATGGCCTGGCTACTTCCTGGAATCCATTGGTGGGGCACAGTAAAGTCCATCTCTCACGCTCTGGGAGGCCCCTTGGATGAGTTGCCCCGGGACTGCATATGGGCTCTGACTCTGGAGCCACCGTGTCGCCACTCGTGCAAACTTCAGGGGTGGATGTGTCTTGGTCAGAAACATGCTCTCGCTACCAGGATCAGGACATGCGCCGGTTAAACAGATGGTCACTGTATTTTCGGATCATCGCTTGTTCTGGCAAGTGGTGTAGGACTCCAGTTATTGTACTTGATACTCCAAGGATGGTAGTGATGCACATGACAGATGATGGAGTGGATGTCATGAGACGACTCGCAAAACATTTGGCGATGACTGGCAGTGAGTAGGGATGACTGGCGAATCTTTGCACTCATGATACTCGTCGGACACTTGGTGCAGCTCTTCTGATTTGGCATTTGTGTAAGCAGAACAGGGATGCCCTTTTCTTTACGCAGCCGGCGACAGGTGGCTGACGGTCACTGAGAAGAATGACGACCCCGCACCCCAGTGGCTGGCGTGTGTTAGAAGGTGCACTCTGGTGAACGGCCTCCCTTTGTTGACTTTCACTGCGCAGCAGTTGTCGTCTGCTTTTTTTGTACTGGGCCGTTACCGTCCTATATTTCTCCACTCCGTATCTTTTCTGAAAATGTGTTGAGAAGGCTACACAGACTTGTAGGGATCTCCTGCTCACTCCGTCGTGTTCTCTGAGCTTTGCATTCGCTCCCGCCACAGACCTCTCACTGGTCCAGTCCTGTCAGATAGGATGGGGCGTCTTTTCTGGTGCGTCCTCCAATTTCAGGGACGGTAGTGGAAGTAGGCGTGCTTTGAGGGATCCGTATGTTCCGGCTCTAATTGAGTATTGTTGTGGGAGGTAAGTATCTCCCTTTTCTTGCATCAGTAGTGGTGAGTGCTGGACTCTCCTCCTGCCTGCAACGGACTGTTGCACACCACAGTCTCAAGGCAATAACGGGGCACTCCCTGAATAATCTCTGGCCCACTGGTGGGCGATTTTGATGCAGTTGGGGTGATCACGATCTCTCTCCTTCCTGTGTTTGGACGCCCGGGGCCTCTGTCTCCCTTCTGGTTGAGGGTTCTCTCTCTCTCCACCGGCCTGGGGTGAGTGTCTCCCTCTCTCTCCACCGGCCTGGGGGGTCTCTTCTTCTCTCCACCGGCCTGGGGGTCTCTTCTTCTCTCCACCGGCCTGGGGGTCTCTTCTTCTCTCCACCGGCCAGGGGGTCTCTTTTCTCTCTCCACCGGCCTGGGGGTCTCTTTTCTCTCTCCACTGGCCTGGGGGTCTCTTTTCTCTCTCCACTGGCCTGGGGGTCTCTTTTCTCTCTCCACCGGCCTGGGGGTCTCTTCTTCACTCCACCGGCCTGGGGGTCTCTTCTTCACTCCACCGGCCTGGGGGTCTCTTCTTCACTCCACCGGCCTGGGGGTCTCTTCTCTCCACCGGCCTGGGGGTCTCTCTGTCTCCCTCCACCGCCTGGGGATCTCTTCTCTCCACCAGCCTGGCCTGGGGGTCTCTTCTCTCCACCGGCCTGGCCTGGGGGTCTCTTCTCTCCACCGGCCTGGCCTGGGGGTCTCTTCTCTCCACCGGCCTGGGGGTCTCTTCTTCTCTCCACCGGCCTGGGGGGGGGGTTTCTCTCTCTCGGTCCACTACACTTTCAGCTTTCCAGGGTAGGTAATTCTCTGGCTGAAGGCATTGGCAGTGGTGCTTGCTGTACAGTCTCCTTTCCTCTTGGGCTTCTCTGCTTAGGTATCCAGTCTTTCTGTTCTTCAACTGGCAGGTACAGGGCTGTGTGTGTGCTACCCTTCCGCCTACTCTTCGGTCAAGGGCATTGCTCTTGCACTTGAGGCCACTCCGTCATGACATTGGTTCCTGCATGCTTAGTCACGGCATGTGATATTCTCCCTGAATGTCGAAGGGTGGCTAGGTAGTGCTGGTTGGGCAGCTGGTGCTGCTCTTTCTATTTAGCCATGCATTGTGTAGCTGCCGCTTGCGCCCTGTGTATTTTTTTGTTTGTTTTTTTTGTTGCAGAGAGTATGCCCAGCTACCGGGATCATGAAATGCTCTTCCTTCCTTTGAGGATAAAGTTCGATAAGTTTTCTCTTCACTGCTAGGATAGCTTTCTTGGCTGCCAACGTTGGGCCTAGCAATCAGGCGTGAGAGTTAGTCATCTCTATGGACAATCCAAATGAACTCATCTGCACTGCCTCTTTTGGAAAACAGTCTGGGTACTCTCTCACTCTGGTGCAGTTGTGCATTGGCTCTCCTTAGGCCTTGGGATATGGCTGCTCTCGAACTCATGGGACCCTTGGCAGCTTCTTTAGATGTGCAGCTCTGGGGTCCCTGGTGCTCCTTGGGGATTTTAACTCTCTCTCCTTCAGATAATAGGCAGCCACTAGGGGTGTATGGCCAAATGCTTGCTACTTCGTAGGGGATGAAGAGCCACTCAGAATAGGTAGAGGCGTGTAATTGCACTCTATGTGATTGCCGATGGAGTCCGAGCAGTGCTTTCTTCTGTGTTGTGGGTAGGTTGACTGCACCCTCTTCTTGGGTGTGGGCCTTGAACATCCTTCCCCACTTACCCTCGATTACTGGGCATGTGGCCCACTGGTGTCAGCGTGTCTGTGAATGGATATCCGTGCATCTCCCTTGTTTGACAAATCTACCAGTCGGCCATTGCATGTGTTTATTTATCGTATGACTGGTTTGGGGCGACTGCAGTACCACTGGAGGCCACTAGGTGGCGGTGCAGCACTTCTATTTTGCCGGTTCAGGCAGTCCTCCTCTGATATGCGGCCCTACAGCTCTTGCCTGCACCGTAGGAAAGCTACCCTTGCTGCTGCTGCCGGTGCTCGTCTCTCCTTCACACTGCAAGGCATCTGCACGCCCCAGGACACCGCAGTGGGACTGTCACCTCTCGACGTAAGTGTTTTCTTTCTTTGATCACAGCCTCTGCAGTTTTCCAAACGCTGTGTGCCTCATGCACACTCTCTCCCTCGAGCTCCGCTGCTACTTCACCTGCTGGGAGGGGATATACACTGCAGGTTTGACTTTAAAAACTGTTGGCACTGGACAGCCTGCTCTTTTACTTTTTGTTTGGGCGCTGCAGCTCTTGCATGCGGATTGCCCTGGTGAAAAACAGGGCCTGTTGTCCAGAAATCGTTGAGGTAAGGTGGTGCAGATTCTTTATTCAGGTCGGGGACAGGGTTGGCCTGAGTTTGTGTGGGCAGTTTATTTTCCCTCGGCGGTGTCGGTTTCTTTATTTATGTATTTCTTTTCACTTTACTCTCTGAGGCTTGGCAAGGTGCGATGGCTATCGCTAGGTGGCGCTGCTGTACCCGTGCTCACACGGTTAGGACGGTCAGCGTGGACTTGCGTCATGAGGAGACGGGCTGCTCTCTTGCTGCTGTGTCACTCCCACTCGTCGTGGGGTGTAACGATCGGCTGCATCTGCCCGCTTTGGCGCCTTGTTCATCAGGGCACTGTGAGGTCAGCGTCGTAGGCAGACCAGCCTCCATACACCGTTATCGGGGCAGCTAGCGGGAATCTTCACAGGCCGGAAACTGGGCATGCACAAGTCCCTCCACACGTTGACCAGCCCAGGGTGCCTTTTCTTGCAAAAGCTGTACCTCCCTTGTCGCACGGTCCTGCTTTCGTCTCCAGGCACCACTGTGGCTTTTTCGTGCCAGTGAATTCTTACCAGGGCTGCCTGGCATATTTCACCGTATCTCCGATCAGCTCCTTTTTTCTCCAGTCATAGGGGGATACAAGGCGCTTTGTCCTACCGTCTTCACACGCCTCCTGCCGACTTCCTCACCACCACAGGCACCATCCTCACGTGCCGGGTTGTGTGTCATCTCGCCATAGTACAGCAGCTTACAAGCTGGCAGCAGGCGCAGGGGGGTCGCCTTGAACTCCGGCCACACTTCCCCCACGGCACATCAATGCTGCTGTCAGCGTACACACGGGGCAGATCCCACCCTCGTCGCCAGTGTTATGTTCTGGGCCCTAGGCCCACATAGTGTAAGAAGGAAGACCCAGACACTGGAGTGTGGTACTGGTAATTAGCCCAGAGCACGTGCACTCCGGCTCTTTTATTTGCGGGGTCACCTGACTGGTGACGTCCGTGTTGGATGGGTGAGGGTGTGTGTGTGTGTGGGCCAGCCCTCGGGGGAGTGGCTGGCAGAAACACTAGACTGTGTCCAGCAGGACACAACAGCGGCTGGCAAAACGGTCGGGTGGGTTCGCAGGGGGTGGGGGTACGTAGGGGAGGATGTGGGACGATAATAATATATATAAAATTAAAAAACTTACCTTACCTGCTTCCTCCGTGCTACCCTAAGCCAATCACAACGCTGCAATGGCAGCGTTGGGATTTGTAGGCGCAGCAGGAGAGCGCTCCAGCCGCGCCATTTTCTCCTTCATAGAGAAATAGGGAGAGTGGGCGGTCGTGCTTGAGGGCAGGGGGAGTGGCTTTGCCCACTGTTGTGGGTACAGACTGTTTGGTCGGCTCCAGGGCAGACCAAACAGTCTGTACCCACAACAGTGGGTAAAGCCGCTCCCCCCCCCTGCCCTCAAGCAGGACCGCCTGCCCACAACCAGGCTCTCCAGCTTTCTCGCGGTGCGAGAAACAGAAACATAAAATGGTAGTTTTACCATTTTATGTTTCTGCCTTGTCGCACTGCGAGAAAGCAGTGGCCCAATGCCCCCACGCCCCAATGGAGGAGCCGCCACAGAATTACACGTTTGCCCCATAGGAAAGGCACTTGCTGGGCATTCTGGTTATTGGAGGACCATGTTTCTATATTCGGACCATAATGTCTTAACACTGCTGTTTTCTGTTTTTGATTAACTTTGTATTTTTGAAAAGCTAATCTTCGGTCTTAAATGGCGGAACAGAACTTTGTGATACTTACATCTAAATTATTCTTTAGCAGCAAAACGGCATTTTTGATTGTTTAACACAGACTGTATCTTAGTATTATAAAACAGGCATGTGAGGCATGGGGACGTGGCTAGATGCCTAAGATGGCAGACGTGCTCTAAATCTGCTCCGTGCCCTATCCCTCAATTATACTGGCCATCACTGCATAGACCCAGCCGAATTTGGGGAGGCAGGCACAGCGGGCAATGTCTAGCCCGGTGCATCCCAGTGGAGTTCTTCATGAACGCGTGGGAGATCTGACGCCCCTGATACAATGGGCGCGCCCAACTAAGTGCAGGAACCTGCGGCCCGACTGGCGCGGCTGCATCATTCCTAGGGGCGAGGAACTCCCACGGAAAAACCTGGGCTGCGGCTGCTGGTGCCGGGAGCTGCGTCAGGCCCAGGGAGACTGTGGTTTGCGCAGCCCAATTCCAGCATAACAGGCAGCTTGGCTGGACGACTCACGAGCCCTGAAGGGGAGCGGCGCTGGGCACCCTTTGGCGAGGAGCAAGCCCGGACTGGACTGCAGCGCCCGGGCAGCTCTGACAGGCAACGGATGCTGAGGACACCTACCGACCTGGAGAGCCCGGCGCAGACACCGCAGGAGAGGCGGGCCGGGCTGCAGCATGCACCACTAACCCGGGTGGTCCACAGGGGTCAATTGGGCCTAGTCTCCCCCGATGATGTAACGCAGTGGCAAGGTGATAGGTGTTTTTCCGGCACGGCCAGCGTGCGGGCTGCCTCCCCCTCCCTCTCCCTGCACCCAGAGGAGCACCCGGGATTGCACAAAGCCGGATGCAGGCACAAGACAGGCAGCGAGGGGGAAACCCAGAGAAGGGATCGAAGTTAAGCCTCAACCCACTGATATGCATACTCCCTCACCCTGAGGCGAATTGATCGTTACCAGCCCCAGCTTAACACGGGCAATAGCGTGGCGAGCACCAGACCGGAGGGACCCTGGGGCAGTTAGTTTGGTCCAGGTACGGTTTGCCCTAGTGACTGTAGGCCTTCACGAGTCCCAACAATACTCTGGGACGATATCTACACCAGTTGGAGTGTTGAGCCCGTGGGGTGCTGTGTGGGTGGCTTCCCTCTCGCATCCTCCCATCTCCACGACAGCTGAATCCAGGCGAACACCACAATGAGGAGGCAACACGCGGGTCGAGTCAGGTCAGGGTCGCTCTCCCTCTCACCGGCCCCTCTTCACCTCTGCAGGCAGGATGAACACTGGCCAAAACTTGGGAGCCATGTAACAAGCCTCCCCACGAGGTCTATACAAGTGGGGAGGTCCAAGAGACCTCATCAGCGCTAGACCACGTGGGTCAAACCTGCATGTCAGAGCTATCGAGATGCAGAAACCGGCTGAGCTCGGATGCCAGGCACGGAGCCCCCCCCACAAGAGGGACTGGGCCAATCCGACCATCTCAAGTACCCTTCTACCTCTGGGCCAAGTGTAAGCTCATTGACAGCCAATCCAACTTGGAAGCCACCCAAATTCTCCGGGGAATTGATTCCCCCTCTTGAGTGTTGGATTACCTGCAGACCACTCCTAATCACTGCCGGGACAGCGGTAAACTCTGGACGGCATGGCTGGTTAGTGGGCTCCTGAAGATACTGTCCACAGTATACCACGCGCATTGTCAATCTGGCCCGAATAGGAGACATTACAGGAGACGGACAGCCGAATACTTCCTCTCACCTACGTAGTCTGGTGCACCACAGTACTTGTCTCCTGATGCCCAACGCGCAGCAGCTGGTCATGGGCTGCCTCTGCTGCAAAACAGGAGGGGCCCCTGAGACTCAGAGCCAGGGTCAGCTTCCAAGACACAGGGGCCCGCAGAGTCAGAACATCCTGACCTCTCAACCAAAATTGAATCTGTACTGGCAGTGGTCAAGAAGATTGGCATGGCACTGACACAGACACATACTTCTCTCGAGACCAGGATCGACAAAGTGGTCTAGCACTTCACGCTTTTGAGGGCCGATCATTAGAATTTATCTGAACAATTATGTGAGACGGAGCTTACGCTTTCTGACCTGCAACCTAAGACCCGCAATCACACAGTTACTCTACAACACTTACTGGACTGAGTCTGCACGTTCGAAGACAAGTTTGACGATGCAGAGGGTCGATCCTCTCGCAGTAATGTGTCCATGATTGGCCTTCCGGAGGGGGCTAAGGGGAGAAACCCGGTCGAATATGTGGAGAAGTGGCTGAAGGAATTGCTCCCAAAGCAAACACAAGGAGATGATGGACGGAGTGCTGAAACTTTTCAAACACTCACCCCCAGTCACAGATCTGGGTTGAATCCATCATCATTCTTTAGCTCACTTTTCCACCCCAGTTCAGACACAGCTATATGCAAATCAGTCTTGACCCTGTGCCTCGTGGGAACAGTCCAGCCCGAACTGCCAAGCCATGTATTCCCTGCACCGGAAACAAGCAGCCTGGAACCGGTTTCGGGCTAACAGCCCTCATCAGCCAGGCTAGCTTGAATCCAGTGGCAAAGTAAGCAAGGGACCCACGTCTGGGCATACCCTCCCAACTTAGGGCGAACAAAGCAAACACAAGGAGATGATGGACGGAGTGCTGAAACTTTTCAAACACTTACCCCCAGTCACAGATCTGGGTTGAATCCATCATCATTCTTTAGCTCACTTTGCCACCCCAGTTCAGACACAGCTATATGCAAATCAGTCTTGACCCTGTGCCTCGTGGGAACAGTCCAGTCCGAACTGCCAAGCCATGTATTCCCTGGACCGGAAACAAGCAGCCTGGAACCGGTTTCGGGCTAACAGCCCTCATCAGCCAGGCTAGCTTGAATCCAGTGGCAAAGTAAGCAAGGGACCCACGTCTGGGCATACCCTCCCAACTTAGGGCGAACAAAGCAAACAGAAGGAGATGATGGACAGAGTGCTGAAACATTTCAAACACTCACTCCCAGTCACACATGAATGAAATGAAAGAGGCTCTTATATAGCGCATGGCTACCCAGAGGCATCCCAGCGCTGCAGCGAAGCTGGGGGGGAGGGGTTTATGGGAATAGCCAAGTTTTCAGATGTTTTCGAAATGTGAGATGGTTGGCTTCCTTGCGGATAGGGAGAGGTAATGAGTTCCATAGCTTAGAAGCATTGTAGGAGAAAAGACAGCCACCTGTTCTGGCCTTCTTAACTCTAGGTACCTCCGCCAAGTGAAGCTCGTCCAAGCGGAGGCATTGAGTAGCCTTAAATGGTCTGACCAAATTTTTGATGATCGGTGGGCCTTTACCTTGTAAGCCCTTATGCGCAATGCAGAGGGCCTTGAAATGTATTCTCTCCTGTACCGGGAGCCAGTGGAGGGAACGTAAGGCAGGCTATGCTGAGCAACGATTATTTGTGCCCGTAAGAAGTCTTGCTGCCGAGTTTTGTACAATTTGTAATTTGGCAATCACTGAATTAGGGGCACCCAAATAGAGAGCATTGCCATTATCCTACCTGGTGAGGATTAGGGCTTGAGTCAAAAGCGTTCTTGAGTGACGGGGTAAAAGAGGGAGTATTTTTCGGGTTGTTCTGAGCAGACCGTAGCAAGCAGCGGCGGTTTTTCTTGCTTGGGCTCTAAGAGTGAGATCGTGGTCGAGCCAGATACCCAGACTTTTTATCTCATTTTTTGGCGCGGGAGCTGGGCCCATACAAATCGGCCACATAGTATTCGAATTGAAACTTGCTTGGTTACCCAGCAGCATGAGCTCTGTTTTGTCACCATTGAGCTTCAAGTGAGATGAGCTCATCCAACTGGCGACTTCCTTGAGGCAGGAGCACAGATCCGTGGGTGACTGTTCCGCCTGGTTCAGTGCCACAATTAGCTGGGTATCATCAGCATATGTAACTATGTGGATTCTGAAAGGGTCTACGATCTCTGCTACGGGGGCCATATATATATAAAAAAATGTGGGGCTCAGGGACGAGCCCTGGGGAACTCCACATTGCAACGAGACTGGATGGGAGAGGGTGTTTACTTCGAATACCTGGAAGTATCTGTCTTCCAGGAACGATTGCAACCATGATAAGGCCGTACCTGCCACTCCCACCTTTTTGAGACGGTGAACCAAGGTGCAGTGGTTCACCGTGTCAAAGACTGCACTTAGGTCTCGTAGGATAATGGCTGAGGATCCTCCGGAGTCAAGAATCTTTCTAGACTCCTCCACTACCGCTATCAGTGCGGTCTCTGTGCCCTGACCAGGGCAAAGACCTGTCTGTGAGGAGTGGAGCAGTTTAAAAGTTTCCAGATGCGTAGAAAGTATGCGATTGACATATTTTTCTGCCATCTTGCTGATTCCAGGGAGTAATGAAATGGGGCGATAGTTGCCCATTTCAGCGGGGTCCAAGTGTGGTTTTCTCAATAAAGCCTTCACCATTGCCTTTTTCTAGTCTCGGGGACTGTACCCGATGCTAGAGAGAGATTAATTAAATTAGTAATTGGGGAGGCGACTGTGGGTGCTACCAGCTTCAAGATGTTAAGGGGGGCGGGGTCAAGTGGTGACCCACTTTTTACTGAGTCTAAGATGGGAATTAGTATTTCCTCGGTGAGTGGAGTGTATGATTCTAATGGGTGAAAATTATTCTGAAGTTCTGGGTCGGAGAGCTTGGGTGAGTGCTCATTGTCAGAGTGTGAGAGATGTCTGAGAATGTTTTGAATTTTAGTGGAAAAGAATCCTGCTAATTCGTTACATCGGCGTCCGGACGGGTCAGGGACTGCGGGAGGGTCAGGGACTTTCAAGAGTTTTTTTGCTATCCGAAAGATTTCTCTGGAGGAATTAGAGGAGGATCGGATTTTTTCCTCGAAATCGGCGGCCTGGGCTGCTTTTATTGCTGTTTTATATGATACGATGGATGACCTATATTCTAATTGTTTATCGATTGAAAAATCTTTCCTCCATGCTCTTTCAAATCTTTTGCACTGTTGTTTCAATTGGCGTAGTTTCGGGGTGAACCATGGGGATTTATTAGGTCCAATTTTTTGACTGCATCGAGCGAGTTCTCAATCCACAAGGAAAACTTGCTGGTAGCTACCGAAGGATCGATGTCATTATTTGGGTTTGGTTAATTCCAATTTGTGGGTCCAATCCTCTACGATCAGTTTGGACCAGGGTCGAATTTGAGTGCGTAATGGTAGCGAGTGTGAACCCGAGGTAGGTGGATGCCAAGAGAAGGGGACTAAAAAGTGATCTGACCAAGGAAGGGGATGTGGTCTTTCCCTTTTAATTCAGCTATATTTGAGAAAATAGGGTCAAGGAGATGACCCTTAGTATGTGTTGCTAGCTGTACCTTTAGGTGAAGTTGGCAAGCTGCAAAATCATGGGTTAGGTCGTTGGCTGACCTGTTCAAAGGGTCGTCAAAATGAAGATTAAAATCTCCAAGAAGGTTAAAATTAGACGAAGCACTAACAAGATTAGTGACAGTTTCCAGTAAGGAACTGCAGAATTGGCCCTGTGCTCCTTGGGGACTGTATATAAAAATGCCAACAAAAGTGAGTGAGGGAGTGAATTCAATAGAGAAATGGGCGTTTTCGCAATCTAAAAGAGGGCTGTCCATAATACGACAAATCAAATAATCTTTATGAATGATTGCGATCCCGCCACCCTTCCCACTGGTTCTATCTAAATGCTGAATCAGGTAACCAGGGGGGAGCGCTTGAACAATGTCTGGATCTGAGCTTGGAGATAGCCAGGTCTACGTGAGAAACAGAACATCCGGTCCTGTGTCTTGTAATAATACAGAAATTTCCATGGTGTGTTTTGGTAGGGATCTGCAGTTAAGCAGAGCCATATTGAACAAGTTCCCTGTCAGGGGGGGTGGGTAGTTAGCAGAGACAGTTTTTATGAGCAGTGTAAACACCTGCCCTGCAACTTTTCAAAAGAGATAGAATGGATGCATATTAGCTCCGGGGCTTTATTCAGTTGTGTTAGTTCTTCCTTAGTATAGCGGAGGAGGGCTGAATGTGGTAGGGCAGGGGGTCTGGCCCCTGGGCCCAGTCGTGCACAGACGTGCTCGCGTCATCGGGCGTTTTTATGTGCGTCCGAGTTCAGCGGGGTCTGAGAACTAGACCGCTGACCCGGCGCACGCGCACTAGCGCCCCTCCCGTGAGCTTTAACTCAGCTCCCCTCGGTAAAATAAACAATTTTAAAATGCGTGTGGCTGGTAAAACAGTTAAAAAGAAATTTAGCAGCAAAATACAGTGAGCTTTAACACAGCTCCCCACGGTAGAATAAACAATTTTAAAATGTGTGTGGCAGGTAAAAACAGTTAAAAGGAATTTAGCAGCAAAGTATAGTTTCCCAACTGTCAAGCAAGGAGTACTCATTACCCCTCTAACTATCACTGCACGCTCGCTTCATCGGGCGATTTTATGTGCGTCCGAGTTCAGCGAGGTCTGAGAACTAGACCGCTGACCCCGCACACGTGCACTAGCGCCCCTCCCGTGAGCTTTAACACAGCTCCCCTCGGTAAAATAAACAATTTTAAAATGCGTGTGGCTGGTTGTTGGACTTGGCCCTTCTGGCAAGTTGACCCCTAAACTTTTTGCTTTTTACTGTGACCTGGTGTTAGTGATTTTTTGGCTTCTGTGCACTTTACCACTGTGTCCCAGGGTAAAGTGCGTGCGTGTAGTGAGGTTGGCCTGCCCTCCCATAGGAATGCATGGGGGAATGTATGTGTCCCTGGTAGTTCCTGATGCGTGGGGAGTGCAGGTGCGAGTTTGGTATGTGCGGACTCGTGTGATGAAATGCTGCGCGATGATGTGTGCAGCGTCAATGTACCTAGTGTGGAAGTGCCACTTCTAGAAGTTGGCATTTTTGTGTGCAGTGTGAGATAGGTGCCTTGTCTGGCGATTGGCTGGCTGAGGTCATGTGATGGGCTAGGGAATCCCCAGAGTCAGGAGGAGTCACCCAGTGGTGAATGGGGAGATCAGCAGCCAGATGGGTGGGAGGAGTACACCTGGGACCTGAATAGGGCTGGGCTTTCCCCACACAATGCTGGCTCCGCCCCCTGTGGTGCGACTGATGACCCTGGCCTGTTCTGTGAATAGGGAGAGGGGCTGAGCAAAACAAAGTGCTCAGGAACCAGTTGTAACTGGTTCGCCCCTTCCCTGCACCTTGAGACAAAGGAAACCTGTGTATAAGAAGGGGCTGTGACCCCTTACAAAGTGTTCTTCTGATCCTAACTCGAGTGGACCTGCTGCTTCTGGGCGCCAGGAGAGACCGCCACTGGGGACTGCCTCCCTGCTGGAGGGCCCTGTGAGCTGGCCCCTGGGCCCAGCCTTTGCCCCCCTTGTACCCCAAGACTTTCTCTGGACCTTGCCTTATGGGGAGGAGCGCCTTGTCTTCCCTTACCAAGGAGGGCTTTATTTTTATGGCTGGAGGAGCGCCTGCCCGTCCTGAGGAGCAGCGCTTCCAATTTTAGCTGCAGCACGAAGCTGCACCGTGTGGGATTCCTCCCCCCAGTGGCTAATTAGCGAGCAGGTGCCCACCCTGCATCTCAACGCTAAGAAAACCGAGCGGGAGCCCACCCCGCATTGGCACCTTGGAAGCGGGTGCCCACCCCGCCTCCTGCCGCTTTATTATACTTTCGGCAGGTGCCCACCCCGCGTTTATGCGCCCAAGCGGGAGCCTACCCCGCAATTGCCGATACCTCCAGCGGGTGCCCACCCCGCGCTATATTTTTAATCTTGAAAGGGAGCCTACCCCTCGTTGCAGTCACCCGAAGAAGCGCCCACGATCCGCGGCCCGCCTGGTTGTGGGCGGGGCCTCGCGGACGGAAGCGGAAGGGCCGTGCGGCAGGAAGCGCCGCGTTGAGAGACCCCGGCAGTCTAGGACGTCCCGAGCCCCGCAGGCTCCTTACCGAAGTCCCGGTCCCAGGAAAGGGACCGGATGAAGAGCCGAGACATCCGCAGTGCTGGAACGAGGCAGGGAAGTTGCTCCTTCGAGAGGAGAACCGGGAGCCTACCCCGCCTCCGTGTGGAGTCTGCCCGCAAGCCGGTGAGTGAGGCTCAGCTGCTGGGTGGTTGGGGGTATGGCGGGGCACGCTGCTCGGTGCTGCCCCCGTAACAAAGTCGGGCACTGCGGGCGCAGTGCTCATTCCTCCTTCCCGCTGCCCCGCCTGACAGTGGGCAGCGGCAGCGACTGGGGGGCATTATTACTTCAGAGCCCAGAGGGGCTCCAACGTTTAAGGGGGCATATTTGTGATAGAGCCCTGAGGCTCCAACGGGCATTATTTGTTTAGAGTCCAGAGGGACTCCAACGGGCCTTATTTGTTTAAGAGCCCTGACAGGCTCCAAAGTGACACAGTTATTTCCTGAGCCCAGAGAGGGCTCAAGAGGCACGCCGGTGCCAGGTTCATTTTCCCAGCTGCCCAGCACATAGTGGGCAGCTGCACCGTTTAGGTTGTGCCCCTTTGCGCTTTGGACAGCGCAGCTTGCGCAGTCCAGCCCTGACTCGGTGGACAAAGGGCGTTTGAGCCCCTGGAAGGCGAAGTTGGCCTGGGGACAGGTTTCTTGCGTGGTGCCCTCACCTAGGGTACATGAGGATCTTTATATATGTACTTTGGTGCCTGTGCATTGCCTATATGCTATTTTCATTCCTGATGTGATTTATGCAATGCTTTGTGTATCCCTCTAGATGTATTTTTATACCTAGGAGGTTGTGTTACCTAGTATAGTGATACTAGGGAGTTCATGGTTCCCTGCGTAATATTTTCCTAAGGTAGTTAGGGTTGCGTAGGTGGTACTTACCTGTTACCAGTGGTTACTGGTTGTGCGCTACATTTATTATTTGTTCTACCTTCCTACATTTACAATTTGGTGATTTGTGATAATTCTGACAGTGGTCCATGTGGCCCTGTCTTGTGTAAATAGTCCCCTGTAAATTCCGCCCAGTGCCAGTTGGCACAGTGTAAATTGTGTGAATATTATCTAATGTGTTTTGGTATAATACAAAGGCTATTTTTATATAATACCTTGTGTGGAGTTTCTTTTGTGGTGGGCCTTGGGTGTTGTTGCTGGGTGCGCGCGCAAATGCTTTACACATTGCCTCCGGGATAAGCCTGACTGCTAGTGCCAAGCTACCAAGGGGGTGAGCAGGGGTTATCTTTGGCGTGTAACTCCCCAGCCCTGACTAGAGTGGTGGTTTCTGCCTGGCTTTGGCGCAAGCCCTAGCCAACCAGAAATCCCATTTCTAACACTGGTAAAACAGTTAAAAAGAAATTTAGCAGCAAAATACAGTGAGCTTTAACACAGCTCCCTCGGTAGAATAAACAATTTTAAAATGTGTGTGGCATGTAAAAACGGTTAAAAGGAATTTAGCAGCAAAGTATAGTTTCCCAACAGTCAAGCAAGGACTACACAGTACCCCTTTAGCTATCGCTGCGCGCTCGCGTCATTGGGCGTTTTTATGTGGGTTGAATCCATCATCATTCTTTAGCTCACTTTGCCACCCCAGTTCAGACACAGCTATATGCAAATCAGTCTTGACCCTGTGCCTTATGGGAACAGTCCAGCCCGAACTGCCAAGCCGTATCTGCCCTGGACCGGAAACAAGCATCTTGGGACCAGTTTCGGGCTAACAGCCCTCATCAGCCAGGCTAGCTTGAATCCAGTGGCAAAGTGAGCAAGGGAGCCATGTCTGGGCATACCCTCCCAACTTAGGGCAAACAAAGCAAACACAAGGAGATGATGGACGGAGTGCTAAAACATTTCAAACACTCACCTCCAGTCACAGATCTGGGTTGAATCCATCATCATTCTTTTATTATTTATTTTTTAATAAATCTTTTTATTAAACATACATCGGCAAGTAATACAATACAGAGGACCGGGCAAATTATACATCACAGTATGTATGGGTGGAAGGATATATAGACTTTACAAAAGAGAGGAACATTACGGGGAAATGGGGTCATCTTGTTCGATGCTACGAGGTGGTGTACAGATCTCTCCTCTATAATTATTCCACAAGTTCCAGATATGGGACCACTTCTTAGGGCACCCCCTTGCAAGATATACTGTTTTTTCTCTAAACATACACCAATCAAGGTTTCTTTCCCAGGATTCTAAGGTAGGCGGGTGTGCAGCCCCCCACAGTTGGGCGATATTTCTTTTTGCCAACATGAACCCCAGAGTGGCTCACTGCGTCTGTGAGGTGTTTAAATCCGTGGGCTCCCAAATATTTAGAAGGCATCGCCTTACCTCCGGACGGAGGGATACACGTAACACCTTGTTGATTGTGTCATGCACTTGGAGCCAGTAAGAGCTGATGTGTGTACATTCCCAGATAGTGTGCATGAATGTGCCGGTAAGGCCGCATTGCCTTTTACATTCTCCTGTGTCAGCCCACCCCATGCGTACTAATCAGGGCCCTGTTATGTAAATCCTGTGAAGGATTTTAAGCTGAACCAGTCGCAAGCGTGCTGGGATAGCCACAACTTTAGGGGAGGATACTGCTACTTGCCAATCCTCATCGTCTAGTTCTATCCCATCCTGCACCCACTTATCCCGCAGTGTTTGGAGAGGGTCTGCCATGTGGTTAATTAACTTTTTATGTATTAGTGAGATCGTTTTTTCGGGTAGGAGACCATCTAAAACTCTGTCCTCCAGTGGAAAAGCCTCCGGGGGATCAGTTCCTCTAGGTAACGAAGACTGGAGTGAGTGTAAAACCTGTACATAATGAAAATATTCTGTGTTTGCCAGTTTGTATTCACTATGAAGCGTATTGAAGGATTTGATCCCTCCTTTCCCCCAAATATCCTTGATAGCTGAAATTCCAATGAGATCCCACCTGTCAAAACCCTTCGTTTTACAAAGATCGCGCAGTTTCTCTGAGTCCCAAAGAGGGGTGGCCAATGTTAATTTGTGTCTCCAACCTAGTGAGCCAGTAGTGTCATGCCAAATTTGAACTGAGTGTTTCGTGGGGCCTGTTAATAAGAATAGTTTAGGTCGGGAGTACAATGCTCTGCCATAGTCCCCACCCGGAAGGAGCCACTTGTCATGGCGTAGCCCGGGTCATCTGCACGACCATACGTACCATGGTTAATGGCTGCCAGCTGGGACGCCCAATAGTATTTCCCGATATCTGGGAGACTGATGCCTCCATCATACCAGTTTAGCGTTAGTTTGTTCAGAGCAATTCGAGGTCTGCCGTCCCATAATAGGTCCCTTTGCAGGCTCTCAATTTCCTTGAAGTAACGTACTGGAACTACGTCTAAAGTGTTTTGTAGGGCATAGAGGAATCTTGGTAGGGCCATCATTTTGAATAGGGCGGCTCTGCCCAGAAGTGAGATGGGGAGCGTCTTCCAACTGGCAATATCGCTTTCGAGTTTCTGAGGAGGGGGAAGAAGATATCGGGCATATCGAACCGAGGCGTTAAGTGAGACAAAAATCCCCAAGTATTTAAATCCAACAGTGTTAATTTGTATTTGGCAGTTTCGGGGAGTGACAGGAGGGTTCCCCTTCAGGACAAATAGTAAGGATTTCCCCCAATTGATGGAATGCCCCGAGAATCTACCAAAGACTGTAAGAATGTCCAAAGCTACTGTAAGAGATTTTTGGGGGGAGGCCATATAGAGCAATATGTCGTCTGCGTATAAAGATATGCGGTCCTCCCATCCGGGGGACCACCGCAGCCCCCTTATCATTGGATCCCACCGGATCCAAGCAGCAAGGGGTTCCAAGGCCAGGGAAAAAACGAGGGGGGATAGCGGGCAACCCTGACGCGTTCCCCGACTAAGTGAAAATGTAGCTGACACTTTGTTATTCACCACCACTTGTGCCAGAGGCGCCGAATACAGAAGGCGCACCCATTGGATGAATTCTGAAAAAAATCCAAACTTAGCCAAAACTGCCCATAAATAGGGCCATTCAATAGTATCAAAGGCCATGGTCGCGTCTAACGACACAATCACAGCTGGTTCTCGAAGGATGTGGGCTCTATCTATCACCCCATGTACTCTGCGTAGGTTTAGGACTGTGTTTCTATGGTGCATAAAGCCGGATTGACGGGATGCATTAAGTCACTGATCACTTTTACCAAGCGGTTAGCTAGGAGTTTGGCCAAAATTTCGGGTTCGGCGTTCTGAAGAGAGATGTATGTGGCATAGTCTGTTTTGACCTTTCCCTCCTTGTGGATTGTTGGACTTGGCCCTTTTTGCAGGGTCATCCCTGAACTTTTTGCCTTCCTCCTATATTTTTGTCTGACCTGTTGGCTGTTTTATGACTCTGGGCACTTTACCACTGCTGATCAGTGCTAAAGTGCATATGCTCTCCCTATTGTAAATTATTGTATGAATTTGTGATTCCATGATTGGTTGGTTTGGTTTACCTGTCAGACCCTAGTACAGCGCACCAGGAGTGCCCAGGGCTTGTAAATCCAAATGCTGCTAGTGGGCTTGCAGCACTGGTTGTGCCACCCACAGAAGCAGCCTGTAAAAGTGTGTCTAAGGTCTGCCATTGCAGAGCCTGCGTGAAGTCTGGTACTGTCATGCTGACTGGGCAAGTGCACCCACTTGCCAGTCCCTAAACCTTCCCTTTTCTTCATATCAGACACCCCTATGGTAGGCCCAAGGGAAGGGTGCATTGTAAGGATAAGGTAGGACATGCCCTGGTGTGTGTGGCATGTTCTAATAGTGAATTACAGCCATTTTCGTTTTTCACTATTGCAAGGCTACCTGTTCTTCATAGGCCAGAATGGGCAGTTTGGTTATTACATTTTATAATCCTAACTGACTCAGGGAACATGGTAGATATTCGAATTTAGTATGCCTGAACTCAGGATGATAAAATACATCTTTTAGTGAAGTTGGTTTTAACATTCTGTGTTTGAAAATACCACTTTTAGAAAGTAGGTATTTTCTTGTCTAACCATTCAAACCTGCCTCTGCTAGGTTGTGTATTCCTTGTCTGGAGTTTGAGTGACAGGGCTGGGGGATTCCAGGAGACAGGGTGAGTCCGCCCAGTGGTGAATAGAGAGATCTGCATCTAGATGGGAAGGAGGAGTTGCACCTGGGACCTGAATAGGACAGTGCCTGCCCCCCCCACAGTGCTGGCTGCACCCCCTGTGGTGCGTCTGATGTTTCTGCCCTGCACTGTGAAGGAAAGAAGGAGTCATGTAAACAGAGTGCTCCTGAACTGGTTTGGACTGGGCAAAGGCCCCTCTGCCCTCAGAGGATAAAGGATTTTGGAGTATAAATATTGGGACCCTGATCCCAAGAAATTAGATCACTATGGGAAAACAAGAAGAACCTCTGCTGAGGGAGGAACCAGAAGAATCTGAGGAGGAAACTATCCCTGAAACTGGGGGATTGGCCTGCAGTGGTTGCCTTACTGCCAAAGAGAGGAGAAAGGAACTTTGTGTGTACTTTTGCTCAACTTGTGAAGGATCTCCAAGGGCTTGGAAAAGAGCTTGCCTCCTGCTGAAGTCTCAGGAACAACAGACTTCACCCCCAAGCTCCCCAGAGTTCTTTGGAAGTGCCTGCTGCTGTTGTTGGGCCTTCTGAGGGACTGCGTGTCGCAAGGAGCTGGAAGCGCGACTCAAGAAGGAGAAGCGTGCCGCCGTCGGAGCTGTTGTCGTTGCATCTCGTAAAGTGTGTCGCCGCTGCAGCATCGCATCGAGCGGAAGCATCTCGCATCATCCAGGAAGTGTCTCACAACGCCGAAGAAGCGTGTCGCCATCGCAGCCATCGCAGCCATCGTAGTTGTCGCATTGCACCGCATCAAGAAAAGCGCCTTGCATCCACGGAGAAGCGTGCCGCCGTCGGAGCTGCTGTCGGAGCATTGTGTAAAGGGGTGTCGCCGCTGCAACATCGCATCGAGTGGAAGCGTCTCGCAAACGTCGGAGAAGAGTGTCTCTGCCAAGGCCGCTGTCGTCGCATCGTGTAAAGGGGTGACGCCGCTGCAGCTGAAGCATCGAGTCGAGTCTTCTCGCAACATCGGTGAAGCGTGCCGCATCTGGAAGATCTTTACATGTTTATTTCTTTGCACCAAAAACTTCATCGCATCAACATCGTTGCAACACTTTTGTTGCCCTGCGTGTCGCATCTAAAAGGTACATTGACTTAAAGTGTCGCATTTAAGAACTTAAGAGAACTAAGCAAAATTCTACTATCTAAAGTAACAGTATTGTGTGTTTTTGTCGTTGAATGGTCTTGTGGTAAATCTATATAAAGAATACTTATTTTTTATAGAAAGCCTGTGTGGTGTCCATTTGTAGTGTTGTCACTTGGTTACTGTATGCGTTCACAAATGCTTTACACACTGCCTCTGAGATAAGCCTGTCTGCTCGTGCCAAGCTACCAAGGGGGTGAGCAGGGGTTATTTTGGGAGTGTACCCCCTTACCCTGACTGGAGGAGAGGGTCCCTATTTGTCACAAGTGCATACCTGTGCCAACTAGAGACCCCCAAGTCTAACATTGGTGGTCAGCGGTGAGGATTCTGGACTTGCATTTGTGACTCATGTACAGTGATTGGTGAACACTACTTAGTGAGTGCAGACCATAACGCGACCACATACTTGTTGGTAGATTTCTTTTTTTTTGGGACTTTCTATTTTTGAGAACTGCCAAGTTTAATCATGATGGAGAGAGCAGAATCTGTAGTCTCTGTTAATAATGAATGGGAATGGGAAGAAGAGAAACTGGAAAGCTACAAAGTACAACAGCTGAAGTTCTTCGGCAAAAATGTAATGTTTCCACTACTGGATGTAAAAATAAGGCACAGTTCTACAAGGCGCTGAGGACCTGGGTAGAAGCAAGGAATGCCATTGATGATGATAATGCAGAGGAGCAGCTGGAAGGGCCAGTGGGTCCAAGAGGAAGGAGAACCCCTTCCCCTACCGGTAGCAGTGTTTCGGGTTAAAGTCTGTCTCCAGAGGAGCTGGCAGATAGAAAAGAGTGTAGGATGCACAAACTGGAGCTGACCAAGCTCAAGTTAAAAGGGCAGTTAGAATTGGAATGGCAAATTAGAAAGTTAGCCCTAGAGGAAAAGAAAATGGAAATGGAGCATGAGTTGATTATGAGGAAGCTTGACTTAGAGCTCGAGAGGCTTGAGGCCATGAGTGTCTCAGCCCAGCAACAAGAAATGTGTGTAGCTCAGAGATTGAGCTTTGCTGAGTGGGAGGAGGAATCCAGCTCAGATGGTGGCAGCAATATTGAATTTTCTAGTCCTGAGAGAGTAGTACACACACCCAGAGATGTGACGCCTGACTTGAAGGAGGTGGTTAATTTACACCAGGAGGTTCAAGTATATGAGGTAGCTCCAGTGGTGCACAGTGTTCTTGAGGTGAATTGGGAAACTGGCACAGGGGTTCATAGTCCTAGTGGTGGGAGGGATTCCCCCATGGTTGAGATCCTGGTGTGTGAGTGTGAAGACCGCCCAGAAGAGTGTGGGTTGAGTGACAGAGACAGTCAGATACTGTCTTGCCAATCTCAAGAGAGTGGTGTGGAGTACGTGTGCGTGGCACTGGATGGTGAGGTGAAGGATAGTTTGGTTAACCCTGCTAGGGGGCTGTGTGATCCAATTGAGGGAGAGCATATTGTAAGTCCCTGTTTTCCAGAGCTATGCCAACACCTGTGGGAGAGTGAGTTCTCTGACTGCAGGAGCTCACATTGGAGGCAGATCTTTTGGTGGATTCCAGAGGGTCTGAAGAGGCATTGGGGAGTGATCCCAAGAAGAGTGGTTCAGGTATCTTCCAACCCAGTGTGGTGGAGGTGGCTGAGAGTAGCCCAGCTAGGTCCTGTAGTAGTGAGAGGGGTGTAGGGCCTCACGTCCTGTCTTTAAGGGGAAGGAGTATTTATGTCCCGGTAGTGCCCAACCTCAGTCTCAGAGCCTGGATGGTTCTTTAAGGGAACACCAGGTGGGGAGCCTAGTCTGTCCTGAGGGGCTGCCTGTTGTGCGGGATCCCCTAGTGTCTGGTGAATGGGGAGTGTCTGTAAGCAGGCCTCCATCAGTTCTGGTGTCTGGCAGTACCGCTCCAGTTGGAAGGGTGCAGAAGTCCAGATTGAGGGGTGAGAGGGGGAAAGATTCCCCAGTGGAAGAACCAGTGGGTCAGGGGCCAGCCAGAAGGGCTGCGTATCCAGTGAATGACCATGGTGACACTACTTCTGTCCTGGGGGATCTTCGCGCACTGTCAGATGGACAGGGGTCGGGAGATCTGCGCCAGGCAGACTGTCACACGACACATGAGTTCTGTGTCATCCTCCGAGGGGGCATGCGTGCTCCCCGGGAAGTCCTGGTGCGCCAGGCGAGCGTTCAACCGCATGGGTTGGTCCCAGGGTTGGGAAGCCAGGTTCAGGTGTTGTCTGACCTGGAGGGAGGGACAGTGTCCCTACCAGTCTGTCTTCTTGGTATACCACTCCAGGTGGGAGGGTACAGCCATCTGGAAGGGGGTGCAGAGGGAGGGAGTCCTCACCTCTGACCCCGGCTCAACTGAAGGGTTTAGACCCTCAGTTGGAGGGCCAGGTTCAGGGTGTCCCCCCTGACCTGGACGCCCAGTTGCAGGATAGAACCCCTGAACTGGTGGGCGAATTGCGCAGGACACCTGCCACAGGTTCCCTGGCAATTCTGGAAGGGGGTACCACTCCAAGTGGGAGGGTACAGAGCCCCAAGGAGGAGGACCGGGTGTGGGAGAGGCCACCCCAGTCTTTGGTCCAGCCGCAGGGTACAGGCCTGGGGCTGGTAGGTCAGTGCCAGGGTGTCATACCTGACCTGACAGGATGGAAAATGGACAAAGGGTGCCAAGCACCTGGGGCTACTGCCCCCCGCTCCCTGACGCCACAGAGGTTTGAGAGCCCTGAGTGGCATAAGGCCTGGGTCTCATCCCTGACTACTGTCAGTGGCCACTGTGGCATCTTGCTGTCTGTTTGTTGGGACACACCTGTGAACCAGTTAAGGTTAGGTGCTGCACAGGTGGTGTCCACAGGTAAGGAGAAGGGTTCCCCATGGATTGGCTTGGTGGGCCCTGAGAGTATGGACAGAGGGATTCCAATAGGTTCAGATTGGCGTAGAACTGGAGTCTGCCCCTGCAGTTGAGGGCCAGGTCCTTGTTCTATCGCCCAAAGCATGGAAGCCCATCAAGGTAGTAATTGGTCTACCCTGCGTTTTGGCTGGAAGGGGGTTGTGTTGGACTTGGCCCTTTTTGCAGGGTCATCCCTAAACTTTTTGCCTTCCTCCTATATTTTTGTCTGACCTGTTGTTGGCTGTTTTATGACTCTGGGCACTTTACCACTGCTGATCAGTGCTAAAGTGCATATGCTCTCCCTATTGTAAATTATTATATGAATTTGTGATTCCATGATTGGTTGGTTTGGTTTACCTGTCAGACCCTAGTACAGTGCACCAGGAGTGCCCAGGGCTTGTAAATCCAAATGCTGCTAGTGGGCTTGCAGCACTGGTTGTGCCACCCACGGAAACAGCCTGTAAAAGTGTGTCTAAGGTCTGCCATTGCAGAGCCTGCGTGAAGTCTGGTACTGTCATGCGGACTGGGCAAGTGCACCCACTTGCCAGTCCCTAAACCTTCCCCTTTCTTCATATCAGACACCCCTATGGTAGGCCCAAGGGAAGGGTGCATTGTAAGGATAAGGTTGGACATGCCCTGGTGTGTGTGGCATGTTCTAATAGTGAATTACAGCCATTTTCGTTTTTCACTATTGCAAGGCTACCTGTTCTCCATAGGCCAGAATGGGCAGTTTGGTTATTACATTTTATAATCCTAACTGACTCAGGGAACATGGTAGAAATTCGAATTTAGTATGCCTGAACTCAGGATGATAAAATACATCTTTTAGTGAAGTTGGTTTGAACAGTCTGTGTTTGAAAATACCACTTTTAGAAAGTCAGTATTTTCTTGTTATGTTAGGGGAATTTCTAAAGCGTACGACTCACCCTGGGGCATCTCAGCGCTAAACCTAGTAAAAGTCTGGGGAGGAAAAAGACGAGTCGGGAGGGAAATTACCGATGATCAGAACAGAAAGGCTTTCAATTGTTTCCTAAAAGTACTGAAAGAGGTACATTCACGAAGGGCAATAGGTAGTATATTCCAAGAGCGAGGGGCAAGATACGAGAAAGCCTTTCTCCCGGAACGGGAGAGACGAATTCGGGGGACCGTCAGAAGTCCAAGGGAATTAGATTTGATGTTGCGGGTCGAAGTCTGTTTAGCGAGCCTTCTTAGCAAATATTTGGGGCCTCTGCCATTTAAGGCGTTGTACGTGAGGCAGCAGGTCTTGAAGTTTGATCGCTTGCAGACCGGAAGCCAGTGGAGGTCTCACAGCAGAGGGGCTGAAGGAGAACCCGCGGGACGGTTTAGGATCATTCGGGCAGCGGTATTTTGAATGACCTGCAGTTTTTTGAGCAGCGTCGAGCCTATTTCAGCCAGCAAAGCATTTCCGTAGTCGAGGCAACTGATCACCATGGCCTGGACTAGAGTTCTGCGATGCTTGATGGGAAGGTAGGGCAGAATCCTACGTAAGAGACAAAGGCTAAAGTAGCAGGAGCTAGAGATAGCTGCTATGTGTTCTTTCATGGATAGAGCCCGATCAAGTTTAAACCCCAGATTTTTCACTGATTGTTTTGGGGCAGGGGCGACTCCCAGCTGGGAAGGCCACCAATCGGGCGTCCAGAAAAGAGGGGCTTTCCCTATTAGTATGATTTCGGTCTTGCTTGGGTTCAATTGGAGACAGTTTCCCGTCATCCAATTAGAAATGGCAAGCATGCCTGCCGAGAAACATAGGTTTTCTGATTCTACGTCAGGGTTAATTTTGAACATAAGCTGGGTGTCGTCAGCGTATGAGACTATCTCAAACCCAAGTGGCTCTACTACTTTAGCTAATGGGGACATATAAACATTAAACAGTGTTGGACTGAGGCAGGAACCCTGGGGAACACCCTTATCTAGACAGGATTTCCACAGGAGGGTGGAGCTGTATTCTGGGATAGGGAAGTGGAAAAGTTGGCATATATCTGAGTATTTTTTCATGAAAATGGGCTGCAAGGGATTTGCAGAGTTCCTGTGATTCTATTGGAGGAAGTCTGCAGGCTTGGGGTGAGACAAAGTCTTTGACTATGTTAAACAGAGCTTTAGAAGAGTTGTGGGCCTGGTCGATTTGATTCAGAATGAAAGTTTTTCGCGCCGTTTTTATGTTTTGATGGTAGTTTGACAAGGATAGTTTGTAAGTCTGTCTGTCCAACAAGGTTTTACTGGCTCTCCAGCGTCTCTCCAGGGTTTTGCACCTGGATTTTTCAGTGCAAAGCTCCGCAGTGTACCAAGGAGCTGATAGTCGCTGTTTGGAAGGACAGAATTTTTTAACGGGAATTATGGAGTCGTAAGCCGACATTAAGCTGGAGTTCTCCAGCATCCCAGAGACATTGAGGTCAGCCGAAGTATCTGCCAGTGTATGTGGGCGGCATACCTCCTCGAATGCCTCCAGGGATAAGTTATTCCAGGGTCTACGTGATTGCTTCACTCGTGCTACGGGTCCAGTTTGAGAGTTAATATACTGACATCGGGTGGAGAATAAGACCATGAAATGGTCAGACCATGTTAAGGGAAGGGGGGGGATGACAGTATAAATGATTAATGTTGGTAAAGATTAGGTCTAGGGCGTGTCCTGCCCGATGCGTGGGAGCGGTTACAAGTTGAGAAAGTCCGATTTGATTTAAACTAGTTATGAGATTGTTAGCATCGGGGTTCAATGGGTCTTCGCCGTGGAAATTAAAGTCTCCAAGCAGAATAAAGTTGCTGGATGCTAGGACTTGGATAGCAATTCGCTCTATTAATTCATTTGAAAAGTGGGTCCTTGGTCCAGGGGGCCGGTAAATCAGAGCGCCATTCCAGCTATCAGACGGGGACCTGGTCAATTTAAAAAAGCCCAGTTCCAGGCTTTCAGTACTTTGGGTGGCAGTCCATTGGACGTTTAGATAGTTTTTAAAAGCAATTGCTATACCACCCCCTTTTTTTTCTCTCTATCAAGGTGAATACATTTGTAGCCTTCAAGGATTGCTAGATTAATCTGTGGATGATTAGTGGGATTTAACCAGGTTTCTGTGAAAAAACAGAGTTCCGGGGAGTGGGTACTAATCATGTCCCATATTCCAATGGTATGTTTTGCTAGGGATCTGACGTTACAGAGGATAAACTTAGGGCTAAGAGAAACTAGGTCTGGTGAGTTAGACAGAGGTGATGGGTCGGAGATGGTTAGATTACAGTGGAAAAGACAGGTCTTACATGCTACCGGCCCTTCCAGGCATTCTGGAAATTCGTTGGGACAGCAAATCTTTGGGGAGATGTACTTTACTTCCCTGGTTCTGATGTCTAACAGGGCTTTTGTTGAATATATTAAACTGGTCCGGTGGGGAGCGGTGGACCTGATTTGGGCGGCGTTTCCGGGCTCTGGGCTAGTGTTGGCGCGGACGGGCACAGACGGGCTTGCCTTAGGCACGTGCGCTCAGTGGCGGTCATTTATGGTGATGAGAGCACAAACAACTAGCCCGCTACCTGATTGTAGCCTCAAGATGGCGGCCATCCCAAGCAGGTAGTCAGGTTGCAGCCCGCATCACCCAGAAGTGTCTGCGGGTTGGTGGTAGAGCAAGTAGCAGGGTCAGGATTAAAAGTAAGTGCAAAATTAAAAATAGCAGCAAGTAAAACTGTAGCGCGTGTTTCCCGGCTTCCGCCTCAGGAATCAAACTAGGTGCTGCACGTGTGCTCAGTAGCGGTCTTTTATGGTGATGAGAGCACAAACAACTAGCTCGGTACCTGATTGTAGCCTCACGATGGCGGGCGTCCCAAGCAGGTAGTAGGGGTTGCAGCCCTCGTCACCCAGAAGTGTCTGCGGGTTGATGGTAGAGCAAGTAGCAGCGTGAGGATTAAAAGTAAGTGCAAAATTAAAAATAGCAGTAAGTAAAACTGTAGCGCACGTTTTCCGAGCTACCAAGGGAGTGAGCAGGGGTTATTGTGGGAGTGTACCCCCTAACCCTGACTGGAGGAGAGGGTCCCTATTTGTCACAAGTGCATACCTGTGCCAACTAGAGACCCCCAAGTCTAACATGGATGGTGACAATAGTGGCTATTCTTTGCTCCAGGGGCAGTATTCCTGCTTCCCTAGACTCTTCAAACATAGTTTTCAAATAGGGGGCAAGTTTATCTGGCCTAAGTTTGTAAAGCTCAATGGGGAGTCCGTTTGGGCCCAGGGCTTTCCCTGAGTTTAGTGAGCAGATTGCTTGAACAATCTCCTCAGTTGTAAGAGGGTTATCCATATATTCTCGATCATCAAGAGAGAGACAGGGGAGCTTGATGTCACAAAGTAATTCCTGCGAGTCTGCCACCGTGTGGGAGGATACTGTCGTATAGACTGCTTGAAAATGGGCAGCAAACCTGTCCACTATTTCCTGCGGCTCTGTGATTGGGTTGTCTCCCTCTGTTCTAAGCTCCGGAACAAGCCGGCTTGCCCATTCCCTTCTGTCCAGCCACGCTATGAGCTTCCTGGCATATCTCCCAGATCATAGAGTCTACCCTGTTGCTCTCTGCTTAGGGCCTTGGCCCATTCTGAGACCAGTGCTTTATAGTCATGCTGCTTCAGGCTTAACAGATGGAGCTTCTTCGGCGTTACCCCTGATTCCAAGTCGCCCTCCAGTCTATAAATATCAGCCTCAAACTCAAGGACTTCTTTTTGCTTATCTCTCCTAGAGCCAGATATAAACGACAAAGCCTGTCCCCTGATTACAGTCTAAACGCCTCCCACAAGGACTGGGAGGAGGACACTGACCCCACATTGTCAGAGAAGTATTCGTCTATGGCCTTAATAAGGTCTTTACGGAATTTAGGATTACGAAGGTACCAAGGGTTGATTGGGGCCAACCTTCCCGCCGTACCCCAGCCTACAAACAGGTGGATCCAAATGGGCGAGTGATCAGAAATACCTCTGGCTAAGTGTTTAATTTCATTGATGTAGGTGGCTTGTGCACCTGGTACGAGGCAATAGTCTAATCGGGAGAGACTATGGTGAGCCCCAGAGTGAAAGGTATGCTGTATCTGATCCGTATCGTATAGCCTCCAGCCATCGACCAGTCCCATCGCCTCTAAGAAATCCGGCAACCAACGGGCGGCCTGTCTCAGCTCCCGGGGGGATACCTATCTAACGTACCGGAGACCACTGAATTAAAGTCACCCCCTAGGATTAAGAGCCCATCTGGAATAGTGAGCAGGACCGCACCCAAGTCAGCGAACGTTGTACCCTGCAGGCCTGGGGGAACATAGATGGACATAAAAGTAATGAAACGGCCCTCCAACATACCAGAGATACCAACATATCTACCTCGATCATCCATCCATGTGGAACTCACTGCCAGTGGGAATGTGGTTCTCGTCATGATACCCACACCCCTGGAGCCTGAGGTAAATCCAGAGTGTGCGACCATCTTGTACCCCCCTGTGCATTGCCTTACATAGGGTCCCAGCCAGATGTGTCTCCTGAAGCAGAACTACATCCGGTGCGTGCCTCTTAATGTACTGGAGAACCACACTTCGTTTGATTTTGTCCCCTAACCCATTAACATTCCAGCTCAGAAATTTAACATTTTTATCCCCCATCACCCTTGGTATGCATATAGTAAGGCCACAAATCCTCCGCATTAACTTCTCCAGTTACTCTTTTGTGGATGTACCCATATACTGCACCGATGTAACAAAGATGACACAAAACAAGCAAACAAAATACCCCAACCCAACAACCTCCCACCCCGCTACCCTGCACTCTGGGCTTAAAACTGTCCATCTAAAACTTGCAGAGTGCCTGTCGCCCTAGAAGGAATTCAAAGGAATAAACAGGGGGGGAAATAGTGCGCTCCGTGCCCCTGCCCATGTCTATGTCGCACCCCTATTGGGCAAGTAACTTAAAGCCCTGTGAAACTACCAGTCCCCACAATAAGGCACAAATATCCCACCCTCCCCGGCCTACCCCACATCAATTTTCCCATTACTCTGTGCAAGGCTGCCATCGTCCAAGTTTCTATCTCAAGGAGGCCGAATGTCCGCATGATCCCCGGCTCCTCGATCCGTCGGGCTCTTAGCTCCTCGATATTCGATCCACTCTGCCACTGCTTCAGGTCGGTCAAAGACCCATGCTCTTCCCTCTGCCTCGACCTGGAGGCACGCTGGGAACAGCATTGAATATTTCAGGCCCTTTTCTCTCAGGTCGCGTTTCTCTGAAAGGAATGACCTCCTTTGCTTCTGCACTCTTTGTGTGAGGTTCGGGAAAAAGGAAATGTCAGCATTTTCGTACCGGAGGGGGGCTCCAGCTCTGGAATTTTGGAGAATCACATTCCTATCATGAAAGTTCAAGACCAGAGCCAGCATGGGCCACGGGGGAGCGCCCGGTTTGGGTCGGCCGCCCGGGACCCTGTGAGCACGTTCGATCACGAAAAATTTACTAAGGCCTTTGGGTTGCAAGTGTTTAAGAATAAGGTCTTCAACAAACAGGTCTGGGGATTGCCCCTCTGATTTCTCCGGAACTCCTAGGATGCGGAGATTATTGCGGCGAAGTCGGCCTTCGTAGTCATCTAGCTTGAAGTCCACGAGGTTGAGAGAGTCTTGGAGCTCGCTGACCTCCCTTTGCAGTTGCGTGACATCGCCAACGAGGCTGGAGGTCGTAATTTCCACCTGCTTGACTTTTTCGTTGAGTTTTCCCAAATCGGCCCTAATGAGATTAATGTCAATCCCTATAGTGTCCATTTTATGTTCCAAGGAAGTTTTAACTCCAATAATGGCCTCCATGGCATCCTTAAGGGAAAGCTCCTGGTCCTCTTCCCCCAGGCTCCCACGGGCGGACTCTTCGGACAGACGGTCCCGCTGCGCATCCTTGGTCCAGTTTGTTGGTTTGGACAGGTTTCGGCCCCCGGGACCCGGAACCCTTGACGTGCTCCATTATAACATCCAAGGTATGTTCTCAACCGGATTGGGGTGTTCGGGGTAGTCAGATGCACCACCGCTCTTGACAGCAGAGCTAACCGTCCGGGGCTTCAATTTAATGCGTGGGTCCCTGGAGATCTCGCACCAGTTCCTGCTCCCCCCAGGGATATGGGCTCCTCAAATCGGACCTTGGTGGCTGTAACACCCCAGGGAGTTGGCAGTCAGAGTAGAAATAGGCGTAACAGCTGAGAGGTGTTCATTTGCTCAGCAGTGTAAAGTTCCACTGACCCCGGGAAGAACCAGCAGCAGCCTCCTCAGCCTCGCGGTGCCTTGATAAAGGAGAAGGTGCAGGGGGTACTGAGTCTCCAGGGGGGGTCACTTCTCCCAGCCGAAGCGTATGGCAGGGGTCAGCACCGATGGGGCAGACAGAGGGAGAATCACCACAATAAGGGGCGCACCGCCGCCGTTGACTGCCTCGCGGCCGGTGTGCTGTGCATTGTCACAGAGAGTGCGCCCTTCTTCCTCACCGGATCTGTTGTGCGGGTCCGCGATCACCGCCGCTGCCGCAAGTCTCGAATGCCTCCCCGCTGCTCCGATATGTGGGGAGTCGCGGCGGCCCCTTTGGATTGCGGTGCCACCGCTCGGAGAAGTCAGGCCGGCCGGGTCTCTCTACCGGCGATTTCCGCTACTGTGGGTCCCAGCTTTAGGCCCCACTACAGGCCGCAACTCTCCGGGGGTGATATCCCCCCGTCAGGCTCGATCCACGTACCGGAGTAGGCGGGTTGGGCTCTGCTGATGGTCATTCAGGATAGATGAGGGCTAGGATGGTCGGCGGAGCTTGCACACTATGCGGCCATCTTCAGTCCGTGCTTGGCCACGCCCCCATCATCCTTCTTTCGCTCACTTTGCCACCCCAGTTCAGACACAGCTATATGCAAATCAGTCTTGACCCTGTGCCTCATGGGAACAGTTCAGCCCGAACTGCCAAGCCGTGTCTGCCCTGGACTGGAAACAAGCATCCTGGGACTGGTTTTGGGCTAACAGCCCTCATCAGCCAGGCTAGCTTGAATCCAGTGGCAAATTGAGCAAGGAACCCACGTCTGGGCATACCCTGCCAACTTAGGGCGAACAAAGCAAACACAAGGAGATGATGGACGGAGTGCTGAAACTGAGTGCTGAAGGAATTGTTCCCGCCAGGTGTTCTCTCCCCTCAGTTTGGGTTAGAACGGACTCATAGAGTGCCAGCCTGCCAACCACAACCCGGATCCAACCCCGACCATTTTTGTTCAAAGTCCTGAACTTTTGAGACTGAGACACAATATTAAGGGAAATTCGGAGGAAACCCAGGCCCAGAGTACAGAACGCAATGGTCCTCTATTTCCCAGAATGCATTGCCCAAGTGCAAAAGAGACAGGCCTCCTTCGGGCAGTGAAGCGTCAGTTGCGGGGGCTTGAAGTGCAATACTCTCTGCTGTTCCCTGCTCGGCTATGGGTGGTGAGAGACGGAGCCTCCCGGTTCTTTGACCCAACATCTGAGGCATTGGACTGGCTAGAAGAAACAGGCTTGGCGAAAGTGTCCGGGCCATCTGTCAGCTACTCGCCATCAAGACAGGTTAGACGTAACCAGTGGAGAGGAAGAGGAGGAGGGGCAAACGTCGTGCCTCGCCAGTGAATGCACCAGACCCGGCACAGATCCTGACGGAGAGAAAGGAGGCAATTCATGTAGCAGCAGCCCTTCATGTTGAGAGTTTGCCGTCACCCTCCAAGGTGTCACCGTCCAGATCCAGCGGTGATGTAGATTCTACACCGGCCTGGTCCAGGGACTTGGAATTGCCTCTTCCCCCAAATGTCAGCAGTGCCTGCGTCCTGGTGCGGTCTTACACGAGTTCACAGAGCACACATAACTGATGGCATTTTCTCCTTCTCCTTTTCAAATGTTACTTAGTTGGGGGATAGGCCATGCAGGCCACCTTCACACACACCACCCCCAACAGATTCATAGTCTGGCTGAGTGCTAGTTGCCACGTTTTGGCACGCCTGTTTGGGTCAACCCAAGTTAGGGGTTCGCTCTTATGTGGTTACACATCTTAACTGTTCATTCTTGGTTTTTCCCTGATCAGTTTCTGTTACTACTCATGAGACGCTGCTGCCTCCTGCACTCCTACGCTCTGCGACAACCACGCGGCTGTAAACACATAGTCACAATCCACCCCCATGGTAGGGTTTAACATTATCACCTGGAATGTGATGGGGGTTCACTCCCCCTCGCACAGATAATCCATGTATGTATATTTACAACGCAGAGCCGCTGGTATCGTCTTACTGCAGGAGACACATTTCACAAATATAGAAGCAGCCCGATTCCGACACTGCTGGCGAGGTTGGATATACAGTATGAACTTCTCTTCCATAGCACTGGGCGCATTGATCTGGGTAAAAGCAGGGATCCCTTGGAAGAGTAGGAAATGGTGGTAGATACAGGTGGGCGATATGTATTCCTTAGGGGTAAACTGAATGGGCAACCCATTTCACTGCGATCCATATATTCCACTAATGTGGACAAAAATAATTTTCTGTGCAGCTTGTCCACGGATCTATCCCACTGGAGCGATATCCCTTGGCTCTTAGGGGGTGACTTCAATTCAGTACTAGATGTTTCAATAGACTTCTCCTTCCCACCCCTTACACGCACAATAGCGTCATCTAATGCACAAGCTTTACCGTGGAGAAGTGTGGCTCAATGGTTAGAGCGGCAGACCTCGATGCAGAGCACTGGTCCGGGACCGGGGTAGCTGTGCGCTATATAAGTACAAGCACATTCACATTTAAGTGGCTAGAGTATTGGTCTCTGTCCGATGTCTGGTGGACATGTAACCCAGACTTTCATATATATTCCTTCTACTCATCGGTCCATAACCTACATGTGCGACTAGATCACATTCTGGCCTCAACTGCACTACTCCCCTTGATCCATGATTCCGAGTATCTTGGGCGCACACATTCGGACCACAACCCACAGTATATGACAATCAGCTGGGAGAGGAGACTCTGCCCGATCCTCACCTGGAGGCTGCAGCGTCGTTACTAGACTATTTTGAGTGTAATCTGGGCTTCATAGACTCCCCGGCCACTGAATGGGAGGCTTTCAAGGTAGTGACACAAGGGCAGTGCTTGGGCCTGACATGGAACATTCACTAACAACTCGACACCTACCTGGGTGCCCATGAACGAAATCGCCTACGACATGAATCTCTTTCAGTCACTCACCATGAAGATAAAACGAAACTCAAAGTCATGCAAGCAGACCGGCTTAAACTTTTGGAAAGGTTGCGCTGCCATAACTTCTTAGCACATTCTACGCGTACTCATGCCGCATCGGGAAAAAAAGCAGGTAGACTGCAAAAAACGATGTCTCCAAGCACACAGAAATCCAAGGTGAGGTCTTGGTTTCAGTTGTCTTTTAATACAACATATTAGACACGCCTCTTCACCAACAAGTGTTTCGTCTAATGCTGTTCCAATCACAGCAGACTTAGTCAAGGCTTTGTATCTACAATAAAGGTATATTCTGTTCAGGCGGAGTTTCATTATTATTTCTTCTATCCGTCACCTGGGTCAGAGGACTCTAGAATTCCACCCAAGAGTGTGTTTTGGATCAATTAGAATCATGCATCAGGCTGTGCTTTGTGTCCAATCTACTGGTGAACAGTTCATATTGGTGTGGTGCCTCTTGTTTGTGAATAGGAGGCATTTTGGGAAATGCATTCTCTTTAATAATATTAATATTCTAGGGGATTAATATAAACTTCCCCTAAAGAAAGTAGTAGGAAGAGCGACAATCACCTATCATTGTCAAATTGGTGACCCACAACATTGGGTTTATGGAGAGAATGATGGTATAGGATGACCTAGTAGGAATACTGTAATGTTTTAATAATGATGGGCTAGTCTCTATACTAAATAATGAATGTGTAGCTGCTGGAATGTACAAAGACTCTTGCTCTGAGATATAGGCCATGACTATTGTATGAATATGTGAATCTGAAAATGAATATGTTATTTTACTGTGACAAAAGGGTAATGTCAAGCATTTGTATATATAGTTGATGTTTAGTGAACATATAGGATCTATATACAACTGTTCTGGAGATTATTGGTTTTCACGAAACTTTCCCTTGTTTTCACGCTCCCTAACACACCCCTTATTGGAATCATGAGCTGGGATATGGTGCCCGACCCTACTACTTATCAAACTGACCAAATGCATATGAATATATACATCATATTTGGTGAAATTATAGGATCTTTATATCACTTGTCTGGAGATCAATGGCTTTTTCACGCACTTCTTCACGCTCCCTAACAGACCTTTTATTAGAAATATGAATGGGATACAAGGCCCGACCTCACCACTCATCCAACTGACAAAATAGAACTAGGATTTCACCAACAAGGATACTTTGAAATTCTCCCCCCCTGCTTTCTATTTAAGAAAACCCTATTGACAATAAATTTGGGATTACAATACGTGAGATATTATTATAGAACATAATAGTCCATGAATGCCAACGGCCACACTTATTTAGGAACAATTCTGTTGGTATATGTTGGTCTGTCTGGCTTGTGATTGGCTGGTGTGCCTGGCTCCAGGAGTCAGGATGGGTCTGCCCCGGTGGTGAATGGAGAGATCTGCATGTTGATGGCAGGGAGGAGTACACCTGGGACCTGAATAGGGCTGGGCTTTCCCTCCACAATGCTGGCTCCACCCCCTGTGGTGCATCTGATGTCCCTGGCCTGTCCTGTGAATAGGGAGAGGGGCTGAGCAAAACAAAGTGCTCAGGAACCAGTTGCATCTGGTTCGCCCCTTCCCTGCACCTTTGGAGACAAAGGATTTTGTGTATAAAAGAGGGGCTGTGACCCCATGAAAATGTTCTTGTTCTTGACTTGAAACAACCAGGGGCGTGCTGCTGCTGGGGCCCAGGGGAAGGCTTGCCTCCCTGGGCCCTGCCCAGCCCTTGGATGCCTGATGGACTTCTTGGACCTGTTTGCTTCCTTTTACTAGCCTTATGGATTTTAGGCTGCCCTAGCGCCCTGTGAACGCTTTGCTTTATTTCTTGATTTTCCCCAGGAGAAAGAGAGCCTAGGGGCTGCGCAGCGCCGAGCTGCAGCCCCTTTAAAAGGGAATCCCCATCGTAGGGATTCCCCCGTGATGCCAGCCGAAGCGGGTGCCCACCACGCTTTATACTTTTAATTGGGAGGGAGCCTACCCCTCATTGCCGTTTTCGTGGTTTATCTCTGTGGCGGGTGCCCACCCCGCGTTTCTCATTGATGGCGGGTGCCCACCCCGCCTATATGGATATTTAGATAGTGGGTGCCCACCCCACATGGTGCCTTATGCTTATCTGAAAGCGGGTGCCCACCCCGCACTTTACCGAAGGAAGAATCATCGCCGTCGGCCTTGGCCGGAAGTCAGGCAGCGTAATGCCTGTCGTGGGGTGGGACTTCCGCCTTTCCGAGGGAAGCACGCGCCCACGGGATTGCCGGGAGACGAAGTGGTTCGGCGGGGCCCCCATGTCAAGGGGAGAGCCCCGCGGTGGTGTCCGAAGTGAAGAGGAGTCGCGGGTCCCAGGAGGGGGCCCGGGTGAAGAGAAGTGCAGCCGGATCCCCAGTGAGGCTCTCATGAGCCCCACCTGCTGCCCGCGGTGTCCAAAGTGAAGAGGAGTGCCTCCCCAGACCAATCCGGTGAGTGGGGGCTCCAGGGGGCACATTGTCGGTGCCGATCGCGGCACCATGACGGTAGAAGTACCGAGTCAGAGCGGCCCCGGATGGCAGCGGGCCGCTCCAACAAAGGGAGCATGTTTCTGTTTACCGAGCCTATGTGGCTTCAACGATGGGGGCAAAGTTAATTACAAGCCCAGTAGGGTCCCGAGAGCACAGAGGTGCCAGGGCCCCTTTAGTTTTGGCCACCCCAGCTGCCCCGCTAGACAGAGGGTAGCTGCAACGGTTGGCGCATTGATTGTTCTAGAGCCTAGAGGGCTCCAATGATTGGCGCAGTTTTATTCTGGAGGGCTAGTGAGAGCCCCCTGCCACCGTTTGACTTCACAGCTGCCAAGCAAGTAGTGGGCAGCTGAACCGTTTAGGTCTTTCTTCCTAGGGACTTACTTTTTGTGAACTCAGGAGTGGGACGCACTCCTTCGCCCCTACTTTGGCCTTCCACAGCTGCGCAGCACTTAGTGCCAGCTGCAGCGTTTAGGCCCTGTTCTTGTCCCCAGCTGCCCAGCAAGTAGTGGGCAGCTGCTACGTTTAGGTTCTGGTGCAACCTGGACCCTAATGTGATTTAGGTGCTATTGTGATTTATATACTAATGCTTTGGGTGTTAGGAAATGTACCGTGTGTAGTATGTTTTGCGCACCCTGTGTTTTATACCTCTAGATATGATTTCTGCATAGGAGGTTGTTTTACCTGTTTAGGTTTATGTTAGGGAGATTATACTTCCCTGTGTGATGTACGCTCCTAGTGTAATTATACTTAGGAGGTAGGGTCTAATGCGTTAGACTTGTGAGAGATTGCATAATGTTGAACCAATAGGCACGGCAGCACACCAAAGTACAGTTATATAGTTCATAGTCCAAATTTGTATTAAGAGCTTCCTCATTGATAGATTTCAGTTCATTCGACTCTGTCAAGTACCCCAGGATATTCTAGAAAATAATCCAATTCCATGTCGTGATGTCAAAAGATATTATTATTCCAAAACCACGTGACAGCCGACGCGCGTTTCGCCCGCAGGGCTTTTTCAAGGCTCCAAATAATTATTCCTTTAGACGTGAGTCCTCCCTTGTGAGTTTCTCCAATAAAATCCTGTTACACGTATTCCAATGTAAGTTATCCAAAGTGAAGTGTTGAAATCAAGCACCATCAGAATGAGCTTAAGAATCCATATCAGGGACCATAATACGTCCTAGTTTTCCGCTGTCCTGTATTCCGACAGCACTGTAAAATTTGCTCCCTTTTGATATGACTGCTATATTACGGGTAACCAACGTTTTCTAGATACGCAGACTGTTATAGCAGTATGCGGTCACCTAGCCACTCACGATTTTTCAATTCGAGTGGTATTACCATAAGTAACATGGTTATACATGCTTATCCAAATCCTCATAGTTGGAGTTTCCCATACTTCAAACTCATGAGGTCTAGTTTACAGGCATAACTGGTCATCTAGACTTTGCATATACAAAATACTAAATAATATTGGCAGTAATTAATTTACATTTACTGGCAAGACGACTAGAGACTGGTGACCTGACAATTAACCCTGGGTGTAAAACTCTGCTCGCTGAGTTTGTGGATTTTTGGCTACTCTGCGTTCCGCGCGGAATGCAGAGTTGCCCGAAAACTCCTCACTCTGCAATGGATCGGAATTTTCTTTGTGTTCGCGTGCCCAAAATGCGTTTCCGCGCACGCTGTAGTGACTTCCCGGGTGCCTGCAATCGCCAATTCGATTTCCTACCTGTTTGCGAGCACCATGACATTTGATAGGGGACGGCATGGTCCTGCAGGGTTTGCGATCACTTCGGGCACACCATAGGACTTCCGGCAGAAGTTTTGTGAAGATCGCAATCCTGAACACGCAGAATTTGCAATCTGGAGAAGGTTCTCTCCCGAGCAGCATCAAAACCTTCTCGAAATGATGATTTGGATAAAAAAAAACTCCTCAGATTGACATTTGGCGGTACTTTTTTGTGCAAGGAGTCCTTTTTCTTTTTTTCTTTTTTTTAAAGAGGAAGTAAGTGCCCTAGAGTCTCCAACCTCCGGTTCCTGTCCAGCAGGCTCCTCCTAGTGCTTTGTCCATCTCCTGTTCACTTTTCATTTGGATTTGGAGCTGGAAGGATCTCTCTTTGTGTCTGCTGCATCATATGTCATTGTATTTGAGGACTTTTGAATTTGAGATTTCACAAGTCAGTTTGAAAATTGGTGTTGTTTGTTTGATTGGAGCATTGCACCTAAATTGTTTTGTACTTTTCATTGTTTTTTATTTTATTTATTGTGGTGGGTGGCCTGTAGTTTCACTAGGGGCCTAGTTGTTTCTTTGTAAGTATTTTTCTTCTTTTATAAAGGAAACATGTTGCACAGTTCACTACATTTTCTCCAACTTTTGAAATCAATTTGCAATATTTATTTAATCCACTAGCCCAGTAGTCAGCCAATAGGCCTTTCAGCCCGTAATTCCAGAACTACTCATGGGTGCATTAAACAACTGTTTCTGTGGTTGAATTTAAACATCATTTAGGGCATGAATGGCATTGGATTGAAAAGCAAAATGTGTTTTTTTTGTATTTAACTTCTTTTCATGTGTGTTAAATAAATGCCTTTGTTGGGTGTATGTGGTTGTTGTGTAACTTGCAAACCTTTTTTAGCCCTGTGGATTTTCGTTTTTGGCATTGTTGCATTAAAGCTGTGTTGTTTAGTATGCCTCCTTTGCCTGGTCTGTGTGTGTGTGTTTGTAATAGTGGGCCAGCATTTGCCTTAGCTGAGCCTCCCCATGTGGCCAGGGGCCATTATGTAAAGTCTGCATCCATATAGGCCTGCTTGAGTTCATTGTTTTCCAGGCCTCCTGCTTGTTGTTGTTGTGAGTGACCATGTGGCTGATGGCCATTTTGTGGTGGTGGTAGTTAGTGTGCTTTTGGCATGTCTTCTTTCCTTTTTCCTCTTGGCTTATTGCTTCTTGTTGTAGTAGCCTGGCCATTTGGCTGGCTGCCATTTTGTGAAGGCAGCCAGTGTGCTTTTGCAATAGGCCTGCATTGTCTGTCTTTCCTCTCTTGTTGTTGTGGCTGCCTGGCCATGTGGCTGGCGGCCATTTTGTGAAGGCAGCCAGTGTGCTTTTGCCATAGACCTGCATTCTCTGTCTTCCCTTTCTTGTTGAGGTGGCCTGGCCATGTGGCTGGGGGCCATTTCTTGTGAAATCAGCTAGTGTGCTTTTGCCATAGGCCTGCATTGTTTGTCTTCCCTGTCTTCTTGTTGTGGCCTGGCCATGTGGCTGGCGGCCATTTTTGAAGGGGTAGCCAGTGTGCTTCAGCGTTAGGCCTGCATGTCTTTCCTTTGTTCCTCTTGGCCTTTTGCTTCTATGCATTGTCAGCTGCAGCTCCCTGAATTCTGAATCCCACATGATGCACAATGCCAAACCGGGTCTGTTACATTTGTATTTTTGTTGTTCTTCTTCTTTCCTATCCTTCCTGAGTGAACTGTACACTAGTACGCCAACCATGAAAGTCCTTGTTGTTGTCAAAGTCTCACAAATGACTACACTGTATTATGTTTTTTTAATAACTGAGGTAATAAATGTAATAATATTAATAACACTAATAAGTGTGACCAGACACTATGTTATATATTATATTTGTTTGTTTGTACTAGTAGTAATTTAACTACAACAATGAATGCCACGTTTCACTGATGTTCTTCTTGCTTCTTTGCTTTAAGGTGCACAAAAGAGGAGGAGACGACATCACCCATTGTACTGCCAGACAGAAGTCCTGCTGCGCGTGACGTGTGACCACAGAAATCTCTTCAACTTGTTCCACTGCGTGCTGCTGACATCTTCAAGATGGCCTCAAGGAAAGGTACCAGGTCCAGTACCAAGAAAGTTGCCAGTGAGAAAGCACTGCCACTTAGAAAGATCGGTATGTCCCCCAAGACCTTTTTTGGGAAACCAAAAATTGCGCCTGCAGCAGGGGTGTCCAGGGAGCAAGCTAGTAGCAGCACCCCCGCATCAGTGGACCCACCCTATCACCTAGGCCCAAGCCCATGTCTGTCACAGAGGCAGCCAGTCTAATCACGAGTCCAACGCCGACAAGCAGTGATGTTGAAAATGACTTATTGTTATCACAAAGTAGTACCCAATCAATGCAGGAAACTGAGATAAGTGGGCATTAACAGCTGCAACCACCCCCAATAGTAGTTGTTCCTCCTGAAGTAGGGGCAGTTCAAGAGATGGAGCTTCCTGCAGAGGAAGAAGAAGAGCAAGCCACTCTTTCGGAAGATCCATTGTCTTCAGATCTCCAGCAAGGAAAAGGAGGGTTAGTCCATCAACTTCTTCTCCACGTACCCCTTCTGATGATCTAGACACCACTTGGATCCCACCTCAGTCTGAGTTGGAGACACGCCACGCCCACGAGACCGAAATTACCCCATCCAAAAATTGCCGTGAGGGATGTGGTATGGATACCACCAACACCACCTCCAGCTTCCATGTTTCGCCGACAGTGACCTACATCCACCACAACCACCTCAGTAGAAGTAGGTACTGTAGAGAGTCAAACTTCGTGCCCATCTACCAGTTCATCTGACATTGCAAGTGGCACCAGCAGCACCAGAAAGTTGATCTCCCCAGTTTGGGACTCTTTCGGTTAGCAGAAAGGAGGTGAACATTTCTATGTGCTCCATTTGAGGACAAGGTGTTAGTCTGGGTAAGCTTGTACAAACTATGTTACCGGAGGCCAAACAACCCATCTAAGAAAACACCACTTGATCCAGTGGAATGGGCACCTTAGTGGCCATAAAAACTGCACGTGTTGTTGGTGGAGGGGATGAAGAAGAAGATCCGATCACAGTGGAAGGTGAAAGAGAGGGAGACATTTTTACACAAATAAGCCCTGTCCACAGCAGTGTAGTGGTACCGCCCACATCATCATCAGTAACATCGCAATGGCACTAGAGTCGGGCTGAGACACCAAGGGGACCCAGGTAAGAGAGTACCGTAATGAAAACTTGCGTTGAGCCTAACATCAGGCATCAAGAAGTCACCTGCATCAGTGGCACCAGAAAAGAAAATGATCCAGTCTACCATACTCAGCATGTTTAGGTCGGAGGGGCAGAACGAACACAACCACCCAACAGCAGGTTTGTACAACACGAAGCTGGCTAAAATGTTAGCGCTGGACCTCCTCCCTTTTTCTTTTGTGGAAGGGGCGGGTTTTCTAGAATTTGTGGCAGCCATCTGCCTGAAATGGAAGGTTCCCAGCCAGTCCTATTTTGCCAGAGTTGCTGTTCCAGCACTACATCATGATGTGCTGGAATTGCTTGGACAAGCTTTGCAGCAGACCGCTGTTCATACTATCCACCTGACAACCATTGTGGACCAGTTGCCAAGCCACTGATTACATGTGCATCACTGCACACTGGATCTCTTTTGTGGGGGTTAGAGAAAAGATATCTGCAGCAGGTGTGGTTGACACTGCTGAGATTTGTAATGCTGTGCGGAAACATGCAACTGTAGCAATGTTCGCCATGGAGAAATCTCATACTGCTGCAAACATTTTGGAAGATTTTGATAGCAAACTCTTTGAGTGGCTGCAACCAAGATGGCTCAACATTGGTTTTGTTGCCACGGACAATGGCAGTAATATAGTTAAGGCCACAGCCGATGGTGGCTTTTTCAGGTTCCTGTCAGTGTTCAAGACTTTCTGAAAAAAGAAGACTGAGTCCGCAACTTACTGACCACCTGCAGAAGACTCTGCACACATTTCAGCCATTCTTTTAAAGCCCGGAAACAGCTGAGGTTCATTCAACGTGATAATAGATTGCCAGTTAAAGCACTCATCCAGGAGGTGTCAACACGTTGGAACTCAACTTATTACATGCTTGAACGTATGTTTGAGCAGTACAGACCAATCAATGAATATGTCATGCAAAGAGGGGGTGCTACTGTGAAATGCATGATCATTGAGATGGACAAATGGGGCCTAGTTAAATGCCTGACAGAGATGCTACTTTCTTTCAAGGTCTTCACGCGTGAAGTCAGCAGGGAGGACTTTCTATGGGCCAACCTATCTCATTGTTGCGCATCCTACAGGAACAGCTGAAGAGGGTGTCTGCAATGTACCCAGGTGTGGAGGGAAAAAAAGAACCATATGAGTTGGTGGAGAGCTTACCCCTTCGCTTATCTGAAAATACAAGGGGGCAAAGAGGCATTGTGTCATGCACCCATTACATTTGTGCCACAATTCTGGATCCAATATAATAAACCAATACTGCACACTTTCATTCCTTCTTCAGACAGGGATGTTGCCAACTACAAAACTTGGGTAACTGTGCAAGCCAGTCACTTAGAAAAAGAACAAATGGGAATTAGAGGCCCGCTACTTCAGGGCACAACAAGTACTGCAGGGCAGCCGGCTTCAAGTGTAACTTCAGAGCCTGAGGGCAGTGCGGTTGGCTCACAGCAGCCAAAAACACCAACAACATCAAGAACAACATCAACAAGAACAGGAGAATCAGCTCCAAAATCAGCGCAGGAATGGTTTCTACAGCAAGGGCTTAAGTCCAGTGCTGAGGCAAAGGCAAAAGAGGCCGTGCAAAGCGAAGCACCCATGAGTATTGAGCGGATGGTGTAGGCCTATCTGGATCACCCAACAGAGGTCTATTTTGATCAAAACCCATTGCTGTATTGGTATGGGAAAAGACACCAATGGCCAGTGCTCAGCAGGCTGGCGATAAACTATCTGGCTTGCCCTGTCTTAAGTGTCTCTTCTGAGCGTGTTTTCAGTGCTCCTGGTGCCGTTTAGACAGTGAGAAGGACCAGTCTCTTACCCCAAAATGTGGAGAGGTTAGCCATGATCAAAATGAATCAGCACTTTGTACCACCGGATTCCACCATACTTGAAGTAGCACAGCAGGAAGATGATGATGGCGACTAAGGTCATGGAAGTAGTGTGTTAGATTACCTACTTCTGGGTGAACCACCAGAGTTTGAGGAGGAGCTCTACTTCCCTGACAGCTAGGCTTTTGAGCTATTTTCTTTCTTGCTTTGATGCCCCAAAAAAAGCGCCGCCAAAAAGATATAGCTAAGGAATATTATTTACTTTTATCATTTGTGTGTCTCACTGTCTTTCTGGTTCGAATCACAACAAATCCATCACCACTGTCTTACTCTTTTATTGCCAGATTGGAGTTTCAACTGTGTGCAGTCAGTGAAGAAGTAAGTCCACTCCTCTGAGTTCTGACCCACCTTAAATCCATTTCCCTCAAGCCAGACATTGGATGGAGAATAGTACAACAAATGTGAGATGTGTGACTGCCTCGTCGAGTCCCTTCAAAGAACCTAGTGTTGGACTTGGCCCTTTTTGCAGGGTCATTTCAGGACTTTTTGCCTTCCTCCTGTATTTATTCTGACCTATTGTTGGTGGTTTTATGACTCTGCACACTTTACTACTGCTAATCATTGCTAAAGTTCATATGCTCTCCCTGTAAATTGTTGTTATCGATTGGTGTTTCCATGATTGGCTATTTGATTTAGTAAATAATCAAAGGGGGAGGGATCACTAGTTACTGGCACCAGGGTTCAAGTGGTTGTCTCTGGTATAGGTAAAAAACCCTCAATCACGTTAAACACAGGAACCTAGAGTCAGCACAAGTCGTAGCGGACCATGCGTATTTACGCAGCCTTGTATCTTCGTACGGAGTTCGTACTTTGAAACATTCAGGTATTAGTCCTGTTTGAAGTTCATTTGAATCAACCTTAGAACTTCCAATTGATGTACTTCCTCAATTCACATTACTCACCTGTGGTCCTGAAGAAAGCTCCCTGACCTTTGGGCTATGTATGAGCTGAAACATGTCGACCAATCACCACGATTAAAGTTGCAGAGGGTCCATTACTCATCCTACCTGCAACTTTATCTCTTTTTAACGTCTCCCCAGCACCTATCAGAATAAAGTTTTTTATAGGTAGCATGAGGAATAACTCCTTTTTTATCACTCACTTGAGCACTCTTCACTTTTTTATTTTATCATTTTTTCCCTGATCACTGCTGAAAAACCCAGTGGTTCCCTCCGGGTGGAGGATGCATGGAATCAACCCAATGATGATGCTATCACGTATTTAAACGGCGGAGAATCAAGATATACCGCCCCGACATACGTTTAACGTGATTGAGGGTTTTTTACCTATACCAGAGACAACCACTTGAACCCTGGTGCCAGTAACTAGTGATCCCTCCCCCTTTGATTATTTATGATTAGCCGGAAGACGGTCGGATCACATCTTCTCTTTCCCTATCCTGATTGTACCACTATTTGATTTAGTAGTCAGACTCTAGTACAGTGCGCTGTGTGTGCCCAGGGCCTGTAAATAAAATGGTGCTAGTGGGCTTGCAGCACTGAGTGTGCCACTAACAGAAGCAGCATGTAAAATGAAACTCTGGCCTGCCATTGCAGAGTCTGTCTGTAGTCTGGGACTGCCATGTCGACTTGGCAAGTGCACACACTTGCCAGTCCCCAAACCTTCCCTTTTCTACATATTAGTCAGCCCTAAGGTAGGTCCAAGGAACCTCTGTGGGCAGGGTGCATTGTATGTGAAAGGTAGGAAATGCCCTGATGTGTGTGGCATGTCCTGATAGTGAAATACTACCAATTTTGTTTTTCACGACTGCAAGGCTATCTGTTCCCATAGGAAAGAATGAGGAGTTTGTTTATGACATCTTATAAACATAACTGACCCTGTGAACAAGATAGAAATGTAAAGTTTAGTATGCCTGAACTCAGAATATTAAAGTGCATCTTTTAGTGAGGGTGATTTTTACATTCTGTGTTTAAAAATACCACTTTTAGAAAATAGGTATATTCTTGCCTAACCATCCAGTGTGCCTCTGCTAGGTTTGTGTATTGCATGTCTGGCTTTTGGATGACAGGGGCTGGAGAGGGGCGGCGGCTCCAGAAGTATGATGAGTCAGGGCTGGGCTGAATAAGCCTGGTCTGCATTTGGAGTGCTGGGAGGAGTAGCACCTGCACCTGAAAAGGGCTGTGCCTGCCTTCCACAATGACGGCTCTGCCCCCCTGTGGTGCAGGGCTCACACTAACAATGGAGGTTATTGTGCACTTGCAAAGTGCCCCACAGAACTGGTTTTGGCTGGGTACAGACACTCTTTGCCTTCAGAGAACAAAGGATTTGGGGGTATAAAAAGAGGGGCCCAGACCCTAGATTTTTAGATCACTTCTGGGAAATCAAGAGGAACCTTTGCCAAGGAGAAGAGCCGGATAAGCTGAGGAGGAATACTGCCCCTGTGCTCTTTGCTGTCTGGGGTTGGCCTGCAGTGGCTACTTGCTGCTAAGATAAGGAGGAAAAGGACTTTGCTGTTTGCTTTGTCACCTGCTTGAAGTAAAGATCTCCAAGTGCTTGAAACTAAGCTTGCCTCCTGTTCTGAAGTCTCAGGGACACAAAGACTTCACTACCAGGTCCCCTGAATTTCCCTGCTGGGAATTCCAACCTGCATAGAGGTGCCTGCTGCTGTTTAAGACCTCTAGAGACTGTTTGTCGCTGGGAGCTGGAAAATCGACGCACCATCTCAGAAGCGTGTCGCATCCGCACCCGTTTTCTGACGCATCGCCGAAGAAACCGTCGCAGCACCTGCCACGGCTCGAGAAATAGCTGCACGACGCATTGGGTGCAATGATCTCTGAAGTCCGAGATCACCACACCGATCCAGACGCAAGCCTGCTGTGTGGCTGCAGGAAACCACGAATCGTACCGGATCGACGCATCACATCGAGGTGCCAAGACTGTCACATCATTGGGGGCCGCAGTTAGAAACAGACGCATCAACTCCCCACGCAGTAAGAAAACGACGAATCTCCTACTCTCCTGTAAGGAACCAATGCATCAACTCCCCTGCGCTGCAGTAAGGAACCGACGCATCACCTCACCGGAGCAAGGTATTGACGCATCACCTTCCCTGACTGTAAGGAACTGATGCATCACCTTCCCTGCGGCCATTTTGTTTGTTGTGCGTGACACATCTAAGGTACTTTTGAGAAAAGTGTTGCATTTACAACTTGCAGTGAACTGAACTATTTCTACCATTTGAAAGACTTATTTTTAATACTGTATTGTGGATTTTTGTTGTTTGGTCTTGTTTTGGTTTAGATAAAGATTAGTTATTTTTCTTAACTGGTGTGTTGTCCATTTGTAGTGTTTTCACTGTGTTACTGTTTGTGTTCACAAATGCTTTACACACTGCCTCTGAGATAAGGCTGTCTGCTCGTGCCAAGCTACCAATGGGATGAGCAGGGGTTATTTTAGGAGTGTATCCCCCTTACCCTGACTAGCAGCAAGAGTCCCTATTTGGACAAAGGTACCCAACTCTGCCAACTAGAGACCCCCATTTCTAACACTGACTATATATCTATCAGTCCTCTGACCCTCGGTCTGAGATCTGCTCCTCCCCAATAGCTCCGCTGTGCCGTGCTCTGCCTCATCCCACCAAGGCAGGGTTCGAGACCGCGTGCCGTGCCTTGTGCACCTTGCTGGTGCCCATTGCTGCGCTTGCCCTCTGTTGAGCTGGTACTGTTTTTATTCTTTTCTCCCTGCATTACGCCCATATTTTCTTTTATTCTGTTCTCCTAGCATTGTGCCCATATTGTTTTTTGTTTATTCTTCTCCTTGCATTGCGCCCATATTATTGGTTTTATTCTTTTCTCCTAGCACTGTTTTTCGTTGTGCTGTCTGCTGTTGGTTTTTCCCATGTTTCCTGCCGAAACCTCTGCCTCCCTGACAGCCACCGCTCCCGCCTCCCAGCTTCACGTCCCTCCCACTTCCCCTACTTAATGACGGTCGCGCCTAAGGCAAGCCCGTCTGCCCCCGTCCACAATGCGGCCAGTGCCAGGAGCCCTGGATCTCCGACCATCCACCACTACGACACTACCAACCTCTTCGCACTCAACCCCGGAAGACTCAGAGACTGCCAACAGGCCTCGCTGAACATGACCCACGGCCAGTTCTCCTACCTCCACTGCCTCCAGTACTTCACCAGCACCTCGGCACCAACACCCCCGATGCCTGCACTGGAAACACCCTAAGATGCATCCTCCTCAATGTGCTCTTCATACACAAACACGCCATGGAAATCTGGAACCTACTCGACTGTCTCTCGCACGACATCGCCTTCCTCGCTGAAACCTGGACCAATGCCTCTTCCGCCCGACATCAACAACGCCATCCCAGACAGATACAAGATCCAGAGGAAGGACCGCCCAAACCACCCAGGAGGGGGTCTCGCCATCGCCCACAAGAACACCCTCTGCCTCAACACCTCCAGCGAACCCTTCTCCGCCGCCGAACACCAGCACTTCCAGATCCAGACCAGCCCCAACACCACACTCTGAGGGACCCTCGTCTACAGGCCACCCAGCCCCCAGACACCCTTCGCCACCACCATCACCGATTTCATTGCACCCCACGTCATCGCCTCAATGAACTACATACTCATTGGAGACCTGAACTTCCACCTCGACAACCCCAGCGATCGCCACTCCACCTCCCTCCGGGACAACCTCGCCAACATTGGGTTTAAACAACTCATCACTACACCAACCCACAGAGCAGGACACACCCTCGAACCCATCTTCGTCGCAGGAAACAATGTTCACTTCAGCCACACAACGCAACCGCCATAGACCGACCACTATTGCGTACACTTCACAGTCGACAAACCCAAGGCACCGAAACCCGCCCCACGCCCACCATGAAGGAACTGGAGCAAGGTTACTGACGAGCAACTTAACTCCACCCTCACCCGAAATGACCACACCAGGCATTCACCGCAAACAACGCAGCCAGAGAACTCCACACCTGTATCTCCAACTGCGCAGACGAGCTCGCCCCCCTACGCAAACCTTAGTTCACCACCAACCTCCAAGAAGCCAGGCGCACCTGCAGACGCCTGGAGAAGAACTGGAGAAACACCAAGACAACCGACAACTACTCCACCTACAAGGACGCCATGACAGACTACCAAAACCAAATCAGAACCACCAAGAAGAATTTTATCCACAACAAAATCCTAGCCAACTCCACCAACTCCAAGCAACTCTTCAGTGTCATCCAGGAATTCACCAACCCACGCAGCAAAGCCATAGACAACACCCCATCCTAAGAACTCTACGACAAACTCAGAACCTACTTCCACCTCAAGATCAAAAACCTCTACAACAACTTCATTGACCATCCACCAGACTCCACAGCTGGACCCCCGCGCCCCCAGAGACACCAGCCATCCCACCATTTCCAACTGGACACCGATCACGACCGAAGACACCGCCTCTACCATGAAAGGCATCCACTCGCGGGCCCCCACTGACCCCTGCCCTTCTCACATCTATCACAGAGCCACAGCCGCCATCGCACCCGAACTTCAGCACACCATCAACACCACCTTCAAAACAGGCACCTCCCAGACGACTGAAAACGCGCAGAAGTCAGGACTCTGCTCAAGAAACCCACAGCGGACCCTACCGACCTGAAGAACTACTGGCCCATCTCTCTCCTCCCCTTCGCAGCCAAAGTTGCAGAGAAGATAGTCAACAGGGAATTGACATGATTCACCGAAGAGAACTGACCCGTCCCAATATGAATTCCGAAGCAACCACAGCACCGAGACCGCCCTACTTGCCACCACAGACTACATCCGCATCCTCCTAGACCAAGGCCACTCCGCGGCCCTCATCCTACTCGACATATCAGCAGCCTTCAATACTGTCTCCCACCGCACACTAATCGCCAGACTACATGATGCCCGCATACAAGGAACAGCCCTGGACTCGATCCGATCATTCCTCACCGGAAGAAGCCAAAGGATTAGACTGCCACCCTTCCTCTCCGATCCCATGAAAATCACCTGCGGAGTCCCACAGTGGTCGTCTCTGAGCCCGACCCTCTTCATCATCTACATGGCCTGCCTCGCAGCCATCGTCCGACAACACGGCCTCAACATCTTATCCTATGCTGACGATACCCAGCTCATCCTCTCTCTCACCAAAGACCCCACCAGCGCAAAACTCAACTTCCAGATAGGAATGCAAGACGTTGCAGCCTGGATGACCAACAGCTGCCTGAAGCTCAAAGCAGAGAAGACAGAAGCCCTCATTCTCGGAATCACCCCTTCGGCATTGGACAACACCTGGTGTCCGACCGCCCTTTGGAAGCCCACCCACTCCCTCAGACCACGCCAAAAACCATGGCATTGTACTCATCTCATCACTCACCTTCAGCTGCCACAACACACTCCGCATCCTCTGCAAGATCTTCAAATGGATCCCCCCCGAATCAAGGAAGACAGTCACCCATGCACTCATCACTAGCAGGCTGGACTATGGAAACACTGTACGTCGGCATCAACAAGTCCCTTCTCCGCAAACTCGAGTCAATAACAACACAACACCGCTGTCAGACTCGCCCTAGACATCCCCTGGCATGAACACACCAGCCAACACCTACGAAGACTCCACTGGCTCCCTGTAGAGAAAAGAGTCACCTTCAAAATCCTCACTCACGCCTACAAATGCCTTCACAACAACGGACCAAAGTTCCTCAATGACAGAATCAACTTCCACGTGCCCAAAAGAAACCTCTGATCTACCAACCTCGCACTGGCCGAAACCCCACGCATCCACAGAGCCAGAGCAGGCGGAAGATCCTCTCACATTGCACCCAATACCTGTAATGATCTATCAGCACACATCAGACGCGCCCCCTCCCTGAACGCCTTCAGGAAGACCCTCAAGACCTGGCTCTTCGACTAAGCAGATCTGCTAACTCCCCCCGCCCCCCCCCCCCCAGCGCCTTGAGACCCCCACGGGTGAGTAGCGCGCTTACAATCCCCTGATTGATTGATCTTCCTTTCCGAGCCTAGAGGGACTGCCCTGGAAGAACAGGTAAATGATAACGGCATGCATTGCACCCTGACTCTGCGTGATTGGTGTTTGTGTTGTTGTGCATTATGTCTACTAGTATTTAATCCCAATTCTACACACAAAAAAGTGACTCAAGTCAATGTTTCCCTTCTTGTTGTTCAATAACATAATTGTACTACTGCAGGCCGATCCATTGCATTTTTGATTCTGGACTCACTCAGGATACTAATGAGTTGGATACCATGATGACCATAACATACTCAAAGTCAGTCAGTAGGATCAAAGATGATTGATGGAATAACTCGGGTGTTTTTCATGAAGTGGCCTAAAAGGTAAACAACAACAACACCAGACCTACATGTCTGTGTAGTAGTAGAAGCAAGTGTGGTGGTATGACTGGCAGCGGTGCATTGATTTTGTTACTTAATTTGGAAAATGCTATGTTGCTGTCTATGCATGCTCAGTGCTGTCTGGCTCAAAATCTAAGCTAAGTGGAGGTTGGGTGGGCAGGCCGGCTCTTGTTGTTGTAGGTTACTGCTGGAAACAGAGTAGACATGATTTAGCCATGCCGCCTCTAAAAGTTTTCTTGTTGCACTCCTCCTTAATTTATGCAGTTTAACTTTACTTTTCTCCTTGATTATCCAATATCCTTTTGGTTTTCATATACAGGCCAGCCTTTACCTTGTGCTATACTGAGAAAAACAACTCACACTTACCTTACCAAACCGCATCGGTAGGCAGGCACCCAAGATTGACAGACCGACAGTCCAAGGAAGGACCAAGAGGAATGCCAAGCTGCAACTCCCAATTTGACCATAATTATAGCATCATCATTTCATTTGATTCATTTTTTCTCTTCAATCATTATGACTGTGTGTGTTCTTGTTTATTATGTTTGCTTATATTTGACCCCTACAGATATGTTTTAATTTTCTTTGCTAGCTTTAAAAGGAAACCCGGTACAACAGAACATAACATTTATGTAACTTGAGTCTCTCTGGGGGCAGACAGACAAGGCAATTGCATAATAATAATAATAAATAATATACCGCTTCCCTGTACTACTAGTCTAGTACTACTCATCAAGTAAGTCATCATCATGCATGCATTTCCTTTTTCTCCCTTAACAGATTTATGATGGTTGGCTGCCAAGATTGTGTGTTGTCCATGTGTTATGTCTGTCTTTGTCAAACCTTTCCCCAAACCCCCCCTTCCCAACCATTCATCCAACCCTAACCCTCTTTCCCCAGGCTGTGTGATTTAAATTGAGGTGTGACTAAATTAAATTTACACCAATATTGATCACACACTTGCTGGGGCAGATGTGGCAAAAGCAACACTAACTCAAAGCAGGGCAAAGATCGTCTTCTGCTCCAAGTATATATACTTCACTTTAGGCCACACTGGCAATATTAGATTGCCTACCCATGCACAGTATTCGATTTTGGAATTTCTTTTCCAGAGGAACATAAAGAATTCATTGTGAGAAGTTGGCCTGGCATATGCTGGTCACTAGTTATAGTGGCCACCTTGCACCAGTCCAATTCGACTCTTATGGTAGATAGGTTTAAGACAACCTTTTAAAGAAAGCTATCCTATTGGTAGCTGTGGAGAGCAGCCTTCAGGCTAAGTCTCAGAGGAATGTAAAGCAGCTTGTTTTACCTTATAATCTCTTGAATTACCAAATGAAAGGACACCACACAGGTATATATATCAAATATATATGTATTTATTTCTAGACACACTCTACTAATCTCCTTATGAGATTAGAAGCCAGGAACACATTCAAATATCAACGTTTCACAATAAGTTAAGCACAAATATGGCTGGGGCCCTAGGGGCGTACCAGACCATATACTAAAAAAGAGGTTTAGGAAACTCGACTTGCAAGGGGACAAGGCCTAGGGCCTGTAGAATTGCTGGGGCTTCACTAATCCACCCAAGGCAGGTAAGTAAAAGACCCACAGGAGACGCGTGCAGTGTGAGAACACAGCCGCGGGTTCCCTATTGGTTACAATGGAGCAAGTCGCGGTTGGATTTTTAAAGTTTTAGGGTACTTCGAGGAAGTCTACAAACAAGCCACTTACAAGGTAAGTAATTCAAGGGCCAACACACACTAGGGCACCGGAGTGCACGAGTTACCTCACCCAGGGAAGCCGAGTGCATAGGTGTCTTTTGGTGTCGGATCGCATCGCTGTTTTCTATGGAAGCCAAAGAAGATTTGCTGCTTGCGAAGACTGAAGAAGTGTCCGGTGGAATCCAAGGCTGGATTCAAGATGAAGAAGACCTGAAAGCAGAAGGGACTGTGTTCACAGTCACTTGCCAGTGACCCGGGGTCAGGAAGATGGATGCCCACGGATGTCGGGTGATTTCAGGTGCTTGAGGGTGTTTTGACTCTTCGCTCACGAGGTCCAGGAGTGACCGACGATGACCAGCAGCTGGATTCGGAGTGTCCTATGACGTCTGCAGCTGACTGCAGTATCGGCAACCAGATTGGAGCCAACAAGCCCTGGCAACGGCAAGTCTTGTGAAAAATGAATAAAGTCAATGGTGCAGACCAGCAAGGTCTGAGGGACTCACCCAGTGAAGGTGGGTGAGGGCAAGCCTGGAGCAACCAGGGGAGCCCTTTGGTTTGATAAGAAAGTCTTCAGGGGCCCCACAAGCCAACAGGCAAGGGATCGCAAAGACGCCTTGTGAGGAAATGCTTTACAGGAGCCCACGGTCACCCGGGACGGGGTAGGCCTCTGATTTTCGGTGCACAACCTGCTGGAGGCTTGGGCCACAAATGGTCCAAAGCATAAGTTCGTAGAACATCGTGAAGGGGTTGCACTTGACAATAGTGCACGGTACCCAGGTATTGCAGTTCCTCGTCACTCGTGGGGTCCATTCGCCTCAGCTCTGCTGAGGACTCACAATGGCCGTCGAGAAGTCAGGAAATCCACTTCCGCGGCTGCAGGGACTCCAGACTCCGGCGGGGGAGGGAAAGTTTGCAACCGTTGATTCAAGTTTTTGGTGCCTGCCAAGCAGGGGAGTCACTCCTTGACTCCAAGGGAGATACTTCCAAAGGTAGTGGAACGTCGAAGGACCAGGATTCTTCTTAAAAAGCGTCGTCCAGGGTTATCTAATTTGCAATGGCAAGGTGTACCTATCTTATAGTAAAAGAAAGGGAGGGTCTAGCTCTATGACCACTCCTCTAGGAGGGTCAGGGGGGTGGGTGGTTACACCCACTTCCCTTTGTCCAGTTTCACGCCAGAGCAGGGGCTGGTAGCCCCTGAACCGGTTTGAGCTGGCATATGCACAGAGGAACCTACTGCTCCCCCACTGCAGGACTTAAAAGCACTCTAAGAGTGCACCCACCCAGCTCCAATACACTAAATCCTGTCTGGAAGGTGGTGACACCTCCCTGTGACAGGATGCCTATTGTTGGGCCTCCTCCACTGCGAGTTTCGGTCAGCAGCAGGAGGGCAGCCCAGTGTCTGTGGTGGTGGCATCCATTTTGTGATGCCAGGGCTCTTTCAGATTTCTACTATGTTTCCACAGTGGGTACATGTCGTCCCCTCTAGAAGGGTAGGATCATACTCCCACACCAGTTACTGGTGTGGGGATGTGATTCCAAGTTGTTTGACACCAAACACGACATGTTTTGATGCAGTCATTCCAAAGTTAGCATTTACCGGGAGGTTATAATGCACTTAAGAGTATATGGTTTAACCACATCCACAAACAGCCACAGGGAATAGACCCTGCCAGCACCCACTCACATTGTAAACCAAGCACCCTGCCCTCAGGATTGATAGGGCCTGCTGTAGGGGTGACTGATAGGTTTATATGTGTGTGTATGGTGAGCTATAGGAACCTTTTCCTCTGTGAGGAGTGCTAACACTACCTCACCCAGGCTGCAGTAGCAGGCCTGAGGTGTCAGATTTAGTCTGCTTCCCAGGGGTGTCATAATACATGCTTCAGCCCCTGGTAGGCCTGTAAAGTACCTATGCACTTGGTACCTAAGGTACCATATACTAGGGGCTCATAAGGCACCACAGTAACCAATCACTAGTGCATCTGATATGCACTCCAAGTCGTTTAGAGATAACAGAGAGACTGGGGCCCTGATTAGCAGGGACCCAGCCAGACTATAGCCAGAAACCAGTGTTAACATCAGGAAAAAAGTGGGGGCAACATAAGTGCAGATCCTACTCTCCTACATTCATCATAATAATATAATTGGTTGCTAGCATTGAGTCATCGATCATCATCCTATTTCCAGCACTAAAGTTTAGGAAGGCGCTTGTCCGCTTCATCATCATTGCTAGAATTGACTTCAGTTTGTAACTTGTACCAGGCTAGCCCTCCAGGCATTCTGGGTTATTTTACTTTAGCATTGTTATCATCACCATGGTTTCTTGTTTGGCAGCCTTCTTCTTGTGTACTGTACTTCTACTACTCGTTCCTGAGTCTCCCTCAGGTGACTAACAGTCTCATTTTCTTTTTTTGCAAATGCTACTGTCAGTGTCTACTACTACTACCACCACCATGGCACCTTGGGAAACCAAACCATCATCACCATGCAGCCATTGCTTCGCCTAAGTATAAATAAACATCAATCACAGGTAAGTGAAGCAGTTTGGAGGAGACATAATTAATAACATGGAAATTAATTCATTAATTCACACACCTACACCCTTCCGAGTCCATAGGGGTTTTAGTTGCAGACTGCATAGACTAGGAGGAGAGACAGACAGTACTAGTAGGACAAGTTACAAGAGAGGGTACGGCATCTACCTATTGGTGTGTTACACTATCAGATTTTTTCAATAAAAATCTGGCTGCGGCCCTGCAGCAGCAAAGGAAACTGTGTGAAGTAAAAGAGTAACCCCCCCCCACAAGACTGTAACATCATATGTAAACTATAAATAATGTATTCCCCTAACAAATAAACTAATGAAAAAAACCTACAACACCTGACCCACCCCTCTCCTTAACCCCAGCCAATGCCCATAAGAGTCCAATGCCCATTCCATTGTCCATAAATAAACCCCAACTTTTCCCAAATCCCGCCCACCCAAAAAAAGATTTAAAAAGGGGCAAGGTGATGGAGTTCTAGCGACAGCTCGCCAGTTACTCTCCAGAGCTATTATCTGCTCTTCAAGGCGCGCCATCTGGAGATGCATGTGGCGCTTAAATGCCTTACAGTTGCATGCGCAGGGGTGGGCAGCAGTGTTCAGAGAAGAAGTGCAGCGGGCGGCTGCCAGACCATGGCGCCGTACCACTGGAGGGGCCTGGCTGGGGCCCCGGGCATTGGAGGATGCTGCAGCTGCTGTCGCCTCCTCCGCCAGAACCACCAGCTGCCGATATTCGGTACGTTGACGTCAGATAGAAGAGGTCATTAGTTACTCAACTCCCACCGCTAATGCTATTGCTAATGCTAAGTAAAGGGTGTCTTTCTCAACCGTTGTTCACAACAACTTAGTCTCTCTCACACACCTCACTAGTACAAATCGGGTACTACAGTAGAGTAGACAGTAGTATGTCCTATCCTATCAAAAATAATAAAATATCTGGTTGGGCATTTTGTTGGTGGCAATTTTCGAAAAGCCTCTCAAGAAGAGGACAAACCAAAGGACTGGACTCAGTGGCTAGAGCTTTTGGTGAATCTGAGTTTTAAAGCTTTTTAAAAAGAAAAAGAGTGGCCAACTGGGCAAACTAGCTACAGACTAATAGTAATACAGAGTCAGAGGCAGTTAGATTGATGTAAAAAAAAAAAGACACTAGAAATAGTAGGTAGATAATGCAGGGATAACAAGAATTTAGAAACAGATCAAAGGAGATTTGGTAAAAAACAGAATTAGGAAATGGAAATAATAGTTTAAAAAAAATAAGGTGCAGTAAAAGTTAGGGAAATATAATTATTAATATTAACAGCAGGAGGACTTAGTAGGGCCAGCAGCAGAGCCCTCTGTAGAGGAGCGATCCTGGCCCTGGGAGGCATCTCCAGCTCCCGCCTCAGACCCTGTCATCTTCTTACCCCTGGATGCTGATCATGTATGATGTAATAAAGAGACAAAAATTGATTGGTGTGAAACAAATAAAATATTTTTTTTAACGCTCTAAAAAGTTTTTTTGACAGGAAACGACAATCGCAATAAAATTGACCTATCTAATCTTATCCACTAGTAGTATCGCGATCGCGATCTAGTGTTCCATTCAGATTCCAGAATCCTAAACCTAAGTACCACCTAGCCTGCCTATTCCAAAGACATTGGAAGGAATTGCCAAAATAATTTTTGCTTCTTCTAAGTTCCAATCTCATTTGCAATCATAAATAAATCAACCCCCTGTGACGGGCCAATTGTTCACGAAGTCTGCATTTCCATTTATTTCCGTCCTCAAAAATGCATGGATTGACGCATGCATATTGCATACACCAAATTGTTGGTTGGTTGCTGCTGATGTGTTGATGAGTTGCTATATTACTCACTCACTAACAAACTACAAAAGGTTCTACTGAGGACTGGAGTCAGCAGCATGTGACGGAGGACGCGTCACGCGGACCGCTAAAAAATTACCAACTAATGCTAAGGAACTAACTATAATACCTACCTACCTACCACCACTATCTCAGTGACAGGACAAAGGAAAGGAGTCTCTCTTGCATTACCGAACTTAATTTCTCTAACCTCTCTTACATAATCAGCCCAAGCGAGCGCAAAGTTGCAAACAAGTAAGACTAGTAGCGTCGGTCTATTCTGGCCAAAACGGGTTTGTTCCGACCCTTAACACTTTCCTCAATCTCTGTCGCTATTTTAGAGTAGCCGAATATGCCCCACTGGAATGGCCACGCTCGGGCTGCCTAGTTTTAGACCTCGAAAGAGCATTTGACTCTCTTGAGTGGGATTACCTGTTCACTTATCTTATCTAAATTTAGCATTGGGTCCTTCTACATAAGGCTGGTTCAAATGCTATACAGGCACCCAGCCATCTGAGTCAAAACCGTCCCTTATATCTCTGAGGCCATAGCAGTAGGCCGAAGGACCAGGCAAGGATACCCCTTTTCCCCCGTTTTTTCTTATTAGCAGTGGAACCTTTGGCAGCATGTGTCCGGACCCGTGTAGACACTGGGATTCCCCTAGTGGATGACACTTACATAATTTCTTTCTACGCTGACGACATTCTGCTATATATTAGAGACCTCCACGCTATCACCCCATCTTTGGATCTGACACGGTCTGCATTTGCCATGGTGTCGGGCCTGCGGGTCAACGCATCGAAATCTACCCTTTTCCCCTTCTCGTGAGCACCCCAGACCCAGGCTACTCGCTGAGCGATGAACCGGTGTTGTGGTGTGTCGTAACTTTCCGCTATCTAGGTACTCGTGTCTCTCAGAACAAAACTGACTTTTAGATGGCAACATTACTAGAGCCATGACTGCTTTTCGATCCCAGATCGCCTTTTGGGGTACTCTGCCACTATCTATCTCTGGCAGAATCACCCTCACTAAGATGGTGATCCTACCTCGGCTTCTTTATTATTTTACAAACCTACCACTTTACTTACCTCCAGCCTTTTTCAACAAATTTGAAAAATTAGTCAGGGACTTTATTTGGGGGGGCCTCGAGGCACAGTCTCCATTAAAAAAACTCTACCTACCTGTCCGGCAGGGCAGCCTAGCCGCTCCTAACCTTGAGCACTATTATCTGGTTGCTCAGATATGGTGGATTGCTAGATGGCTGTCGTCCTGTCACCTTTCAGACACGGCCACTATACATCCATGTTTCACATCTCACCCTTCTATACCTGTTTCACCCATGCGCACGGCCCAGAGGCATAGGTTCCCTGTTGCTTTCGGTGGCTTATAAATGCTTCTGTAGAAGCCTGTTCATCACCTGTGCCACAAAACCATACACCACAACTATCCCTCTTCTAGGAACACCCATGGAACAACAAATCACCTCAGTGGTGGAATTACAGGGCTGGGACACTGTTGGAATCCAAGATACTGGCGATTTTTTCCGGGATGGGACCCTTATCGCATACACCGAGCTGGTGGAGGGGGACGGTTTTCATCCAGGGAGCTTCCTACTATATCACTCACTGATAGTGTCCCTTTCTTCCAGTTGGGGCTGTCTATGCACAGAGCATCCTGTGCATCATACAATCCAATACCTACATGTCATGGGTGAAAGGGGCCATCTGATTAGATGGTTTGCGGCGTCACTTCATCAACATGCTGCAGCCTCTCTGAACCCCTTAAAGATACATTGGGAAGGGGATTTGGGACAGCGTCTTCCCAGAGTCCGAATGGACAGCTGCCCTGGAGGACCCCTCCGCATCCCCCGTAACCAAAGTTTCCATTAGATACAATTTTTCATTCTGCACCAGGCATACCTCACCCCAGCCAAAATCAATAAATATTTTCACCGCACGGACTCTGCCTGCCCCAGATGCCACTTAGTTGATGCAGATATTTTACACATGTTGTGGTATTGCCCCAAGCTCACCATGTACTAGATTAGGTAGCTACCACCTTATCCGCTGCACTTGGCGGGACATTCCTTTCTGATGCGAGGGCTATATCCTTCCTCTGTTCAAAAGGGGGAGGAAACATAGGGCCACTTCCCGCTTTCTAGACCTGGGCCGAGCCACCCCTAAATGCCTAATCACAAAACGATGGCGACCGCTGACTGCTCCGCATACAGCAGCGTGGCGCTGCTCCATACTCAATTGGGCCAGGGCTGAGAGTGTTGCCTTATGAAAGGAGGACCTGTTAGGCCTCTGCAAAATCTCCCTAGCCACGGAGTGGGAGACCGTTCTATCGGAGTTGCTGGAGATGGATGAGTCGGCAGGGTGTTCCCCAGAAGGGGAGGAGGACACAACCACTGCCATGGCATAGTTGGGATGGCCAATCCAACACCACGCCTCTACAGACACCGCTAAGACAGCTTCCTACCTAGGTCACTTAATGGGCTAATACATACATATAAGAGCTCTTTTTCACGCATCACACATGTATGGGCTGGCCCACGTCGGAGAGTGAGAAGCAGCGTTTCACTCACAGTCCCACCCCCCCGCTTCCTTCGTCTTGCTTTGTCCTCATTCTGATGAAACCCACTCCCGCAGTTCAGATCGGTAGATTAAGACTTTTGGATAATGTGAACTCTCATGCGACATACCATAATACCTGTGATACGAGAAACGCAGGCATGCTACATTTAATACACTTATCCGGATACTCAGCGCTAAACACTTCACAGGATACCCAAACCCGATTTGAATTGTGATTCGAAAATGAATATGTGAATGTAATGCATGCATTAGCAGTGTCCGATGTTGTTACATGAATATGGATAAATGTAAAATGTCAATAAACAGATTTAACAAAAAAAAGCAGGCACGTGAGGCGCAGTCTGGTTGTTGAAGTGCAAAACTAAATGCTTCGGCTGTGTGCCAACATTTTTACATTCTGGCTTTAAAGAAAAACATTTTTGTCTTTAAACATTTGCGCATTGGTCTCCATGAATTACCATTTTTGTTTGAAATGACTAAAGACAGTTTTGTGGGAAATACGCGTGCAACCCTCATCACATAATGGTTCTAACGGAAATACGTGTTGACCAGTACCGTTTTCGATCATGCAAGGGATTATATGAATGAACTAAACGTGCGCATTATAATATTTTAACCTTTCAGAGTCGCTACGGGGAGTGCATTTTCAGACACTTCACTTCACACAGGCTGGTTGTAACTAATTAGGTGCGGTATAGAAACGCACGGTAGGAATGTCGTATTTTTTTCTTTTTTCTTTTCTCTTCTTTCGTAAACTTAAAAGCCCTATCTTTGGCATTTGGCACAGATTTAAGTGAGTTCATGTAGCATTGTGGTGCGGTCTGCATGTTTAAGATCACTTTTTCCAACTGTGTATGTGTCCTAATTGTGCTACTTCTCGGCAACATTCTAATGAGGCTCCGAGGGTTATTTATAAAATAATGCTTTAAACTGTTTGCCAACAAACGTATGTGCCCTGACAGCGTGATTGTCACTGCCACTGGACATTAAAGCCCGGAGAGGGGGAGTTCAGGGACAAGGAGGAAGTGGGGGGGTTGGTAAAATGATTTTGTTTCAACCAAACCTCGCTCAATGTTTCAATGTAATTATACATAATTCATGCTGGTGCCTTACTACATTACGACCGGTAAATTTAGCGGGACGACTTTGATATTGAAGTACCCAGGTTTTTTTACTTCAGTGTGTGTGTGGCATGTGTGGTGTTGGACGCAGTTTTGCACAGTGCAGATTTGGAATAGATGCATGGTGACATGATAATCTTGTTGGGGCTGCTAATCTGTAGTAATGGAGCAGTTCCTTTTATGGTTTTTATCCTGATGGCTCCTGCCACAAGGACACCTGTGGTTTGGATTGTGACAAACATTGGCATTTTTATTTAACGTTGATGGTCCTAGCCTGCGAGGACTGACAGATCAGCTCGTGTTAGACGGAGTGGTTTGCATCTGATTTAAACACAGAGTTGCACTGAGTATCTCTATTGGGGGGACTTTACATTTAACCAGTGCAAGATACTTTGAAGAGTGAACGAGGCGTGTGTTGTTGATATAAACACTAAATTGCACTGAGCATCCCCAAATTGAGGGATTAGTATTGATCTGAAGAGCGGTCGGCTGATGAAAGGCTTGATTTAAAAATATATACAAACTTGATGGTCAAATTTCAGTGAGTTGATTGGAATTTAAAGTTAAGAAAAATTCGCCGCAGTCGTAAAATCTCATCATTCCAGAGGCCCTGGGTGAACGCTGTAAATGCAGACTGCGTGTCAGCAAAGCTCTTTCATCAACACCGCCAAACTCTCCCTCTCAACTCTACTTCAGGATCAGGAAACTTGATAGCCCTCTAACAATTTCAAAGCTCTGGAAACTTGCCTATTCCTGGATTGCTGACTGTGACAATTCAGAGAGGTGGGTGTGATATCAAACTACTGTTACACACTCTGTTGGATGTCTCTACAAATGAATCCTCTGTTATAGCAAGCACTTGGCGGGCCAACACAACATCCTTGTACCAGAGTAGTCATGCCTCATGCTCTCCAGTTACTGCCATTGACTACAATATACGGGCTTTATCAGGCACTACTTACTGATACATAAAAAGAGAGAGGAACCCTTGGTAACCCAAAGGACTAGGGTACAAACAAGAACTTTTTACAAAAACGTCCTGTGGGAATGTTTTATATCCACACCTTAACTCTCACTCTTGATCAAAGTCACATGCATTTAGATCCAATCATACCGGCCACACCCAAACTTGAGTCTGCTAAGTATAGGCACAAAAAAACTATAGTTAATAAAATGATGGTTGAAATTTATTGAAACAATATGTTTTTCAAGACTTTACACAATAGAACAATTCTATCAAAGAAATCACAATAAAGCAATTACAATGCATTCAATAATAAAACCAATTAATCCTAGTTAAAATACAAAGAGTGTTGCACGAGAGTTTAAAAACAGACAGTTACCTTTGTCATTAATTGCCACAATCAAAAAACAAGATTTCACCACATAAACCTTGATGCCTTACAAGTCATAAACATCTAGGGTAATGTTCAAACAGATGGATTTACGGCTACAATAGAAGCGACGATGCGTTTCACATAACACCTTCTTTCTCAGGACAGTGGTATTGTTACTCCCATTCTTTAAAAAAAATCTATAAACATAAACAAATATGTTTAAAATACAACAGCAATGTTTTCATCTAATTTACAGCCATCTTTCTAGTACATTCAGTTGTCTTAGCACTACATGTACATATATAAAAAGACAGGATGGAATATGTTATGCCACTCGAGAAAGAAGGTGTTATGTGAACATACCACAACGTTAAGGAAATTGGGGTCCCATTTCAAAGACAAGATCAATGTGGTCTTAGAAAGACATACGTTTTTTAAAAGGGTACAAGGCAAAAATGAGAAAGTTACCTCCTACATTGCTGCTTTGAGGGGTCTTTCAGCTACCTGTGATTTTGGTGCACTTACAGATTCGCTTATTAGGGATCAATTAGTTCGCTGCACCAATGACTACAAGGTGCAAGAGAGACTTCTAACCCAAAATCCTGATTTGGAAGAAGCTGTAAATATTGCTAAAAGTATAGAGCATACTGCATACTGTGTTAAAGAGATGAAAACTAGTAAAGATTTTTCTCATGATTAAAAACAAGTAAATTAGATCAAAGGAGACGAGGATGTTCTAAAGGTTACAGAGGCTCACACTTTAAACAACCCTAAAGTTAGGAAAGACATTTTCAAGTGTTATCACTGTGGTAATAGTAATCATCTTGCCAATTTCCCCAAGTGCCCTGCAAGAGGAGTAAGTTGTAGGAGGTGCAACAAAATTGGTAATTTTTCCAAAATGTGCAATTCCAAAGAGGCAAAGAGTGAGATACATGTTGTGCATTATGAACAAGTTTCTGTGTCTAGAGACAATAAGTTTATATTTCAAGTGAGTGACCAAGAGTTGGAAGAAAAAAATAATTACCCTGTATCTGTGATACATTTAGATGGAAAGAGAATTAATGCATATGCAGATTCATGTTCTCCATACACCCTAGTAGATGGGGAAACTTTTAACACGTTGTTCCATGAAAATGAATACAAGCTAGAGAAGCCAGATATACACCCTGGGGGATATAATAAGGAACCCATTCCGTTAAAAAGTATGGTGAAAATGCGCATCACGTTCAAGGATAGACATACATATGGCAAAGTGTATATTACAGAGAAGGGGTGCAACCTACTGGGGTGGAAACACCAAAAGGATTTAGGCATCACCCTAGACCCCAATACCAAAGAGCAAGTTTTACTGGTAGACAGATCTTTGACAGGTAGGGGGATATGTGAGGAATTTCCTGAAGTTTTTTCTGACCAGGTAGGAGAATTAAAAAACTATGAGCACAATATAAAATTGAAAAAAGATGCCGTCCCTGTATCACACAAAACCAGATCCGTTCCATTGCTCTTGTGTGAACCTTTGAAAAGAGAACTTGAGAAATTGGTAAAACAGGGAATCATACAAGCTGTAGAAAACTCTGAATGGTTGGCCCCCATTGTGATCACGACTAAAAAAAACAGCGAAGACATCCGTATGTGTGCGGACCTTAGAAGTTTGAATGGCAATATATGGGTTGACAGGTACCCGCTCCCCAAGATCAACGAAATGTTATCGGTGATAAATGGAGCTAAGTTTTTTTCGGTTTTAGATCTCACATCGGCATACTATCAGGTACCCCTACACCCAGAATCACAATCACTAACCTTGTTTACCACACCATTTGGCACATATACATTTCTGAGAATGCCATTTGGTTTGGCTTCTGCCGCATCGGCCTTCCAAAGAATAATGCAACACATTCTGACGGAGGTAGATAAATCTTTATGCTTTCAGGACGATATTCTTATCTATGGGTCTAGTGAAACGGAACATGATTCCAATTTGAGAAAGGTGTGTAACAAACTAAGAGAAGCAGTCCTCACCATTAAAAAATGTAAATGCAAGATTGGAGTGGCTTCAGTAGATTTCCTTGGACACACACTCTCCAGTGAAGGAATTAAACCTAAAATGGACCTGATAGAGTCAGTTGTAAAAGCCCCCATACCTGTGAACAAAGAGGAAATCAAATCATTCCTAGGTGAATACATATTCAAAATTCATCAAAAACTTCTCTGAATTGGTACAACCCATAAGAGATCTGTTGAAGAAGGACATTAAATATGACTGGTTACCTGTTCATGACCGAGCATTCTTAAGTCTCAAAAGAGCAATAGCCACGGCACCCTGCATAGGTAATTTTGATTGTATCAAAGACACTGTCCTAACCACTGATGCCAGTAACAGAGGTATTGGTGCCACCCTTTTTCAGATTCAAAATGGCAAGGAAAAGATCATAGCCTTTGCCTCCAGAACCCTCAAAGAGGCAGAAATTAACTACTCAAGCCCTGTCTTGTTTCTGGGCTACTAATCACTTCAAACACTTTTTGTGGGGCCTACCGTTCAAATTAAAAACAGACCACAAACCTTTAGTTTCCCTATTTTCATCAAAGGACATTGAAAAGACCACACCAAGGTTTGGTAAATGGCTTGTTTCTTTGCAAAGTTACAATTAGATAATAGAGTATGTCCCAGGCAACAGGTTGCCGATTTTCTTTCTCGTTTTCCCATTAACATGCCTATTGAAGGAAACATAGAAGAGTTCAAAGTACTTCAGGTTTCCATTCCTGCCATCCTAGAGGATGAATGTAAGAAATCATATAAGGAAGATACCACGCTTAAAGCTGTGGCTGAAATAATCAAGAAGGGTTGGCCCAGTAAGTGTTACAACAAACAAATGATGGACGGAATGCTGACAATGCAAACATTCTCCCCCAGTCAAGAGATCTGGGTTAAATCCATCGTTCTTTTGCCCACTACGCCACCCCAGTTTAGACATGGCCATATGCAAATCAGTCTTGACCCTGTGCCTCATGGGAACAGTCCAGCCCGAACTGCCAAGCCATGTCTTCCCTGGACCGGAATCAAGCATCCTAGGACCGGTTTCTGGCTATCAGCCGTCATCAGCCAGGATAGCTTGACTCCAGTGGCGTAGTGAGCACGGGTCCCACGTCTGGGAATACCCATCCCACTTAGGGCGAAAAGCGTTACAACAAACAAATGATGGACGGAATGCTGACAATGCAAACATTCTCCCCCAGTCAAGAGATCTGGGTTAAATCCATCGTTCTTTTGCCCACTACGCCACCCCAGTTTAGACATGGCCATATGCAAATCAGTCTTGACCCTGTGCCTCATGGGAACAGTCCAGCCCGAACTGCCAAGCCATGTCTTCCCTGGACCGGAATCAAGCATCCTAGGACCGGTTTCTGGCTATCAGCCGTCATCAGCCAGGATAGCTTGACTCCAGTGGCGTAGTGAGCACGGGTCCCACGTCTGGGAATACCCATCCCACTTAGGGCGAAAAGCGTTACAACAAACAAATGATGGACGGAATGCTGACAATGCAAACATTCTCCCCCAGTCAAGAGATCTGGGTTAAATCCATCGTTCTTTTGCCCACTACGCCACCCCAGTTTAGACATGGCCATATGCAAATCAGTCTTGACCCTGTGCCTCATGGGAACAGTCCAGCCCGAACTGCCAAGCCATGTCTTCCCTGGACCGGAATCAAGCATCCTAGGACCGGTTTCTGGCTATCAGCCGTCATCAGCCAGGATAGCTTGACTCCAGTGGCGTAGTGAGCACGGGTCCCACGTCTGGGAATACCCATCCCACTTAGGGCGAAAAGCGTTACAACAAACAAATGATGGACGGAATGCTGACAATGCAAACATTCTCCCCCAGTCAAGAGATCTGGGTTAAATCCATCGTTCTTTTGCCCACTACGCCACCCCAGTTTAGACATGGCCATATGCAAATCAGTCTTGACCCTGTACCTCATGGGAACAGTCCAGCCCGAACTGCCAAGCCATGTCTTCCCTGGACCGGAATCAAGCATCCTAGGACCGGTTTCTGGCTATCAGCCGTCATCAGCCAGGATAGCTTGACTCCAGTGGCGTAGTGAGCACGGGTCCCACGTCTGGGAATACCCATCCCACTTAGGGCGAAAAGCGTTACAACAAACAAATGATGGACGGAATGCTGACAATGCAAACATTCTCCCCCAGTCAAGAGATCTGGGTTAAATCCATCGTTCTTTTGCCCACTACGCCACCCCAGTTTAGACATGGCCATATGCAAATCAGTCTTGACCCTGTGCCTCATGGGAACAGTCCAGCCCGAACTGCCAAGCCATGTCTTCCCTGGACCGGAATCAAGCATCCTAGGACCGGTTTCTGGCTATCAGCCGTCATCAGCCAGGATAGCTTGACTCCAGTGGCGTAGTGAGCACGGGTCCCACGTCTGGGAATACCCATCCCACTTAGGGCGAAAAGCGTTACAACAAACAAATGATGGACGGAATGCTGACAATGCAAACATTCTCCCCCAGTCAAGAGATCTGGGTTGAATCCATCGTTCTTTTGCCCACTACGCCACCCCAGTTTAGACATGGCCATATGCAAATCAGTCTTGACCCTGTGCCTCATGGGAACAGTCCAGCCCGAACTGCCAAGCCATGTCTTCCCTGGACCGGAATCAAGCATCCTAGGACCGGTTTCTGGCTATCAGCCGTCATCAGCCAGGATAGCTTGACTCCAGTGGCGTAGTGAGCACGGGTCCCATGTCTGGGAATACCCATCCCACTTAGGGCGAAAAGCGTTACAACAAACAAATGATGGACGGAATGCTGACAATGCAAACATTCTCCCCCAGTCAAGAGATCTGGGTTAAATCCATCGTTCTTTTGCCCACTACGCCACCCCAGTTTAGACATGGCCATATGCAAATCAGTCTTGACCCTGTGCCTCATGGGAACAGTCCAGCCCGAACTGCCAAGCCATGTCTTCCCTGGACCGGAATCAAGCATCCTAGGACCGGTTTCTGGCTATAAGCCGTCATCAGCCAGGATAGCTTGACTCCAGTGGCGTAGTGAGCACGGGTCCCACGTCTGGGAATACCCATCCCACTTAGGGCGAAAAGCGTTACAACAAACAAATGATGGACGGAATGCTGACAATGCAAACATTCTCCCCCAGTCAAGAGATCTGGGTTAAATCCATCGTTCTTTTGCCCACTACGCCACCCCAGTTTAGACATGGCCATATGCAAATCAGTCTTGACCCTGTGCCTCATGGGAACAGTCCAGCCCGAACTGCCAAGCCATGTCTTCCCTGGACCGGAATCAAGCATCCTAGGACCGGTTTCTGGCTATCAGCCGTCATCAGCCAGGATAGCTTGACTCCAGTGGCGTAGTGAGCACGGGTCCCACGTCTGGGAATACCCATCCCACTTAGGGCGAAAAGCGTTACAACAAACAAATGATGGACGGAATGCTGACAATGCAAACATTCTCCCCCAGTCAAGAGATCTGGGTTAAATCCATCGTTCTTTTGCCCACTACGCCACCCCAGTTTAGACATGGCCATATGCAAATCAGTCTTGACCCTGTGCCTCATGGGAACAGTCCAGCCCGAACTGCCAAGCCATGTCTTCCCTGGACCGGAATCAAGCATCCTAGGACCGGTTTCTGGCTATCAGCCGTCATCAGCCAGGATAGCTTGACTCCAGTGGCGTAGTGAGCACGGGTCCCACGTCTGGGAATACCCATCCCACTTAGGGCGAAAAGCGTTACAACAAACAAATGATGGACGGAATGCTGACAATGCAAACATTCTCCCCCAGTCAAGAGATCTGGGTTAAATCCATCGTTCTTTTGCCCACTACGCCACCCCAGTTTAGACATGGCCATATGCAAATCAGTCTTGACCCTGTGCCTCATGGGAACAGTCCAGCCCGAACTGCCAAGCCATGTCTTCCCTGGACCGGAATCAAGCATCCTAGGACCGGTTTCTGGCTATCAGCCGTCATCAGCCAGGATAGCTTGACTCCAGTGGCGTAGTGAGCACGGGTCCCACGTCTGGGAATACCCATCCCACTTAGGGCGAAAAGCGTTACACCAAACAAATGATGGACGGAATGCTGACAATGCAAACATTCTCCCCCAGTCAAGAGATCTGGGTTAAATCCATCGTTCTTTTGCCCACTACGCCACCCCAGTTTAGACATGGCCATATGCAAATCAGTCTTGACCCTGTGCCTCATGGGAACAGTCCAGCCCGAACTGCCAAGCCATGTCTTCCCTGGACCGGAATCAAGCATCCTAGGACCGGTTTCTAGCTATCAGCCGTCATCAGCCAGGATAGCTTGACTCCAGTGGCGTAGTGAGCACGGGTCCCACGTCTGGGAATACCCATCCCACTTAGGGCGAAAAGCATTACAACAAACAAATGATGGACGGAATGCTGACAATGCAAACATTCTCCCCCAGTCAAGAGATCTGGGTTAAATCCATCGTTCTTTTGCCCACTACGCCACCCCAGTTTAGACATGGCCATATGCAAATCAGTCTTGACCCTGTGCCTCATGGGAACAGTCCAGCCCGAACTGCCAAGCCATGTCTTCCCTGGACCGGAATCAAGCATCCTAGGACCGGTTTCTGGCTATCAGCCGTCATCAGCCAGGATAGCTTGACTCCAGTGGCGTAGTGAGCACGGGTCCCACGTCTGGGAATACCCATCCCACTTAGGGCGAAAAGCGTTACAACAAACAAATGATGGACGGAATGCTGACAATGCAAACATTCTCCCCCAGTCAAGAGATCTGGGTTAAATCCATCGTTCTTTTGCCCACTACGCCACCCCAGTTTAGACATGGCCATATGCAAATCAGTCTTGACCCTGTGCCTCATGGGAACAGTCCAGCCCGAACTGCCAAGCCATGTCTTCCCTGGACCGGAATCAAGCATCCTAGGACCGGTTTCTGGCTATCAGCCGTCATCAGCCAGGATAGCTTGACTCCAGTGGCGTAGTGAGCACGGGTCCCACGTCTGGGAATACCCATCCCACTTAGGGCGAAAAGCGTTACAACAAACAAATGATGGACGGAATGCTGACAATGCAAACATTCTCCCCCAGTCAAGAGATCTGGGTTAAATCCATCGTTCTTTTGCCCACTACGCCACCCCAGTTTAGACATGGCCATATGCAAATCAGTCTTGACCCTGTGCCTCATGGGAACAGTCCAGCCCGAACTGCCAAGCCATGTCTTCCCTGGACCGGAATCAAGCATCCTAGGACCGGTTTCTGGCTATCAGCCGTCATCAGCCAGGATAGCTTGACTCCAGTGGCGTAGTGAGCACGGGTCCCACGTCTGGGAATACCCATCCCACTTAGAGCGAAAAGCGTTACAACAAACAAATGATGGACGGAATGCTGACAATGCAAACATTCTCCCCCAGTCAAGAGATCTGGGTTAAATCCATCGTTCTTTTGCCCACTACGCCACCCCAGTTTAGACATGGCCATATGCAAATCAGTCTTGACCCTGTGCCTCATGGGAACAGTCCAGCCCGAACTGCCAAGCCATGTCTTCCCTGGACCGGAATCAAGCATCCTAGGACCGGTTTCTGGCTATCAGCCGTCATCAGCCAGGATAGCTTGACTCCAGTGGCGTAGTGAGCACGGGTCCCACGTCTGGGAATACCCATCCCACTTAGGGCGAAAAGCGTTACACCAAACAAATGATGGACGGAATGCTGACAATGCAAACATTCTCCCCCAGTCAAGAGATCTGGGTTAAATCCATCGTTCTTTTGCCCACTACGCCACCCCAGTTTAGACATGGCCATATGCAAATCAGTCTTGACCCTGTGCCTCATGGGAACAGTCCAGCCCGAACTGCCAAGCCATGTCTTCCCTGGACCGGAATCAAGCATCCTAGGACCGGTTTCTAGCTATCAGCCGTCATCAGCCAGGATAGCTTGACTCCAGTGGCGTAGTGAGCACGGGTCCCACGTCTGGGAATACCCATCCCACTTAGGGCGAAAAGCATTACAACAAACAAATGATGGACGGAATGCTGACAATGCAAACATTCTCCCCCAGTCAAGAGATCTGGGTTAAATCCATCGTTCTTTTGCCCACTACGCCACCCCAGTTTAGACATGGCCATATGCAAATCAGTCTTGACCCTGTGCCTCATGGGAACAGTCCAGCCCGAACTGCCAAGCCATGTCTTCCCTGGACCGGAATCAAGCATCCTAGGACCGGTTTCTGGCTATCAGCCGTCATCAGCCAGGATAGCTTGACTCCAGTGGCGTAGTGAGCACGGGTCCCACGTCTGGGAATACCCATCCCACTTAGGGCGAAAAGCGTTACAACAAACAAATGATGGACGGAATGCTGACAATGCAAACATTCTCCCCCAGTCAAGAGATCTGGGTTAAATCCATCGTTCTTTTGCCCACTACGCCACCCCAGTTTAGACATGGCCATATGCAAATCAGTCTTGACCCTGTGCCTCATGGGAACAGTCCAGCCCGAACTGCCAAGCCATGTCTTCCCTGGACCGGAATCAAGCATCCTAGGACCGGTTTCTAGCTATCAGCCGTCATCAGCCAGGATAGCTTGACTCCAGTGGCGTAGTGAGCACGGGTCCCACGTCTGGGAATACCCATCCCACTTAGGGCGAAAAGCATTACAACAAACAAATGATGGACGGAATGCTGACAATGCAAACATTCTCCCCCAGTCAAGAGATCTGGGTTAAATCCATCGTTCTTTTGCCCACTACGCCACCCCAGTTTAGACATGGCCATATGCAAATCAGTCTTGACCCTGTGCCTCATGGGAACAGTCCAGCCCGAACTGCCAAGCCATGTCTTCCCTGGACCGGAATCAAGCATCCTAGGACCGGTTTCTGGCTATCAGCCGTCATCAGCCAGGATAGCTTGACTCCAGTGGCGTAGTGAGCACGGGTCCCACGTCTGGGAATACCCATCCCACTTAGGGCGAAAAGCGTTACAACAAACAAATGATGGACGGAATGCTGACAATGCAAACATTCTCCCCCAGTCAAGAGATCTGGGTTAAATCCATCGTTCTTTTGCCCACTACGCCACCCCAGTTTAGACATGGCCATATGCAAATCAGTCTTGACCCTGTGCCTCATGGGAACAGTCCAGCCCGAACTGCCAAGCCATGTCTTCCCTGGACCGGAATCAAGCATCCTAGGACCGGTTTCTGGCTATCAGCCGTCATCAGCCAGGATAGCTTGACTCCAGTGGCGTAGTGAGCACGGGTCCCACGTCTGGGAATACCCATCCCACTTAGGGCGAAAAGCGTTACAACAAACAAATGATGGACGGAATGCTGACAATGCAAACATTCTCCCCCAGTCAAGAGATCTGGGTTAAATCCATCGTTCTTTTGCCCACTACGCCACCCCAGTTTAGACATGGCCATATGCAAATCAGTCTTGACCCTGTGCCTCATGGGAACAGTCCAGCCCGAACTGCCAAGCCATGTCTTCCCTGGACCGGAATCAAGCATCCTAGGACCGGTTTCTGGCTATCAGCCGTCATCAGCCAGGATAGCTTGACTCCAGTGGCGTAGTGAGCACGGGTCCCACGTCTGGGAATACCCATCCCACTTAGAGCGAAAAGCGTTACAACAAACAAATGATGGACGGAATGCTGACAATGCAAACATTCTCCCCCAGTCAAGAGATCTGGGTTAAATCCATCGTTCTTTTGCCCACTACGCCACCCCAGTTTAGACATGGCCATATGCAAATCAGTCTTGACCCTGTGCCTCATGGGAACAGTCCAGCCCGAACTGCCAAGCCATGTCTTCCCTGGACCGGAATCAAGCATCCTAGGACCGGTTTCTGGCTATCAGCCGTCATCAGCCAGGATAGCTTGACTCCAGTGGCGTAGTGAGCACGGGTCCCACGTCTGGGAATACCCATCCCACTTAGGGCGAAAAGCGTTACAACAAACAAATGATGGACGGAATGCTGACAATGCAAACATTCTCCCCCAGTCAAGAGATCTGGGTTAAATCCATCGTTCTTTTGCCCACTACGCCACCCCAGTTTAGACATGGCCATATGCAAATCAGTCTTGACCCTGTGCCTCATGGGAACAGTCCAGCCCGAACTGCCAAGCCATGTCTTCCCTGGACCGGAATCAAGCATCCTAGGACCGGTTTCTGGCTATCAGCCGTCATCAGCCAGGATAGCTTGACTCCAGTGGCGTAGTGAGCACGGGTCCCACGTCTGGGAATACCCATCCCACTTAGGGCGAAAAGCGTTACAACAAACAAATGATGGACGGAATGCTGACAATGCAAACATTCTCCCCCAGTCAAGAGATCTGGGTTAAATCCATTGTTCTTTTGCCCACTACGCCACCCCAGTTTAGACATGGCCATATGCAAATCAGTCTTGACCCTGTGCCTCATGGGAACAGTCCAGCCCGAACTGCCAAGCCATGTCTTCCCTGGACCGGAATCAAGCATCCTAGGACCGGTTTCTGGCTATCAGCCGTCATCAGCCAGGATAGCTTGACTCCAGTGGCGTAGTGAGCACGGGTCCCACGTCTGGGAATACCCATCCCACTTAGGGCGAAAAGCGTTACAACAAACAAATGATGGACGGAATGCTGACAATGCAAACATTCTCCCCCAGTCAAGAGATCTGGGTTAAATCCATCGTTCTTTTGCCCACTACGCCACCCCAGTTTAGACATGGCCATATGCAAATCAGTCTTGACCCTGTGCCTCATGGATACAGTCCAGCCCGAACTGCCAAGCCATGTCTTCCCTGGACCGGAATCAAGCATCCTAGGACCGGTTTCTGGCTATCAGCCGTCATCAGCCAGGATAGCTTGACTCCAGTGGCGTAGTGAGCACGGGTCCCACGTCTGGGAACACCCATCCCACTTAGGGCGAAAAGCGTTACAACAAACAAATGATGGACGGAATGCTGACAATGCAAACATTCTCCCCCAGTCAAGAGATCTGGGTTAAATCCATCGTTCTTTTGCCCACTACGCCACCCCAGTTTAGACATGGCCATGTGCAAATCAGTCTTGACCCTGTGCCTCATGGGAACAGTCCAGCCCGAACTGCCAAGCCATGTCTTCCCTGGACCGGAATCAAGCATCCTAGGACCGGTTTCTGGCTATCAGCCGTCATCAGCCAGGATAGCTTGACGCCAGTGGCGTAGTGAGCACGGGTCCCACGTCTGGGAATACCCATCCCACTTAGGGCGAAAAGCGTTACAACAAACAAATGATGGACGGAATGCTGACAATGCAAACATTCTCCCCCAGTCAAGAGATCTGGGTTAAATCCATCGTTCTTTTGCCCACTACGCCACCCCAGTTTAGACATGGCCATATGCAAATCAGTCTTGTCCCTGTGCCTCATGGGAACAGTCCAGCCCGAACTGCCAAGCCATGTCTTCCCTGGACCGGAATCAAGCATCCTAGGACCGGTTTCTGGCTATCAGCCGTCATCAGCCAGGATAGCTTGACTCCAGTGGCGTAGTGAGCACGGGTCCCACGTCTGGGAATACCCATCCCACTTAGGGCGAAAAGCGTTACAACAAACAAATGATGGACGGAATGCTGACAATGCAAACATTCTCCCCCAGTTAAGAGATCTGGGTTAAATCCATCGTTCTTTTGCCCACTACGCCACCCCAGTTTAGACATGGCCATATGCAAATCAGTCTTGACCCTGTGCCTCATGGGAACAGTCCAGCCCGAACTGCCAAGCCATGTCTTCCCTGGACCGGAATCAAGCATCCTAGGACCGGTTTCTGGCTATCAGCCGTCATCAGCCAGGATAGCTTGACTCCAGTGGCGTAGTGAGCACGGGTCCCACGTCTGGGAATACCCATCCCACTTAGGGCGAAAAGCGTTACAACAAACAAATGATGGACGGAATGCTGACAATGCAAACATTCTCCCCCAGTCAAGAGATCTGGGTTAAATCCATCGTTCTTTTGCCCACTACGCCACCCCAGTTTAGACATGGTCATATGCAAATCAGTCTTCACCCTGTGCCTCATGGGAACAGTCCAGCCCGAACTGCCAAGCCATGTCTTCCCTGGACCGGAATCAGGCATCCTAGGACCGGTTTCTGGCTATCAGCCGTCATCAGCCAGGATAGCTTGACTCCAGTGGCGTAGTGAGCACGGGTCCCACGTCTGGGAATACCCATCCCACTTAGGGCGAAAAGCGTTACAACAAACAAATGATGGACGGAATGCTGACAATGCAAACATTCTCCCCCAGTCAAGAGATCTGGGTTAAATCCATCGTTCTTTTGCCCACTACGCCACCCCAGTTTAGACATGGCCATATGCAAATCAGTCTTGACCCTGTGCCTCATGGGAACAGTCCAGCCCGAACTGCCAAGCCATGTCTTCCCTGGACCGGAATCAAGCATCCTAGGACCGGTTTCTGGCTATCAGCCGTCATCAGCCAGGATAGCTTGACTCCAGTGGCGTAGTGAGCACGGGTCCCACGTCTGGGAATACCCATCCCACTTAGGGCGAAAAGCGTTACAACAAACAAATGATGGACGGAATGCTGACAATGCAAAATATTCTCCCCCAGTCAAGAGATCTGGGTTAAATCCATCGTTCTTTTGCCCACTACGCCACCCCAGTTTAGACATGGCCATATGCAAATCAGTCTTGACCCTGTGCCTCATGGGAACAGTCCAGCCCGAACTGCCAAGCCATGTCTTCCCTGGACCGGAATCAAGCATCCTAGGACCGGTTTCTGGCTATCAGCCGTCATCAGCCAGGATAGCTTGACTCCAGTGGCGTAGTGAGCACGGGTCCCACGTCTGGGAATACCCATCCCACTTAGGGCGAAAAGCGTTACAACAAACAAATGATGGACGGAATGCTGACAATGCAAACATTCTCCCCCAGTCAAGAGATCTGGGTTAAATCCATTGTTCTTTTGCCCACTACGCCACCCCAGTTTAGACATGGCCATATGCAAATCAGTCTTGACCCTGTGCCTCATGGGAACAGTCCAGCCCGAACTGCCAAGGCATGTCTTCCCTGGACCGGAATCAAGCATCCTAGGACCGGTTTCTGGCTATCAGCCGTCATCAGCCAGGATAGCTTGACTCCAGTGGCGTAGTGAGCACGGGTCCCACGTCTGGGAATACCCATCCCACTTAGGGCGAAAAGCGTTACAACAAACAAATGATGGACGGAATGCTGACAATGCAAACATTCTCCCCCAGTCAAGAGATCTGGGTTAAATCCATCGTTCTTTTGCCCACTACGCCACCCCAGTTTAGACATGGCCATATGCAAATCAGTCTTGACCCTGTGCCTCATGGGAACAGTCCAGCCCGAACTGCCAAGCCATGTCTTCCCTGGACCGGAATCAAGCATCCTAGGACCGGTTTCTGGCTATCAGCCGTCATCAGCCAGGATAGCTTGACTCCAGTGGCGTAGTGAGCACGGGTCCCACGTCTGGGAATACCCATCCCACTTAGGGCGAAAAGCGTTACAACAAACAAATGATGGACGGAATGCTGACAATGCAAACATTCTCCCCCAGTCAAGAGATCTGGGTTAAATCCATCGTTCTTTTGCCCACTACGCCACCCCAGTTTAGACATGGCCATATGCAAATCAGTCTTGACCCTGTGCCTCATGGGAACAGTCCAGCCCGAACTGCCAAGCCATGTCTTCCCTGGACCGGAATCAAGCATCCTAGGACCGGTTTCTGGCTATCAGCCGTCATCAGCCAGGATAGCTTGACTCCAGTGGCGTAGTGAGCACGGGTCCCACGTCTGGGAATACCCATCCCACTTAGGGCGAAAAGCGTTACAACAAACAAATGATGGACGGAATGCTGACAATGCAAACATTCTCCCCCAGTCAAGAGATCTGGGTTAAATCCATCGTTCTTTTGCCCACTACGCCACCCCAGTTTAGACATGGCCATATGCAAATCAGTCTTGACCCTGTGCCTCATGGGAACAGTCCAGCCCGAACTGCCAAGCCATGTCTTCCCTGGACCGGAATCAAGCATCCTAGGACCGGTTTCTGGCTATCAGCCGTCATCAGCCAGGATAGCTTGACTCCAGTGGCGTAGTGAGCACGGGTCCCACGTCTGGGAATACCCATCCCACTTAGGGCGAAAAGCGTTACAACAAACAAATGATGGACGGAATGCTGACAATGCAAACATTCTCCCCCAGTCAAGAGATCTTGGTTAAATCCATCGTTCTTTTGCCCACTACGCCACCCCAGTTTAGACATGGCCATATGCAAATCAGTCTTGACCCTGTGCCTCATGGGAACAGTCCAGCCCGAACTGCCAAGCCATGTCTTCCCTGGACCGGAATCAAGCATCCTAGGACCGGTTTCTGGCTATCAGCCGTCATCAGCCAGGATAGCTTGACTCCAGTGGCGTAGTGAGCACGGGTCCCACGTCTGGGAATACCCATCCCACTTAGGGCGAAAAGCGTTACAACAAACAAATGATGGACGGAATGCTGACAATGCAAACATTCTCCCCCAGTCAAGAGATCTGGGTTAAATCCATCGTTCTTTTGCCCACTACGCCACCCCAGTTTAGACATGGCCATATGCCAGTGTGGCAGTAAGTGTGGCAATCTTTCGAATGAGTTGCAGCCATATTGGAATGTAAGAGAAGAATTGTCCATTGTAGGTTCCAATATCTATAAGTCTGACAAAATAATACCTCCAGAGAACCTCAGAAAACGCATTTGTGATTTGGCTCATGAAGGCCATTTGGGGAGGAGTCTTACTAAAAGTAAATTACGGCCAGGTTATTGGTTTCCAGGCATGGACACCCATATTGAAGAGCTAGTCAAGGGTTGTCATGCTTGTGGAATCAGTGACAAGACTAAATGCACAAGAAGAACACCCCAGAACCTGTACAAGTTCCCATTAAGACCTGGGAAAAATTAGGTTTAGATATCATAGGGCCTTTACAAGTAACGGGGTTGGAAGAAAGATTCATTCTGGTGTTAGTCGATTATTTTTCCAAATGGATTACCCTCAAGTTTGTCAACAAGGTGGATACCAAGGCCATTAAAATTTTTCTGTCAGACACATTTGCCAATGAAGGTATACCACATACTCTCATAACTGATAATGGGGTTCAGTTTGTTTCGGAAGAGATGAAAGAGTTCTTGGTCAGCCTGGACATAAAACACATTTCTACCCCTTTGTATTGTCCCCGTGCTAATGGGTTGGTAGAACGCTGCAACAGAATGATAAAAGACGCATTACAGCTAGCAATAGCTGCCCACAAACCCATAAGCCAATCTATCAAGGACATGATTTGGTCGCACGCAATAACCACAAACAGTGTAATGGGCTATTCCCCTTTTTGTCTCTTAAGAGGGCGCAAACTGGGGCCCAAACTAACACCAAATTGGTTATTTGAGAACTATTCCTTTGTGTGTGATAAGCAAAATACTCAAGAGAGGATCCTGCACCATTTAAAAAAATACAAACATGAGTATGATCTCAGATGGGGAACCAAGCCATGCGAGTGGAAAGTTGGCCAACAAGCCCTGGTCAAAAAACCTGTCACCAGCGCTAATAGGTACAACAAATTTTATGGTCCTGAAAAGAGAAGTGATGTCAGTAGAAATGTAGTCACCATGGCAGATGGCAGGAAGTGGAGCATGGACAGATTTGTTCCATATGCTGTGCAAGCCAATAGTAACAAGCTAAACAACCTCTCAAGCGGAAGGTCTGACAGTTTGGACACTACACGCTGTAACAGAACTGTAAAGTCTCCGGAATGGCAGAAAGACTATGTGATGAAATAGTTTTCTTTACCCACTTACCATTGTTTGGGATGTGTTATAATCTTGGTGTTGTTATTTCCCTCCTTTTCATCCGTTTTCCCTTTTGGTATGTCCCTATCCTCCCCCATCTCTCCTTCCCTTTGGTTCCTCCCAAGTATGCTCCTGGAGGGCACGATAGAATGTTGTGAGATGCCTCGTGAGGAGCCGGAGGTTTGAGCTGGAAACTGATGATCAATAAACCTTTCATCTTACCTCTCTTCGAGTGGATTTCTTATATAACAACTACCCTCTATTTTCCCACTGAAGTAGGACTTGGAACATAACCACAATATATCATTACTAATTGGCTCTTCCTGTTAAATGCAGTGCTTAGCCATGTGCTACAACACTACACTGTGTACCACTGCACTCTACACCAATATACTCCACACTGTTCCAATCTACTGTGCACTATTGCTCTCTGTGCCACTCTATTCTGCACTCCAACATGGACCTCTACTCTACTATGCCCCACTCTACCGTATGCTAATGCTCTTTACCCCACTCTGCTATACACAACTGCACTTTTTGCCACTGCTGTCTATACATCTCCAGGATAGGCCACTCCATTGTATACCACTCCATGCTACTCTACTATACAAAACTGCACTCTATGGCACTGAACTCTATTCCAATCCACCCTTTACCATTCCACTCTATACCACTTCACTCTACTCTAAAACAATCTTCTCTACACCACTACACTTTATACTACACCCCTCTAAACTACTCTGTTACAATCTGTGCCACTCTACTCCACCGCGATATGCTCAGCGTCACTCTATACCACTATACACAACTTAACTCTACACAACTGCGCTCTACAGCACATAATTACTATACACATAATTCCATTGCACACCATGCCACATATTTACCTCCACAAATCCACTCCACACCACACAAAAATCAACGCCACACAATTAGACAACTAACAATTCCAGTCCAACCTACATAATTCTACTCAAACCACATACATCCACTCCATAACACAAGGGGGAAAAGCATTGCCATTTACAACGCCTATAGCTCTAACTCAAAAAAATGCGAGACCTATTGCATTTCTAATGCTTGTTTACTTAATGAATCAATCATGGATCATTAAGGGAGCTCTAGAACACATTTTAAAGTGCTCACTTCTTAGCTCAGCTATTTTAAATATGCACTGATCACAGGAAAAAACACTGACTTTCTTAACCTCTGTACCAGTTGAGACATTAAATGCCTGTATCAAAAACTGCCAGGGGCAGCACTAACAATGCAGTGCTGTAGGCGTCTAAACGCTGCAAGCCGATTCTGTAGAAACCATTTCTAATTTGTTAAATGAAATGTTCACCAATGGTGTTGGACCTATAAAAGGTGCGTTTTTTCTTTACCTTACCTTCGAAATGCACGACTGCACCGGTGAGATGCAAACTAAAAATCTACAATGTTCAGGTCTCTCTCAGGTGCAGGTTGGCACGCGGTATCCCTTTAAGCAATTCTTCAGTGTGGCTGCGAGAGGAACCCGGAAGTAGGAAGTGTTTCAGCGGCTGTGCTTGCTTCACGTCGCACTCTGTGCCTGTTAGAGGGCTGGCTTTACCTCAAGTGTACCGGTCTCACTTGTCTGCAAATATTTACACTTCTTAACCAGAGCTAGTGGTTTGAAAGCTCCGTTCCCTTAGTCACGGAGTAAAAAGAACGAGGCTAAAAAGTAAGTTACTTTCTGCTTTTCGTGTCTGTATACTTCTCCGCGCTTGTCTTTCAGTGAGAAAGCATCCTGCCTGCTGAGGCACTGGTATTATATTTGCCGCCGACCGCGGCCCCCGCAGGGGGCCACTAGAGCGGTCGGTGCCCTAGTGCCACCGGGGCACCGGTCACCCCTCCCCACCCCCTCCCAAGGGGAGCGGGCGTGGACGCCGACCGGTGTCCCCCTCCTCGTGCTGGCCGGAAGTGACGTGCAAGCGCGTCACTTCCTGGCCCCTGTGGGGAAGGGGAGGCTATTTAGCCTTCCCCCACCCTCCTGGCGACCTCTTTGTCGCTCACCGCGCCACATCCCTCCCTACCGCTTACCCGGAGTAGGCGTTGGGTGGGGGGGTTTTCTGAGCGTTGTAATGTTTCTTTTTCGTTGCAGGCGGAGTTACAGGGTGATCTGGAAGCAGGCCGGTACAAAGGGTACCTCTGCGCGGCACCATAGGGGGTGCCTGAGCCAAAACCGAGGAGCCTCAGGGGAGGGTCCCGGAAGCCGTGTCGGCGCCCCACTAGTCCTGCGGGCAGTTGTGGGCCTGAACAACCGGGGGTTTGCTAAGCGACGCTCCGCCCCGAGAGGGGGGGCGTGAGTAGAAGTTACCAACGGCACGTGATCGTAGAAAGAATCACATGGATGGCAGCAACGGCGGGTATCGCTCCTGCGCTGCCCGGCTCATCAGGCGGGCAGGCGGCCCAGTTGGTTGCCTGCCCTTGGATCGCCCGTAAGATAACCCACCCATTACATATTCTGGATTATGTAATAAACCTGCAGCAATTTTACCCAACTCAACAGTCTCTGTGTGTGTTATTTGGGTATGCATGTTGGGGGAGGGGGGACAGAGGGGTGCCCCTGGGGGTACTATGCTGATTGATTATGCAACCGTGCGGTGCACGTGAAATGTCGTTTTGAAATGAAAGAACGCTTGTTTGTTGAAGTAACATGTCGATACTTTTACATGGATGTTTGTCAGACGCTTCTGGTATTTGAATTTTGTTCTGTGATGTTCTCCTCTTCATTAGAGTACTCTTTACTTCTCAAGCTTTATCTGTATTTTGGGGACATCTGGTAGGTACAGTTAACATGCAGAGTGCTCGGATTGTTGTGCCACTATGCAGTTTATCAGTCCAGAGGGGCAGAACCGAACGAGGGAAGGAAGCTGGATTCTGTCCAGTCACACTTTGGGAGCGTGGGGCTGTGTTGTGTCCTGCGAGACACGTTCTAGTGTCTCGACAGGCACAGAGGTAGTAGCCACTCCCTTATGATAGTGGACACACTTGCACCCCACATGCATCCCTCTCAGGCGTCACGAGTGACGTGAGCCTGCTAACAAAAAGACCCGGGTGCACGTGCTCGTGGTCAGTTGAATAGTAATCACCACAGTGTCTGTGTCGGTGAGTGATTAGCATGTGGGCCGAGGGCCCACAACACAACACTGGCGATGAGGCGGGTAGCTGACCCCGCATGCCTACCAGTCTGCGCGTTCTCGTTTCTCTTGGGGGGAGGAAGGGAGCCTGACCAGCGGCACCCCGTTGCGCCGTCCACGGCCACTGATGTCCGCGGGGCAGACTGTGCCTCTCGCGTCACCTGATCACCGCCTCCTCGGCACCGAGGGCCGCGATAGCCTGCCTGGACACCCACTAGTGCCCATCGCCAGCACACGCAGCCATCGCTGCAACCCTGACGACGCCCAGCCTAACTACGGAAGGTTAGTGGTGCTGAAACAAGCAGTCGAGAAAAGGATCAGTGCCACCGGCGCTGGGCATGACACGCCGGTGTCTCTGACCCTGGGAGTGACCCCGACCGGGTCTCGAGGCGTCCACAGGCTGTCCCACACGCCGGTTCTATACCGGAGGCTGAGCGGGAGAGGGAACATGGCGCGACATGACTGCCCCAACACCAACTAGAGTTCGGGGAGGGCATCTACACCCCCTGCAATGCCGAACATGGGCCCGCAACTGCGCCCAGGTGGCTGCCTGCGCAGCCGATTAGCCCGGTAACACGCACCGCAGAAGCAAGTTTCACCGGCCACTGGCATCAGCGAGGGAGCCGCAGCACACTCCGCAAATCTGGCTTCTGCAAATCTGGCTGTGCCCCGTACCTGCCCAGGAGGGAGCTGCTGTCCTGCCGCTTGCTGCGTGTTCCGGAGAGTATGGAGCCTGCGACGCACCTTCACCCGCGTACTGGTCTGGACGGTGTGAGAGGAGTCTGCCGGTTTAAGGAGAGGCTGCCGGCCAGCACGAGACACAACGTCAAGGGAGCCGAAGTCCCCCAGAGGGTTACGGCATCTTCCAGTGCGCACAGACGTCCAAGAGCACTGCCACAAAGCCCCCTGCCATTCCAGCACCTACCTGCACCGCAACTGACTGAGCCACGAGGTCCACTGCATGAAAGGAAGCGGTGACGACCTCCAACAATGCCCATGGTGCTTGCGAGAACCAAGCTGATTACAGAGGGCGGGAGATGGCCAGAACGCGCCCACAGCGCCACCTAGTGACGCGTGCAGTGCACCACAACCAGGACACTCAAGACGTTTTCAAAAGTAAATAATAAAGATTGCAGCTCTTTGTGAGGCCCGCAGCATCTGAGCAGCTGCTGGGGCCATGAAGAAAGTGATCGGCGCAGCACCACCCTGTGGCCCAATGGGACTCCACTAGACTGGCAAACACATAGGGGAAGGGAGCCATTCAGTGCATAGAAGCAGAGATCCAAAACCCAATCCGATTCCTCAGCAGGCATTGTGAAGTGGTGATGACTGCAGTGCGCGCCCTGCGCGTCTGCCCATGCAGCAGGAGGGCAGTGAGATGGTGTGCCTTGTTCCCCAAACAGAGAGAGGAATAGAGAGTGCAGCACCGGCGAAAAGGGCGGCCCCAGAACAGAGAGTGCCCAGACACCCAAAGCTGCCCCAGCCCAGAAGAGCACCAACAAAACAGAGACTCATTCCAAGCCTGCCATCGCATGGTACAAACCCCACATCATCACCCCCAGTGCCCTGCACCCCCCAGCAGCCACAACAAGCATACCGGCCAAGTGAGTTGACTATTTCCTGGAGAGGAGAGGAGAGGAACGGCACATACAGCAAAGAAGCCCTGATAGACAGTAAGCCACAAGGATACTGTGCGCCACACACCCCTCTAGCAGTCATCTATCGCCACTGCAAGCAGAGAAACAAATATAAACGGTTGTCACGCTATCCTACCCGCATGGACTCACAAAAAGGGAGAGTGGTGGCAGGAAAGGTTTCCGCAGGAAGTGGAGAGGAAGGTTGTGATATACACAACCAGGACTGCCGCTGATTACACCACATGCCCTCAGTGGCTACAAATCACCACAGCAGCCAGGACCAAGACAAGAGAAACCGGACACCCCAACAGGGCATCGTTTCATTTGTCACTATCGAAACTCGGAAACTCCTGAACACTGACAAGTTGTGCCTGTCTGCAAGGCCCCAAAGCAGCAAGCCGCACAGACAGCAACATCACTAGAAACTGGTGCAGATCGCGCACCACCAGCGGCTGCTCAACGCCACCGCAAGGAGAAAGAGCAGGCACAGCCGGTGCCAGAGAGGGGACCCTAGCAAAGATGAGCACGCAGTCCGAGACATGTGCCGCATGCACCCAGAAGCACGCAAGCACAGGTGCACGCCCAGAAGGAAGAGAGACCTCTCCAAAGGAAAAAAAAAGCACTGCTGGAATCAGCAGGGAGATCCCATACATCTCCACAACAGCAATGAAGCAAACGAAGGGCGCAGTCAGAATCTCGCCAAAGGCGATGCAGAGAAAGCACCGAGAAGTGGTTGCGCAAACACACAGAAGCACGAATACTCAGAAGAGGGTAGAAGAGCGCCAAGTCCAAGGTGCACGACAAAGGCACCCAGAAGGTTGACTGCATGGGCAGTCACCCAGGAGAGCAAGACCTCCTCGAAGAGAAGGGGAAAGGCCAAAGGCATCAAGAAGGATCTCCATCGCCTCAACGAAGCCTAGAAGGGGCCGAACGCAGAACAGTGTCCTCCCTCACACTGCCTCACGCCGGAGTCGTCTGTAACCCAAGGCTGACGAGAGGAGAGTTGCACACCACAAGTGGACAGCCATCCCCACTAGCTCACTACTGCCTGCGGAAGTCATTCCCTGGAGAGGGAATGCCCGGAGTAGGGGCGTCAAGAAGTTGCCTGAAGAAGGAGCACCCAAGATGAGCGGCTGCTCGCCATGCAGCTGAAAAAAGCAACTAAAGTCTCACCTGGATGGTCAAGAGATCATTAAAGTTAGTAGGCCCGTTGGCCTTGTTAGAACATGGTGCATATCACTGCACCCGGAGAAGAAGCAGAAGAAGACGAGTGGAAATCGTGTCACCTAGAAGAGCAGGACACACGCAGGTGCGTCAAAGACACTAAGAGGAGAAGCACGAGGACTAGTAGCACCACAAGCCAAGAACACCCTAAAGACACCAAACAGCCACCAAGGTGGACCGATGGCCCTGGCGACTGCACCAAGGGAGAACCACACGTAAGCCGCAGCAAGCGCAAACCGCGTTGCTCCCATCGCTTCACAGTGAGACTGTCCAGCCCTGAGGGTCGGCAGTTGGAGTCGAACGGCATCCCTGCACCTGGCCGCAAATGCCAGTGGTGCAAGGGAAGACTCAGAAGAGACAGTCACGTGCATACGATGTTTCTCCAGAAACCTCCTCTCCTAGTTAATCATCGCCACCTGATGTCCAGGCCCTATGGCACCTATGTCATCAGTGCCATGTGCATGACACCGCACTCAGCAAGACACGTGGGAGTGTGACCGGAGGGTCCACACCAAGAATCGGCCAACCAATCGAGGTCAGAAGGGGAAGTCGTGATTGGCCGGACGATGAAGAGAACCCAAGCTACAACAGGGGTGAGTCCTGACACAGTGACAGCAAGGGAAGAGGATGAAAGCCCGAGAAGGAACTGGCAGCCGCACAGCGGGAGTCCGAGAGTAAGCCGCACAAAAAGCACGAACCGAGTCTCAAGCCTTACGTTCCTCAGCGTGTTCATCACTCCTCCGTCATCAAAGTCCCAACAGCCCAAGAAGCACAAGTTCACAAATGCCAATGCCTCCCCAGAGAACATGGAGGTACCTGGCCACTCCCTGCCTCAGGTGATCGACTCCCGACTAGATGCCTGCATCCATCAAGGCAAGTCGTCACCCGCCATTGTCCAGATTCATCACCCGGCTGGCAACGCCACCATGCCAGTCCTCATCAAGTGCGTCAACCGACACAATATCAAAGACGCATGGAGTGGAGTCCTACGCTATTGCCACGCTAGCCAACAAGAAAACTCAGAGGCTACCTGCTAACCTGGTCTGCACCTGAACTGCGGCAGCGAGAGCATGTCCTGACCAAGATCCATACACCCTTGAGGTTTGTGCGAGAGACTGGCTACTGGCTCCTCGGTGGCTTGCAGCTGCCCCCAGCCGGCACATACGCAGCCCCAATTGCAGCCGATCATCAGTCCCGTGGCAAGCCTGAAGAAGGGCCTCCCCAGGCGGGAGAGTTGGAAGAGACATTGTCCCACCGACAGGTCACCGGACACAGCAAGGCAGCCTCATAGAGACTTCCAGCGACACCAAATTAATCCAGTGAACTTTCACCATGGACTCCAACCATGATCGTTGAGGAAATTAAAATATTATAAGGCCTATGTGTCCCCGTGTGTCCCCCACCACTCATGTGCACATACATGTAACCTATGTATTTCCCCTCCATGGCCTGTCTATCATGATGCTTATGCTATAACGTGGCCTGCCATAATCCAGTCTCCCATGAGAGAAACAACAAATCTGCTCTGAGGCCTACACGTTTTGCATCATGTTTTCCCGCATTTCCATTATTGTGGCTCAGCCAGAGCCGAAAAGAGGTTTCAGGCCTCAGAACGCTCTGAAAGCTGCAGCTGTGTATCCTTGGCCTTGCACACTTGGGCCTCAGCCAAAGGGGCCCCGACCGAGGTGCCGAGACAGTATTGAGCACGGTTATCTGCTTACTCCTACCGAAACCACATTCCTGCCTGGAGAAGGAGGGATAAACATGACCCATCTGCAAAGGAGAAAGCCTAGCCTTTCTGTCTCTTTTTGTGCGATTACAAAGCTCACGTCAGTGAAAAGCCCATAGCCCCCATGTAAGACTTCCGCAGTAAACGAAGAAATAAATGCCACATTGGCCCTTGGTGATGGGCAACCTATGTCACAAATCAGTCCCTGCTCCAGACTTTAGATACCAGATAATACAAGATGTGCTGGTCGCCCTGACACTGAAGGCCTCATTTTCAGACTCCAGACTCCCCGGTTGCATAGCAACCCTTTCACACGTCAGTTACACGTCATGCTCGAGTTGAGCACAAGTAAGGCAAAGTTCCAGTAAAGTTCCAGCTGATCACGCAACCCCCTCTAGGCATCCACCCACCTATGACACTTACCTATTATCATCAAGTGGACGCCCACCTTCACGCCTACTTACACACCCACATGCTCTTATCTCATTCTCTCTTGCTCCGCCTGAAGCACTCCTGCTTACATATATTATTACAAACATATATATACTGTGTTCTGTGAATAAAGTTTGAGAATATATTTTGAGAATCCTGGTCCTGATCCCTTGTGGTGATGGAACTATTCTCCCTATAACTCGAGTTATTTGAATAAAGCCCTTTTTGAACCTGATACCACGGACTCAGCCTCTTGCTTCATGCATGATCATATTGATATAGAAATTCCGAACGCGTAATATTTTATTTACGACATTAATGGTGCCCGAACAGGGACAAATCTCCTTCCCCATGCGCCGGAGATGAAGGTCCAGTTTTGCCCCCTTCCACAGCCGTGACGGACTTCGAATGTACACGTCGCGGGTTTTCCCACCAACTCCCTCAGGCCAACGAAGGAGACGGACTGCGACCAGGCATCCATACGAGGCGGTGAGGATTGCGGATCGTCCCGACCCAGAGCCCACCCTGCGAGAGAGCTGTGTCCGAGGTTTCTAGAGATCCATCTAAGATACGCCATTCCCTGCGCAGCGTCAAGTGTCCGAGGCCTTCAAGTTCAAGTTCAAGTTCTGCTTCCCGGTGAGTTTCTCATGGGGGTTGCAATAATGACGGGTTCATTTAATGAACACGGTAAAGACGTGTCTCACTTGTGAGACCGGTATGTTCAAGAGCATGCATTCAAGAATTAATGGTTTCAAGAATTAAAGTCCAAGTTTTCAGGTGCACCGATATAACTGTATGAATGTTATTGTCTTAGTAAGGTTCAGTTAGGTTTGAATGTGTCAGGTTTTGTGTAAGTTTGTTTCATTGTGATTTTTGGTTTTTTTCATTGTGATTTTTGTTTTCGGTTACATTCCAACATGCCGTTATTCTCAAAACTGCGTAAGATATGTACCAGAAAAGGTGTACTAGAGGAACCAGTTAACATTCCGCCTAGAGACACACCTGGACATTTTATGTACTGTAAGCATGGTTTAGATGCCGTGTTGTTTTTAGAACTATGGGTGGATTACACGAAGGATTTAGAGACAAAGTATAGATGGCCTATCACGGGAACGTGGGATGCGGAATGCATTATAAAGGTAGAGGAAGAGATATGGAAGAGAAAATCTAGACCTGCTCAGAAGGATGCCATTGAGTTATGGCGCAAGGAGTCACATAGAAGAACAGAGAAAGAGTTCCACAAAGCAGAGAGAAGTAGACAGGAGTCCGAAAAAGCCAAAGAAGAGAAATTACAGGAAGAAGGGGAGCGGGTAAAAAGAGAGCAGGCTGAAAGAGAAAGAAATACTGTCGTTGCTGGTATTTATCCCGTCCTTTCAGAGGAACTAGCAAAAGTGGCCCCAGTAGAAAGACCAGTTAGAGTGCCACCGCAAGTACCCCGAAAAATAAAACAAACAGCATCCGAAACGTTCATTAACACCTACCTAGAGGAATCCCCACCAGCATACGTGGACGGATTTTTCCCTGCACCCCCAACGCAAGAACAACTCCAGGAGCTCGAGGACGGCGGGGAGGGAGGATCCGGGGCAACATCAGGAGGGGGGCCGACAGTAAAAGTAGACATCTCCGAATGTATATATGACCCAGATCCAGGAAAAGGCAGAATGCTCGTGTTTTCACTACGGCTTAGACGAGCAGTCGCAGATTTGGAAAAATTACCAGATATGGATAAACATCTAAAGAAAATGTACACATTCATAAGAACAGGGGAAGGTCCTGAGTGTATAGCAGAAGCTGCACAAAATAGAAAGGTAATTGTTAAGAACTATATCCTTCGCTTCCTAATTAATTGTCTGATCAGGGAAAAAGACGAAGGCGACGGGGACGTAGACCGTTGTTATATTGGTTGGAGTGATCGCATAGATGCCGGTCAGCATGATAAATCAGGCCAGACAGACAACATGTTGACCAAAATTCGAAAGGCAATAATAGCGTCACACGAAGGAGGCCCGAACGAAAAGGCTGAGTTATCATCTGATGACGAAGCAGGGGACAAAGACAGAATACATTACGTGGGCCATGCCCAGCGATTCGAAAGGCCCAAGGGCCTCAATCACCGTAAACAGGGAACTGCCATAAAAGAAAGATATTCCCTTGAAAGTTTGTTCCAGATCACCGAAAAAGCGGTGAATAAATGGCTAGGTAACGATCAGCCCCTCACCCCGACCGAAAATGAACTAGCACGGTCAGCCACCATGTGGATATCCCAATATGATATATATAATAGTGATATCGTAGCACAAACGTTCTTGAGCCTCCCACCAAACGAACAGCGCATAGCTGGTGTTTACATGGTCCAACATTTGATCACGTTATATGAGAGTCAATATTCTGGTCCTGGTCTATTGTATAAGTTGCTGGACGACATAATACTAGACAGGTGGATGAACATGGGTACTGAACTGATTAATGTCATCCTGGATCAGCGACACAAGTATATAGTATACGTAACTAGGTCCCTGCTTCCCGCTCCACCACAGGTTAAGGGACAGTCATACGACAAGCTGAACCCCCTACGAGAGGTTCATCCTGTAAAGGATGCAAACAATGAACTGCAACGGGTGTATGTCTACACCCCCTTGTCGAAATTAGAGATACTGGAAATGAAAAAAATGTTACCATCCCATGATAAAGACCCGGGGGGTTTTCACCGAGAACTAAAGGACATTCTTCGCTTAGGAGAATATACATATGCTGACATTCTAAAGTTATTAAAAGTACTATTGCCTGCTGGTATTTACGAGAAGCTGAAAGGACAGGACTGGGAGGTGGGAGAGAAAAGGCTCAGCTGGGATTTGTTGGAAAGAGAGGAAGAGGGAAGAGGCCCGGGGGTTGGTCTGGGTCCCCGAGCTAAAGACCTACCTGAACTCCTTGTACAAGTTTTGCCCAGATTACTAATTACCAAGAAAGAAGACTGGGATGCTATTTCAGCCTGTAAACAGAAACCAGACGAGGACACTAGCGATTTTTACTCTAGGTTTGAGAAATGTTTCACTATCAATAATGGTCTTAAGCCCGGTAGTGATTCATATCCCCATCTTTTCGTGAGCAAACTAGTAGAAAATTCCCTACCAGAGGTGAAGTATAGGGTACTGAAGGTTGAGAGTACTTGGCAAGCAAACAGCCCTTCACAAATGTTACAGATGTTACAATACCACCAGAACAGAATTAGAGAAGAACACGACCAGGACAAGAGACGCATGAGAGACACAAAGATGAAGATGCTGGTGGCCCAATCGACACCGGCAAACACAAACACGAACAAGAATAGCACAAAACAAAGTAATGGGACCTGTAATTATTGCAAGAAGCCAGGCCACTTCGTAAATGAATGTGCGGTCCTGAAACACAATATAGCGATAGGTAAAACAAAGCCACGTCCTTATCCTCCCAAAGAAAATAACACACATCAGACATCAGATACATTTCCACCGCCGCCGCCGCCTGTCCATGCACCTGCACCAGCCCACGCCACAACACAAATGTATGAGCGCGCTCAGACTAACTATCCAGAATACCAAGCATATTCGTGAAGAAGCCCAGAGAGGGAATTCGACTTGCCCCTTATTCCAGTTCCTGTGGACCAAGCGGGTCCCTATGTGCATGCACGTTTACTAGGAAAGAATAAAAAGTTTTTGATTGACACTGGGGCAAGTAGAACTACCATCAGTCATTCTGAGGTTCCAGGGGCACCCCTCTCGGGCTCAAAGAGTATATCCCTGGGCTTTTCAGGAATGCCTATTATCAATGAGGTTTCAGAACCAGTCTCTTTAGGAGTTGGTCCACTAATACATACAACAGATTTACTGCTTACTAAATCATGTCCAGAAAACTTACTTGGCATAAAAACGTTAAAGGAACTGGGGGCAATTATCTGTTGCTCGCCAGAAGGAGTGCGACTGTATTTACGTGATTTCAAGGGACATTTTGTTATGAAAGATATTGACATCAGGCTTCAAAATGTACCACAGCACCTATGGGCACAAGGCCCGACTGACGTAGGTTTCATGAACATTACACCATACCAGGTCACCCTCAAGGAAGGAGTGGTGCTGCCACGGATTAGACAATATAAAATTCCACCTGAAGCTGAAGTAGGGTTGCTGAAAATAATAGATGAACTCGTCGCACAAGGGGTGGTGATAGAGACAGATTCAAACATATGCAATTCACCTGTTCTTCCTATTCTTAAAAGAACTGATCCCAATGCATCACCTGTCTATAGATTAGTTGTGGACCTGCGAGAATTAAACAAATGTGTGGTGCCACAGTACCCTGTGGTCCCGGACATTTCTTCATTATTGACTGCCATTGATGCGAAGGCTACGTTCTTTACAGTTATCGATCTGAAGAACGCCTTTTTCAGTATCCCAATACATCCGGACAGCCAATATCTTTTTGGTTTCAGTTTAAAAGGCCGCAGCTTCAGATTCACAAGAGCACCACAGGGCTTCACGGAAAGTCCTAGCATCTACAGTCAGGCACTCAAAAGACAACTAGACAGTATTCATATGCCTACCACTACAGCACTGATACAGTATGTAGATGACATTCTCATTACTGCACGATCGGAAACTGACTGTGAAAATGCATCACTCACTGTTTTACATTTCCTAGCTGACAAGGGGCACAAAGTGTCCCCTTCGAAGTTGCAATTCTGTGAACAGCAAGTGGCGTACCTTGGGCACTTGCTATCCAAGGAGGGTAGGCGACTGACACCAGAACGTATTCAATTGATTTCTGGCCTTTCACAGCCCAAGACACAGAAGGAGGTACGTGCATTCATTGGCCTCACTTCATATTGCAGGCAGTGGATTCCCCAGTATGCTCACATAGCCAAGCCCCTAATACAGTTGACGACACAGGAGGTAGCGTCTACTAAAGTCCTCCCTTGGACACAAGAACACACTGTGGCATTTGAAGAATTAAAAAGAGCTTTATGTCAAGCACCAGTTTTAGCGATCCCTGATTACAACAAATCTTTCATGCTTTTTGTGACAGAGCGAGATGGAACAGCACTATCTGTCCTCACACAAGATCATGCAGGAAAACACAAGCCCTGTGCTTATTTCTCTAGTACATTGGACCCAGTAGCACAGGCTTTGCCTGCGTGCCTAAAATCTGTTGCAGCAACAGCCTTAGCCATAAGACAAAGTGACTCAATAGTGCTGGGCCACCCCCTGACAGTACAAGTACCACACGCAGTAGAGGTTCTCTTGAACCGAACACAAACACAACACCTGACTGTAGCGAGACTGACAGGTTATGAGCTGACGTTATTTCAACCACACATAGAGATCAGACGATGCAACATACTGAATCCTGCTACTCTTTTGCCCTCCAGTACAGAAAACGTTTCCCCACATGACTGTGTTGAAGTAATACATACCGTGACTAAACCAAGACAAGACTTGACAGATGTTGCACTCCCAGACCCTGAACTAACACTCTATGTTGACGGTTTATGTATGAGGACGGGGGCGGGAGAATTAGTAGCAGCATATGCAGTGACCACTGCTACTGAAATCATAGAGACTAAAAGAATAGACATACTGTCAGCACAAGCAGCAGAGCTCATCGCTCTGACACAAGCGTGCATAAGAGCTAAGCACCTGAGAGTAAACATTTACACTGACTCACAATACGCATATGGGGTAGTTCATGACTTCGGAGTTCTATGGAGGGAAAGAGGTTTCTTGACCTCTCACGGGGCCAAGATACAGCATGGCCCCCTTATTCAAGCCCTTCTAGATGCTATACATTTACCAACAGCCATAGCGGTTCTGAAATGCAAAGCACATACTAAAGCCACAGATACCATTTCTCAAGGCAATGATCTGGCAGACCGAACAGCTAAACAGACAGCTCAGACCCCACTAGACATGACAAAATCACAGGTACCATCAATGACCAAAGCCATGACAGTCAGGGATCCTTCCAAGGATGTACAAGACATACAGACACATGCTACTCTAGACGAATTAAAGAAATGGTCGGAACAAGGAGGGGTACTGACTGATCAGGGTTGGATGACTAAGGGCAAAGAAACATGGTTTCTTCCTGATGCGATGGTACAAGTGATTATCAATACCGCACATAGTCCTGCACACTTAGGAGAGAAAGCAATGCTAGACAGCTTACAGAATATATGGTTCAACAAGCACCTGTGTGCAGCAGCGAAACAAAAGGTCAGAACATGTATGATCTGTTGCCAATTCAATCCAGGTAAAGGCATTCCAATGGAACAAGGTGGATTCCATCCACCTGACCATCCTTTTGAAGTCCTCCAAATGGATTATATCCAAATGGACAGATGCAGAGGTTACAAATATGTCCTAGTAGTAGTATGTTCCCTATCAAGATGGACAGAGGCCTATCCAGTCCCTGATTATACTGCTGTAACTACCGCCAGACAATTGGTACGAGAGTTTTTCCTCACGTTATGGATTACCGCGTGTCGTATATTCCGACAACGGTCAGCCTTTCTCCTCTGAACTCATGAAACAGGTGTCCCTTCTGTTAGGGTATACCTGGAAGTTCCATTGTGTACGACATCCTGAGGCAGCAGGCCTCGTAGAAAGACATAATCAGACCTTAAAGATAAAACTAGCAAAGATTTGCGCAGACAAAGGTGTAGATTGGATGGTAGCCCTGCCGGTTGCCCTCTTTTACATGCGAATGGTAGCCCATTCTAGAACAGGCTTATCTCCCTATGAAGTGGTCTTTGGTAGACCACCGAATATGTGGGGCACTCCAATGCCTAAAAAGATCACTGATGTTGATAGTAACATGCTGACAGATTACCTGGCTTCCTTGATGTCTGCACTACTCTCTTGTCGTTCGCAGGTTGCTGCCGCCTTCCCTGACAACACCCAGGTCAAGGAACATTCCCTCGTTCCTGGGGATTACGTAGTCATACGGAACTTTGATAGAACGAGCCCTCTTGAGCCAAGGTGGAAGACGCCCAAGTTGGTATTATTGACCACGAGGACCGCTGTCAAAGTCGAAGGACGGAAAGGATGGGTTCATCTTCATCATTGTAAACGCTACTTTGGAAATGACGATTCGTCTAAAAAGGACATAAACTTTTCAGACTTTGAGCCCCCTTTACTAGAGAAGACTCCCCAGCAGGAGTACAAAGCTAAACTTAGATCTAAAAAGTCAGAACCCGTTTGTTAAATTAAGTCCACTAGGTGGTGAAGCGGTTGAACATGTATTCTGGCTTGCATAAGATCTTGGATACTACGGATGAGAAAAAGAGCAAGATGAAAAGCAAATACTGTAAAATATTACGTGGTAGATGTATAGTGACTTTGATTTTTTTATTTCTTCTGTGCATCACGATGATATGTATCAGCTTAATACTACATGCTATTTTTCCTCCTATTGCCTCACTCTTACACTCTTCTACTAATGATACTATATTGCACACATTTAGTGATCTGCCATCCCATGAGCTATCATATCGACTTGCCTTAAGCAACAATACCTTTATTCAGATGCTGCACCATTCACATCAGACTAGCAATGCTACAGACTGCTGGGTCTGTGGCCGACTTCCCCCGTATCAGAAGGTGAAGGGAGTGTTGCCTCTTTTCCCATTTCCATTCTCCCATAATGGTTCTTGCGGAGCATGGTTTGCCTTAATGACATCCATCAACGGTGATGCCAAAGAATGTCAAGACAAGGAATGTAGGGGCGACTGGGTATGGGGTAACTTGAATAAAGTCATGAATAAAGCATGTTTCCCAGATGAAGAAGGTTTTCCCCAAAGGAAAGGTACAGATCTAGAAAATGAAGAGTATCTGCAAGGAAATGCGACCCTCGACTTTATAGTGTTGAATGTCAAGCCCATACACAATTTAGGTCCATCCTCAATCACAGTCCTGCCAGTAAAAGGGAACTTGTGTGTCAGAAAAGAAGGCTCTGTACATTTGGGGCACAGCGAGTGTAACACTATACTGGTGTTTAAAGACAAAGGAAAGTCTTACTTCAGAGCATCACGACACACCTACTTTATTTGTGGCCAGACAGCCTATGTGCAACTGCCCTTAGACTGGGGTGGGACGTGCTATATATCATTTCTTCTACCACCCGTTTTCTTGGCCCCATCGAACTATCATCAAAATCTCCAACTAGCACTTATCAGACACAGACGAGGGCTCGATGCCTCTGGCATTGACCAGACTGAAACAGCTTGGGAGCAATATACAGATTTCAACAAAGGATTCTTTTTCTTCATAGGTCCCGTCCAGAATAGTAAACTTATCCGCAGACTAACAAGGATTCTAGAAACAGTTGCTAATGAGACTGCATCAGCCCTGGGGAACTTGACCCAGGAACAGTCTGCTATGAGAATGGTCGTTCTTCAGAATCGTCTTGTTCTTGACGTCATCCTAGCGGATAGGGGCGGGCCTGTAGGGTCATCGGTTCCAGCTGTTGCGTTTTCATACCTAATAACGCACCGTCTGTATACAAAGCAATAACAAGACTCCACAAGATTGCCCAAAGCATACACCAAGACCCAGGCACGTGGACTTGGTCCAGTTGGCTCTGGGAAGTAATATCAGCATGGGGATGGAAAGTGTTGACAGTCTGTGGACTAATACTACTGATGATATTCAGTTGTTGCCTATGTCTGCAGTGTGGCCCGGCCATTTGCGGCCTGTGTGCTACTGCATGTGTTCCACATCCCCATTTACAGAGCATTGAAAATGGTAAAATAATGCTGCAAGAACAGATTGACTGTCTCATGAGAATAGATATGACATGAGGGTCCACTAGGGGACAAGGAGGGAATGAGGAAATTAAAATATTATAAGGCCTATGTGTCCCCGTGTGTCCCCCACCACTCATGTGCACATACATGTAACCTATGTATTTCCCCTCCATGGCCTGTCTATCATGATGCTTATGCTATAACGTGGCCTGCCATAATCCAGTCTCCCATGAGAGAAACGACAAATCTGCTCTGAGGCCTACACGTTTTGCATCATGTTTTCCCGCATTTCCATTATTGTGGCTCAGCCAGAGCCGAAAAGAGGTTTCAGGCCTCAGAACGCTCTGAAAGCTGCAGCTGTGTATCCTTGGCCTTGCACACTTGGGCCTCAGCCAAAGGGGCCCCGACCGAGGTGCCGAGACAGTATTGAGCACGGTTATCTGCTTACTCCTACCGAAACCACATTCCTGCCTGGAGAAGGAGGGATAAACATGACCCATCTGCAAAGGAGAAAGCCTAGCCTTTCTGTCTCTTTTTGTGCGATTACAAAGCTCACGTCAGTGAAAAGCCCATAGCCCCCATGTAAGACTTCAGCAGTAAACGAAGAAATAAATGCCACATTGGCCCTTGGTGATGGGAAACCTATGTCACGAATCAGTCCCTGCTCCAGACTTTAGATACCAGATAATACAAGATGTGCTGGTCGCCCTGACACTGAAGGCCTCATTTTCAGACTCCAGACTCCCCGGTTGCATAGCAACCCTTTCACACGTCAGTTACACGTCATGCTCGAGTTGAGCACAAGTAAGGCAAAGTTCCAGTAAAGTTCCAGCTGATCACGCAACCCCCTCTAGGCATCCACCCACCTATGACACTTACCTATTATCATCAAGTGGACGCCCACCTTCACGCCTACTTACACACCCACATGCTCTTATCTCATTCTCTCTTGCTCCGCCTGAAGCACTCCTGCTTACGTATATTATTACAAACATATATATACTGTGTTCTGTGAATAAAGTTTGAGAATATATTTTGAGAATCCTGGTCCTGATCCCTCGTGGTGATGGAACTATTCTCCCTATAACTCGAGTTATTTGAATAAAGCCCTTTTTGAACCTGATACCACGGACTCAGCCTCTTGCTTCATGCATGATCATATTGATATATAGAAATTCCGAACGCGTAATATTTTATTTACGACATCGTGACGCACCCAGTTAATGAACAGTTGTTAATCACCACATACCATCCACAAGGTCAGCGAAAGGAAGTCATCTGGGACGAAAGGGCAGGATTCCACAGACACGTTACTAGAGTGCCGCGGACGTCTTCAAGCAAGCATTCGTGTCCTGAATCACACAGGTTAAATGATGAAGGCCCGCCGAGAGCGTCCTGCTACCGTTGGAGTCACCCGTCCTGGTCTGTTGTCTTCTGAATGCCTGACCTGAGAAACTGATGGACTCTGTGGTGTATATTTCATTGTTATTTCTCCCTGCAGGTTGGACTAGGGAACTTTTGTTTTATTAAAATTCGGGAGGAATGTTGTGTCCTGCAAGAGACGTTCTAGTGTCTCGACAGGCACAGAGGTAGTAGCCACTCCCCTATGGGAGTGGACACACTTGCATCCCCCATGCATCCCTCACAGGCGTCACGAGTGACGTGAATCTGCTAATAAAAAGACCCGGGTGCACGTGCTCATGGTCAGTTGAATAGTAATCACCACGGTGTCTGTGTCGGTCATTGATTAGCATGTGGGCCGAGGGCCCACAACAGGGCTGGAGCACCTCCTTGAAACTGGTCTTGAGTTTTTTTCACTTCCTACATGTAAAAGTGTTTGGCAGCAAAGTATCAGAATTCTCAAAACCTAGTACTCAAGTGTGTAAGGCTGTTTTCCTGTGCTGTGACTGAGATTTAATGGATTTCTTCTCTTCTTTGGTCTCTGCAAGCTTTTCAGTGCGTCAGAGTGCTCCGAAGCAGCAGAAAGGAAGCCTGGAGGCACTTTGTGTGTTGTTTTGCAGAAACATAAGGGTAGATACCGGTGGCAACCATTGGAGCCGTGGTTCGGCTGTGATCAATGTACCGGCGGTGCTGGGTTTTTCAATGTTTTCTGCTGCGTGTACCAGTTTTCGAAGTTCGGCTACATACAGTGTGTGAATAGTTGCTCATTCACCTGTATGGATGCAAACGTGATGCTACATTGGCTACGTTTAGCCACTGAGCAGCTTATTCCTTGTGTTGATTTCACATTTAGTCTGTGACTGACAAGTTAAAACAGTTTGGATGGGCCATACAAGGCCACAGTCATTTCGGCAATGCAGCCTTCTGCACACTTTGGCACCAGCAGGAGGCGCTCCTCATAAGCAAAATTATATTTTTAAAAATGTTATTTTAGTATTTTTGTAAAGCGCTTTTAATCCCTATCCAGTGGGGGTATATATATATATATATTACCTACTGGCGGTCGCCAGTAGGTAGTTATAGTTAGGACCTATTTTCCATAGGAAATTCGCAACATTCTATTCCCAATAAGTCTGGCGTCGGTTGACGAATCCTTGTGAAATTTTCCAAACTTTTGGCCAGCTCCGGTCCGCTCCTATCCTAAAAGTTTTGTGGTGATTCGTCAAGCGGGGGCCGAGAAAAAAGGGGGGTCCCAAAATGCGTTTTCCCCATGCATAAATGGTGTAAATCTGTTCAGTAGTTCCTGAGAAAATTAGACTAAAATAGATAGATATATCTATGGCCTCGGAGGATCCGCGCACCCTAAGCGCACCCTCCCCGAACCAAGCGCGCACCCTCCCGATCACGCGCTGAATGCTAATTGGCTGTCAAGTGTCTGTCTACATTCGAAACCAGGAACTGTTGGCAGCCATTTTGTGGCTCGGTAGAAGCGAGGCTGAAGAAGTAAGGGGAGTAAGTGTTTAAAACATATAAAGGGGGCAGGGTAGAAATACTCTGACCCTCTAGTGTTGCTTCGGGGGTCCCAGAAGGACCCCCTGGGGCCCCCTTTAAAAAAAAAAAAAAAAAGGCAAAATGCGCGCAGGGTGCGCGGATCCGGCCGGAAAAAAAACCCCCCGAAGCGCGGGCTTCCGCGCTTCGTTAATAGTTAGACCCCGGGTGGGCCAAATCCCGGGGGCAAAATGTTTGTAAATTAATAGGGGGAGGGGGGCTGCGTGGCCCCCCTCCTGGAGCCCTTGAGGGCCCTGGGGACTGCCACCCCCCAGGGCCGGCTCCAACAGTGTCCTGGGGTGCCCACCCCCAGGACACTGTTGTTTGCTATGAGAGGGCGGGAGTCTCCCGCCCTCCCATAGCAAACTTCGTTAGGATTTTGAAAGAGAGAGCAGGGAAACCTGCTCTCTCTTTCAAAATCCAAACGATATTGCTTTTACACACGGGGAGCTGCATGTCAGCAGCTCCCCATGTGGAAAAGCAATACCGGCTCCCGAAGGACGCGGGGAGCCGGCTGGGACCGTGGGGGCGTTGGGGCTCCCCCCACGGTCTCCAATGTTTTTTTTATAAGCCCCGGGGGATGGGGTCCCCGGGGATAATAAAAATTAGTGATAGGGGCTATTTTTTTAATTAGGAGTCATGCATCCTAACGCGTTGGGTGCACGGTTTCCTTCGCGTTGGGTGCGCGGTTCCTAACGCGTTGGGTGCGCGGATCCAAGGAAAAAAACTAACATTTTTGGGAGAAAATAATATAGGATTAGATGTAAAAATATATTACTTTTATGAGTAGTTTACAGTTTGTCTTCAATTAATATTCACATAAAATACATATATATGTTTTTTTAAATGTTAAATATTTCGCGGGATTCGCGCACCCACCGCGTCTTGCACACACATGACGCATCGTTGAAGCGCGCAAGCGTCATGTAACAAGCATCGTACATGTCGCGTATAGGCTTGGAGTCGCGTACAGGTCGCATTGCAATCGCGCACCAAACACGTACCCAACGCATACCGTACGCGAATGCTTACGCTTAGTGGTCGAGAACGGTGCGCATAGGGTGCGCGGATCCCAAAAAATTGAATAAAAAATAAAGTTTTTAAAATATAGTTAAAATGTTTTTTTTAAGAGACTTTGGGTCACGCTTGGGCAAATGGTGGCGAAACGAAACATAGCCCGGCTATGGGGTGCATCGACGCCGCCGAAATTGGTGGACTGGCAAAAAGACATGGACTGGTGTATGTTGCAGGAGAAGACGGTATACACGGCACAAGGGTGCCCCAGAAAGTGGGGGGAGGTGTGGTCGCATTGGAACGAATACAGAGGTGGCATATGTGAGCCTCCGCAGGCCCGCCTGTCCGGATTGGAGAGTATGGACTGAACCTAGCCTGCCTTCAGAACTACTGTGAATACATTTTGGCCTGTACTGTCACTGTATGTCGCCGGTGTTGCAGCAACTCCACTGTTTTTGTGCTATTCCATGTGACCTGGTTTCTTTTTTCTTGCAAACAATAAAAAGAATTTATAAAAAAAAAAAAAAATATATTTAAAAAAAATATAAAAATATATTTTAAAACATTAACATTTAAAAAAAAAAAAACCAATAAAAACAAATAATATTTTTTAAATTTTAAAAGAATTACTTGAAAAAATAACTTAAAAAAAAGTGATAAACTATTTAAAAAAAACATAATTAAAGGAATTGACACACTGAAATTGAAAAATTTAGAAATTCAATGAAAATCATTAAACATCATAGCTTTAGAGATATATTATAGATAGGAATTAGCATTTAAAAAACCTTTGAAATTCACTGAAAAAACCATAGGTTTCATGCACGTTATAGTTAGGAATTGGCATTTAAAAAACCTTAGAAATTCACTGAAAAAAACGTAGGTTTCAGGGGTGTTATAGTTAGCTGGACATTTCCCTCGTATAAAACCCTAGAAATTCCCCCGTTATAGTTAGTTCAGCTAACTATAACTCACGCGCCCCCGCAATGCACCGCTGATGACGTCACATATTACATCACTCATGGCATGGTCAGTGACATCACTGATGACATCACTGATGACATCACTTATCATCGTTAGCTGAATGGGGGAATTTCTAGGGTTTTGTACGAGGGAAATGTCCAGCTAACTATAACACCCCTGAAACCTATGTTTTTTTCAGTGAATTTCTATGGTTTTTTAAATGCCAATTCCTAACTATAACGTGCATGAAACCTATGGTTTTTTCAGTGAATATATATATATATATATATATATATATATATATATATATATAGATATATTATCTACTGGCGGTCGCCAGTAGATACTTATAGTTAGGACCGTGTTTCCATAGGAAATCCGCAACATTCTATTTGGAATAACTTTGGTGCTGGTTGACGAATCCTCGCGAAATTTTCAAAATAGGTGGGGCGCTCCGCTCCGCTCCTACCCTGAAAGTCTCGGAGGGATTCGTCAAGCGGGGGCTGAGAAGAAAGGGGGGTCCCAAAACGCGTTTTCCCCATGCAATTTTCCATAGGGACCTTTAGTCCAAGGTACAGCCCGAACGGCTGAACAGAATTACTTGAAATTTGGCAAAGAGGTAGTCCTCAGGTCAGGCATGTGCCTTTTGCATATATGGTGTCAATCTGTTCAGTAGTTCCTGAGAAAATCAAAAGTAAAATCACATACATATCTGGGCGGAGCCTAGCCACACATCTCATCGTGAGATCTGATTGGCTGTCAGTACTTCATCCAAGAAGTGTTGGCAGCCATCTTGGGACCAATATACATGATAGCACCTCATTAAAAAGCATTGCAGTTAATAGAAGGTTTTAAGACTTTAATTACATTATAAATCATTTGTTGATGGTACCATACTCATTTTAGGAATTGTGGTGTGTTCTAAGGTGATTTTACCATGTGAAAAAGCCTTCTGCTGTGATATCACGAACCATGTTTGAGAGAAAACTATTTTCTCATACTTTCCCCACAGAGGTTTGGAAGGTGATCTATAAACTAAACTGAGAGCATATTTTCTGTAAATTCACATTATCTTTCTCAGTCATGTAAGAATGAAGTCTGACATTCTCAGTAAAACATGTACATCCAACAAGGGCAGAGACTGTCAGTTGATTCCTTTGTGTTCTACTGCAGCTTCCCAGAGTGCTCTAAAGAACAACTAGAGCGCTAACAGTTTTACTTATGACAAAAGTATGACACACCTGAAGCCATCTTGATTGGAATAAAGTGGTAACACTTAAAACATTTAATTTACAAAGGAACAAAATGAGGGGGTTCATTTTGCCATATAAATTATGATTAGTGCTGCAGAAAGAAAAACTAGGGCACATTTTGACTTCTGAAATCCTCTTTTATTTCATAAAAACATTCTGACATGCAGACTGAAACATGCACTTTGAATACCAGCAGCAGACTTGCCTGGTGAGCAGTAGCTTTACTACAGTGATCTAATGAGCAACTAGAGTGCTAACATTCAGAATTTATGGAAAATGTGTGACACATCTGAATGCCTTCTTGATGGAATCAAAGTAAAAAACTGAAAGTATTTCCTACTGAGGAGACTTCAGTAAATGAGGAAATTAGGAAACTTCATAACAAATAAATCTCCCAAGATGGCCACCAGAGACAAAAGAGCCCAAATGTAGCCCAAATATCACCCAGATGTAGCCCATGTATAGCCCAATGACAGAATGTCCCAGAGTGTTCTTAAGAACAACTAGAGCGCTTACTGTCTTACTTATGACAAAAGTATGGCACACCTGAAGCCATCTTGATTGGAATAAACTGCTAACACTTAAAACATTTAATGTAAAAAGGAACACAATGAGGGGGTTCATTTTGCCATAGAAATTATGATTAGTGCTGAAGAAAGAAAAATTAGGGCACATTTTGAGTGACTTCTCAAATCCTCTTCTATTTCATAAAAAAATTCTGATATGCAGACTGAAACATGCACTTCTAATACTAGCAGCAGACTTCCGTGGTGAGCAGTAGCTTTACTACAGTGATCTAATGAGCAACTAGAGTGCTAACATTCAGAATTTATGGCAAATGTGTGACTTATTTGAATACCTTCTTGATGGAATCAAAGTAAAAAACTGAAAGCATTTCCTACTGAGGAGACTGCAGTAAATGAGGAAATTAGGAAACTTCATAACAAATAAATCTCCTAAAATGGCCACCAGAGACAAAAGAGCCAAATGTAGCCCAAATATCACCCAGATGTAGCCCAAATGTAGCCCAATGACAGAAGTGTGCAAAACACTTATTTTTTGTGTATTTGCAGTTTTATATAGTGCAGACTTGTCAGGTATTGGAGTGCTTTACATGAACATTAGTTACATCACACAAGATCAAATTCATTTTGGTTGTAGACATGGGGAGATTAAGGTGCCGATTACGATCCTGCAAAAAAATTCCCCGTACGACTCGTATCCGGTCTTTTCACCGTACGAATCGTACAAGTGCCGTACAAACTGCCAAGTACGATTCGCATGGGAAAAAGTCCATACGAATCACATTGGGAATAATTCCCCACACGTCCTCGGGTCGTAAAATGTGCCCGACACGTCTCCGGACGAATTACCGTACAAATGTGAAAAGTGAAGTCCGACCGCGGAAGTACGATCCATCCCGTGCGTCCGATGTTACAACCGGATGGGAAAAGCACCGTCCGCACCGAACTCCCATAGCAGCCATGGAGACATGTGCCCGCATACGCGCCCAACATTCCCCCCAGCCCCCATATGTACGCGCCCAACCACCCCCCCAGCCCTCCTATGTACGAGTCGAACCCCCACCCGTGTATGTACACCCGTGTACGTACGAGTCGAACCCCCACCGTGTATGTACACCCGTGTATGTACGAGACGTACCCCCACCCGTGAATGTACACCCGTGTATGTACACCCGTGTATGTACACCCGTGTATGTACGAGACGTACCCCCACCCGTGTATGTACACCCCATACGTACGGCCCGTACCCCCACCCGCGTATGTATGGAGCGTACCCCCACCCCAACCGTGTATGTACGGCCCGTACCCTCACCCGCGTATGTATGGAGTGTACCCCCACCCCAACCGTGTATGTACGGCCCGTACCCTCACCCGCGTATGTATGGAGCGTACCCCCACCCCAACCGTGTATGTACGGCCCGTACCCTCACCCGCGTATGTATGGAGCGTACCCCCACCCCAACCATGTATGTACGGCCCGTACCCTCACCCGCGTATGTATGGAGCGTACCCCCACCCCAACCGTGTATGTACGGCCCGTACCCTCACCCGCGTATGTATGGAGCGTACCCCCACCCCAACCGTGCATGTACAGCTCGTACCCTCACCCGCGTATGTATGGAGCGTACCCCCACCCCAACCGTGTATGTACGGCCCGTACCCTCATCCGCGTATGTATGGAGCATACCCCCACCCCAACCGTGTATGTACGGCCCGTACCCCCAACCGCGTATGTATTGAGCGTACCGCGAGCCCAACAGTCTAAGTACGGAGCGCACCCCAGGCCCCAACACCAGCACCTTCACCCAACATCGCGCATGTACGAGTCGTACCGAGCCAGAGACAAGGACAGCACTGTACAACAAAATGGCCGATGTACACACCGTACACACGCTAAAAACACACGTACACAACCAGGACAAAGCAAAACAACACAAGAAGACTCAATTCGAATCGCACAAAGCCACAAAACATGTCCAACAAGCACAAATACAACACATTCACTGACCTGCAACTGCCAAACTCCCAAACAGAGGCCCAAAACACAACCACTCCTTATAAAACACCCACCCAAAGTTCAAACACAGCCACACCCACCAATGGACCAATAAAAAGGGCCCACAGACACAAACCATGAGCCTTTGCAACAGACTCACTGCTGCCAGACCCCACAGACAACCCACAGCACCATACTTGAACCTTTACTACACCTTACACTTGCACACCTTCACACAACCACCTTCACAAACACCCCCTCATCACATTCACACACACACCTGCACAACCACACCCACACACCCACAACCATCCACACCCACACCCCCCACAACCATCCACACCCACACCCCTCACCATGCCCACTAACAAGAATCCAAAGTTCACTAGCCAAGAGTTGGAGGTCCTTGTCGACGAAATCCTCAGAGTCGAACCACACCTCTTTGGAACATTGGTCAGACAGACCAGCATTTCCGAAAAAACAGCCATGTGGCAGACGATTGTCGATGCTGTGAATGCTGTTGCGTCCACCAGAAGGACCAGGCATGAATGCCAAGCCAGGTGGTACGATCTGCGGAGGAGGGTCCGAGCCAAAATGACCGACGACCACAACCAGGCCAACATCACTGGAGGAGGGCCGCCCAGCAGACGCGTACAATACCATCCCTGGGAGGAGAGGGTGATGGCCATACTGCCGGTGGTGGCAGTGGACGGAGTAGAAGGACTCCGAGAGCCTGGTGAGTACACAAACAACTCACCTCACATGGGGGGAACGTCATCCACAACCAAACTCACAATCATGCACGCAACCACCCCAAGCTATCGCATGACTCAACCACACTCCATAAACACGCACATGCCACTAGCGCCACCATGCCCCATGCACCCAGCTGGATAATCCCAAGTCACAGGCCACAGAAAACACCAACACAAGACACGGTAACCCGGATGGCGGGAGTGTGGGCCTCAAAAATCACATAGTGCAACTCAGAAGCAGACAACAATGCCCTCTGCCCATATGGCCTAGGTCACAGCCAGACAAACAGTGTGTCCCCACACAGGAAAGACTTGCCAGCAAATGGCGGATGCCTTGCATTAAGACATGGGGGTGAAGGCACTTTTTGCACATGACAGCAGCTAATGAACAGCCAACACTGTGAAAGAGTGGCAGCACACACCACCACAGCAGCAGCGCAGACACAGACACTGCACCCAATGGGTGCCTGGAGATCAGAAAAAAACTCACATGAACAAGCCAAGGGCCATTCAAAGATCTGCAAAAAGTGTGTGCCTAGGAAGCTGGGCTGAGGTGACAGAGGGTGACACACAGAGGGAGGGAGAGGGGGAGAGAGAGGGAGGGAGACACAGGGAGACGGACAGAGGGAGGAGGCTGACACAGCGAGGGAGGGAGAGGGGGACAGAGAGGGAGTGAGAAAGGGAGACACAGGGAGACCAATTCAGCCTTGGGTGGTGTGGGAATGTCTGCTCGTCAGCATGTGGACTGCGTGCATGTAGACAAGGGTGGCCAGTGCCTGAATCCCCCTCTCTTCTCCATGGCAAAACACTGGGCCATGTCTCAACCTGTGCACGAGCACAACGCCAGCTACCTGCATTATATAAGTGTGTGGAACAACTCCATGTGCCCACGTACAGTGCAACACGGAAGGCGCCAATGCATGGCTCGCCACACCTGCTCACTCCACTGCTGACTGCAGTCACAATTGACGCAGCAAGTAAGACTGTGTCACACATAGGTAAAGTCTCAAAAGCTGTGGCCAAGGGACATACCCATGCACAAGTGCACTGTGAGTGGAATGCAAGACATATCCAAATACCCAGAGGAAATGTGCCAACTTTGAAACGAATGAAATATGGATGTTGCATGGAACAAAAATAACATTGTCTCTCTCACACACAGGTCAACGTCGTGGATCACCCCCCAACACTGGGGGGGAAGACTCACAGGACCCGGCTCTGCGGGATGACGATCCCACCGGCAGCGACGACTCTCACCACTCTGTGGACGACCCCGACCAACCTGGCCCCTCTGGTGTCCAACCACCTGCAGCACCTGCGTCAGGTACAACTGGGCCAACCACCACCCCCACTCCTGCCACATCCCAGGAGACACCCAGGATCCCTGCCCCACCACCACAATGCAGCCAGGCTGACCAGGAGGGACACGGTGTACCGGGCACCCAGGAGGAGGCAGGCGACAACGCTAATGCCACCCCTCAGGGGTTCCGGAGACCCGATGTGCCCACAAGAGCAGGCCAGGTGCAAGTGGGCAGGGGTGGTGGGAGTGGAGGACGGCGGAGGCGCGAGCCTGACCAGTTGGCTGCGGAACCGGTATATTCCCATGTCAGAAACATCCTGGACACATACCGGCAGGACACCACGGGCATGGGCCATGTTGTGTCCACCCTCAACGAGATGAAGGGGACCCTCGAGGAGATCAAGAGCCAGCAGGCCCAGCAACATGCGGAGCAACATGCCTGTCTACTGCGACACCAAGGGCGGATGGAGGACAGACGGGCTGAGCTCGTGACGGTGTTCACGGGAATTCACCGTACACTCCGTCGGATAGCCGACAACATGGGCAACCCTCCCTGTGCCACCAGGCCAAGAACATCACCACCCACAGGGATGGATCAGGAGGAGGAGGAGACATCCGACGGAGCATCCCAAACATCGTCACGGCCTGCTTCTGAGGATTCCCGCAGGAGGGCGGGTCGTCCACGGAAAAGACCGTGAGGGTCGGCGCAACAGCACCATCTCCCAGGACACCTGGCCTGGCACCTGGCCCACTGGACCAACAGCAGCACATCAGCAAAAGACATTCTCTGCCACATGGACTTGCTGGTCATTGTCTGACCAATGTTGACAAAGACTGTGGCATGGACTCTGATGATTTCCAATGGCAAGGACACCAACTCCCCCAGTGAACTTTGGATTCCACACACCCGGAAAGCCCCTCTTGTCATACCCCCCCCCCCAACACGTACCCCAACACAAATAAAAAGTTACACGATAAAGAGATGATGCCTACATTTTGCATTATTACCTTACATGTGTCTTGTAAAGTCTAACCATGCCTGAGTTCTCATATGACTTCAACCATCCATACCCTGGGGCCTGAGTCTGGCACAGGACACACATGGGTCACAATGTATTAGGCAAGACAGACATGGAGCACCATACACACCCGTGATGGGCCCAACCAGCTGAGGGGGTGGCCGCACAACCGTGCCGACAGACATATTGAGTACAGCGACAGTCATGCGCAGAGGTCAGGGATCATGTGGAGTGTCCTGGGGGGCACCCAGGTATGTGTAGACAGGTGGCAGAACCATGTCCTGCAAGCTTGAGTCAGGTGGATGCAGAGAATGGTGGCCTGGCCAACGTTGGATGCATGGGGATGGCACATGTCACAATACCAACACAGTCATGGACATCATGCACAATACAGAGTCTAATCCCACACAAACAGCTTGCATCTTGCTTCTCTACACATAGACACATAGCCACTATCACGGAAAACCATGCCAGACATGCCGTATGCACCGTGGCAACACACCAGCATTGACTGAGAAGAGGCACCTTGGAGGCATAGGGACACCTTTATTAGTCATGTATTCCGGAATGCAGAGGCAACTCGGAGTACAGATACACAGGTCTTGTGGAGTAACATGTGGGTCCAACACTGGAACCCCCCTTCTGCAGCACAAATGCGTGATAGCCATGGAACTGGCACACAAGTGTCGGGTAACAGCTAAACACCCCTTTGATCCTCTGAGGTGGAAGTCCCACACCATGTCAAGCCAATGCAAACCGTATGTGTCCGAGGGCAGTGTTACACACATTGATGCCATCATCACAATCCACTATCCCATCACAGATGACTGTCAACAAGTCTGACGATCTATTCAGGTGTATCCAGCTACATGTAATGTGTCCCATGGTGATGCGACATGTCTGCAGAGGAACCAAACATCGACAGGGGCAGTGTGCACACATCGTAAACAACTGCCACACCCAATACACCCCTGATGCATCCCTTACCCTAAGGAGACTTCCAAACTTGTCCGTGCGTGTAACGCTGAGTCAGCACACGATGACGTGTCCATGAGGAATAGCAGTGCCACAACAATGCAACCAGCAGACGGCATGCGCAAGTACCTGGGGATGAGAGACACACAAGAAGTCAGCCACAAAAAGCATAGCCACTTGCATGTGCATGTACTCGACACATGTAAGGATGACAACATGCTAGGTCACAATTATGACTGGGGAAATACACTCATCACTGGCACCATCACTCGAGTGACACATCCACACACACCTCTGACTCACGTGGCATACATGCAGATGGACACACACATCGCAACACATGCCACACGGGGACCAATGCGTGCACACTCAGACACTGGTACTCACCACTAAGCAAAGAAGTCGCGTATGAGCCGACTCCGAATGTCCTCTTGTGGAACCACATCCTCCACATCACTAGCCCCATTGCCAAGCCCTTCGTCCTCCACGGGTGGATGGTCCTGATCATCTTGATCCAGGATGAGTGGCACAGCTTTCTCAACTGCCATGTTGTGCAGCATGCAGCAGACCATGAAGATTTTGCAGACCTTCGCCGGGGCATATGGGAGGGCGCCGCCGGTCTTGTGGAGGCACCTGAATCGGCTCTTCAGGAGGCCAAATGTCCTCTCTATCACTCGCCTTGTCCGGCCATGGGCGGTGTTGTAGCGGAGCTGGGCCGGCGTGCTGGGGTTGCGGAGAGGTGTGATCAGCCATGGCATGTTGGGATAGCCAGCGTCCCCTACATGGAAACCACATGGACATAAGTAGGACAGGAGAAGCTGTCGTGCTGGAAGTCTACGCAAAATACAGGACAGACAGAGTGTACCCACCAACAACACGTGCTCGTTCGTTGCGCAGCTGCGTCATTATTTCAGGCACCCTGCTACGCCTCATGATGTAGGCATCGTGTGCTGATCCTGGAAAACGAGCACAGACATGTGAAATCACCATGTTGGACAGACACACCACAAGGGCATTGATGGAGTGGTAGTGTTTGCGATTCCTGTACGCTACCTCCTGTGCCTGTGGTGGTACCAAAGCCACATGTGTCCCATCTATGGACCCAATGACATGGGGCATCCCTCCCAGGGCATAGAATCCACGCTTGACCCCAGTCAACAGATCAGGAGTTGGGAAATGGATGAACTCATCCAGGTGAAGCAACATGGCCTCTAAGAAATCATGCAGCACACGGCTGAACATGCTCTGGGACATGCCACCAACATGAGCTATGGTATATTGAAAGGTACCCGTGGCAAGAAAATGTAGGGCTGCCATTACCTTCAGCTTGGGTGTCAGTGCCGTAGGATACCTGTGCAGCGGTTACAGGTGTGGTGCCAGCCTTGCCGTCAACTCCTCAATCAACAGTTGTGGGAAGCGGTAGCAGCGTATACAGTCATTCTCCCGCATGTCAGCCAAGTCCGGAATTGGTCGGGGAAGAGGCGGCGCTCTGCAGTAATTTGGAAGTGACAAGGAAGAGGGAGTGCACTACAACAACAATTTATATGTACTGAGCACATGTTAATCTGTCAATACACATATGCTACATAGGGAGTCAGGTATGTGCTACATGCCCTGGACACGTATGGCTGCCAGGTGACACTCCTACCAAGACCGAGCTACACACGGAGATTGTGAACCTCCACATCCCATGGCATGGGACTAGCTGTGTCCCAGTGTAAGTGAACAGCCAGACGCAACACAGGAGTGACATACATCAACACATCAGCAGAAGTAGGATGTCGATTGCAGAGACAGGTAGCGGAACACTAGAGCCACAGGTCACATGACATTACACTAGGACAGCCCACACACCTTGCCATTAAGGTGTACATGTCATGACTCACCACACATACATTGAGAGGATGCAGACAGGTCCTTGTTACGCTACTCCGTGTCCCATGCATACATACACACCTTACATCCGATACCACATGTGGCCTGGTGTGCGTAACAGTGTGCCATGGCCATCTACACACAGACACATGTTGGTTGCTGCAACAGCAGATGCTTTTGAGGGAACACCAACATCAAGCTAATGGGAACACACCACACATACATGACATAGACACATCATGCACCGTGGGTAGTCACATGTCTGGTGTGGTAACCCCTGTAGCGGGCATCAGGGGACACTTGCGTGTGTTGTTGACTGTGCCATGCCAGTGACGCTCATCCCAAGTGTGCAGTACGACATGCACACATGTCAAAGGAGTTAAGGGCATGTCTGGCACATATTGCACCATCACACATAACATCTGTACACATCTCATCATACATCTATTGCCTTCTCAACTCAGGAGTAATGTGCCACATCACAGCCTTTCACACCTGTGCCCCACACATGTAGTACTGCCCAGACAATGCCTTGATGTCCATCCATGGACAAGTATGTCAGCTCTATTCCTTCCTGTGTGCTGCCTGTCACCACTGTGATGTGTGAAAGGCACCGTACATTCGCTCTGAGGGCCTGTGTACGTTCCCTATCACTATGGGAGTGCTGCCGTAGGCCTACCCATAGTGATAGTGAGCGTACAGGCGTGTGTACGGTCCGTATCACTATGGGTACGCATACGCGAGCACACCCATAGTGATAGTGAGCGTACGCGCGTGTGTACGGTCCGTATCACTATGGGTATGCATACGCGAGCACACCCATAGTGATAGTGAGCGTACGCGCGTGTGTACGGTCCGTATCACTATGGGTACGCATACGCGAGCACACCCATAGTGATACGGACCGTACACACGCCTGTACGCTCACTATCACTATGGGTGTGCTCGCATATGCGCACCCATAGTGATACGGACCGTACACACGCCTGTACGGGCCGTTGCTATGCATTTGGGGTGCCCTAGGCCCCCGGAACGCACCGTACCTGTGTGTGAATCTCCAAATTACATAGGGGACACATGAGGGACAAGTATAAAGGCCTACATGCATGCTGGTTGTCATGGAGACCAAGTTTAAAGTATGAATTTTTTTCTGCAGGTGCACAGCAAAAGTCAGTTTGAATGAATCTACTTTGTTGCAAAGTGGTTGTGGAGTTGACATCATGCTCAAGAAAAAAAACAATAAAAACCCACTGACTGTGCTAGGTTTAAAGGGATTGGAGGAAACATAGGATGCAAATGTGAGTGACCAATCACTCTGTACTCCTGTGCATGAAACAGGCCAGCAAGGCAGATATAAGGCAGCCAGGTCCCATGGGAGAGCACTTGCCTGCACATCTTTGGATTCTATGACCCAGCTGCTGCTTGTGATTCCCTGGAACCATGTCAAGGTCTGTGGAGAGGGCCCAGCCTTTCACCCTGGAGGAGAACCTGGCATTGCTGGATGTGATCCTCCCACAGTCCCCCCTGCTGTATGGGTGACCAGGGTATCAGGTGAGTGCAGAGTCCACTAGCACAGACTGTGTCCCTTTTTTGTGACTGTGACTTCTGGCATTGTGTCCAGGTGTGACACACATGCAATGTACTGTAGGGGGGGTCCCAGGGGGGGGAATGCCTGATGTCTCCCAGCCAGAGCATGCTGTGGTGCATGTCTGCCGTCCTCACTTGCATTGTGTTTACTGTGACAATCACTGCATGGTGCATGCCGCATTCTGCCTGTCTTATCCTCCTGGGAATGTTGCCTCTACAGTCCTCATGTGATTATGTGGTCAGCCCAGTGTGACAGGTGACTGTACCCACAGATGTGTGTTAGTTCTGTGTACCTGTGCTGAGAGTGTCCACATGATGTGTTCGTACCCTGGACATCGGTGTGTGTGTAAGTCCCCTGTCATGTGGGTGGGTGCATATGTGGAGTGTAGCACCCAAGCTGCATGAGGGATGGATATACCCTGCCCATCTGATGGGAGCAGTGCTGTGTGTCTGATGTGCAGAGCCAGCCCCACACCTGTGAGCCCCCCCGTCTAGTGGCACATGTGCAGAGTGAGGTTTGTAGCTGCATTTGGCAATGGCAGGTGAATGTCCTGTGCCTGTGTGTGTCTGTGTACTCTGCTGAGGTAGCGTCAGTGGCCTGTGGCATGTGACTGCTTTGAGGTGCTGCACATAATCCTGGTGTAGCTTGTGATGCACAGTGTGAGCCTGGATCATTGATTGTGTCGTTGCCCTCATTCCACCTGTGTACTTTCAATGGCACGTACTGCTTTTGCCCTTCCCCAGAGGATAATGTCCCTATGACAAAGGTGCAATGCGTTGGATGCATACTATGCCTTGTTGTAACCAGCAAATTTGTTCTAATATGTGTCTCTGTGACATGTGCCAGGTGTATTGATGTAGTGTCACTTGTTCATCCTCACAGGTAGGCGCCTCTGCCAAGAAGCAGATCTGGATGAACGCCGTCAGTGCCGTGAGGAGGACGGATGGTCGCAAGCGGCGCCTGGCCCAGGTGAGAAAACGCTGGCAGGATATCCGGTGCTGGACGCGGAGGATCGCACGGGTCCTGCTGGGGGACTCACCTGAGACCCATAAGAACCGTGGGCGCCGCCGTCTGACCCACATCCACAAGCGTGTGCTGGCGGTGGTCTTTCCAGACTTGGACAGGCGCTTACAGGAGAAGCAGCAGCAGGAAGGGGGTAGGTACATGTGTGTTTGTTGTGTGTCACCAGCATTTGTAAGTGCGCAGTTGCATGGATACACTGCCAGGGTTTAAAGGTACTGTGCAGATCCTGTTACCCACATTATAGCGGTGCTTTCCTGCCTCCCTTCCCCTCCTTGCAATGTGTTCCCTGGTCTGTGTGTAGTCACTCCTTCACAAGGTTATCTAGGCTGGCAGTTTATCCACGTGAACAATGCCTGTAGCATCACATGTGGGGGTGGTGTGTAACAGGTTTTGGGACCTTGCCTGTGCCCTGTCCAGTTCAGTACTTGTGGGTTCCATGTCAGTTGGCACTGATGCTGAGTCCAGACATGGGAGTTAGTCTCTCAAGTGTCATGCCTTACAGCACGCATGTCCTATGTTGTGGCCTGTTACATGATGTGCATGAGTGTGCGATACGCATTGTGCAGGGATGGTGGCGTGTGTTGCAGTCATTCCCATTCAGGAACATGGAGTTGTGTGGCCACTACTGTCCCCTGGGGCATATTTTCCTAGGTGTCATGTGTGTCATCACAAAATGTGGACACTCTCAGTGTCTACAGCATAGGTTGTGCTCTGTGCCATTGTCCCCTGGCACCATGTATATTGACGTAAAATGTAGTACAAGTGTCCACTGTACAGCCTGACCTGATTTTCCTTGTTCATACTCACGGTGGCCAGTGCCTGTGTGTCTTGTTACAATCATCTGATGATGCCCATTTGTACATGATTATTTGGACAGGCACACCTTGGGTATTTTGTGTCCAATCTTGCATTTTTCCATCCCATGTGTATTTCACCCAGACTAACAGATGTAAGTGCTTCCTGTGTCTCAACAAATTGTCTCATGTAGGGGGTGGTTGGTGCGGGCAAAGCCGACATGTCAAAACCTGAAATCTCCTTGCTAGGTCTGGCCAGTGTGTGATGTTTGTCTGGACATACACTCAAGGTGCAGTGAGCCAGTCATGGTGGGCATGTTTTCAGTATTACCTATGCAGCATGTGCCTAAAGTTCATGGATATGGTCCCTGCTCATCCCTATTTTCGGCAACGCTGTGTGGTGCAGATGCAGTGCTGGATTGTCCCCAGAGCCTGGCTCCTCTGTCAAAATCCATTTCATGTCATTTGCTATTGTGTCATGCTCTCCATAGTTTTTCAGTGGCATGGTGAGTGAACCAACTGTGTGTTGCAGGGCCTACATATGTACCTTGTTTTGTAGATATTACTCATCTTTCTTTTCAGGCTATGCACTGTAACCTATGTAGATTTGACTCATGTGACATATGTATACAGGTGTATGATTAATTCCTGTCTCTTCACCTTGCCCACAGCATCGTCGGGGGACACGGATGGAGACATCAGCACAGACCGAGCGGAGGGACCGAGCACCAGTGCCAGCGGTGACATCTTGGCTGGCACATCGAGTGGAACTGAGGCGGAGGGGAGTGAGGCGGAGGACCTGTCCACTGCCACCACAGAATATGAAGCTGACGGGTCCGAGGCTGAGCTCTCCGAGTGGGCGGAGGCTGCACCACCAGCTGACAGCGGCACTACATCTCTCCCCGCCCCCTCCATTGCCATCAGCCGCCTCCCACTTGCTCGTGTCCCTTCCCAGCGTGCCCGGTCACCACATGTCTCCTTCCTGCCAGGCACCGCACCCCCTGCCCCTGTCTCCACTGCTGCCGCCAATGCCGAGTCTGTGGACATCCAGCGGCAGTTGCAGGTTGGTCAGGCTGCGATGCTTAATGTCCTCCATGGCCACAGCCAAGTGCTGACCAACATGGAGGCATACTTGGAGGGCATTTTCTCATCGCAGGCTGACCAACGCAACTTGCTGAGGTCCATTGACTCGACACTGACTGCAGCAGTGGGTCTCCTGCAGCGCTTCGTCCAAACCCCTACCCCTGACCCATCCACACTTCCCACTCCCATGCCTGTCCCACATACACCCAGACGTCAGCATGCACCCACCACAACAGACACAGGCACCACACCAGCAGGGAAGGTCAAACGCACACCTCCTGGCACGCACACACAGGGTGAAGTAGGCACACCCACTGGGTCGGGGGGAAAACGTAACACACGCAGCCAGAGTGGGAGTCCGCATTCCACAAAATCCACTCCCTCCAAATCCCCTCCCCTCAGCTCTCCTGGCCAAAAGTCGGATACAGGGTCAGTCCTGCCCAGTCTGTCCATCAGCCCCAGTGTGGCACCACCCCGCAAGCGGTGGAGGCAGGACACCGGCAGGGGAGTTGAGTCCCCCCCCTGTCCACACCCTCCCTCAGTGGCGCTGCAACCCATCCCTCCTTGGGGCCTGTGGTTCCTTCGGGTGCAGGGGAGCTGCTGGAGGACCTTGCTAAGGTGTGCAGCGCCATCCTGACCTCCGCCTTTGGCGCTGCCCCACCCCCTGTGGTGGAGTCCTCCGTCCCTGCACCCACGACGCCTACCCTTCGCCCTCATGTCCCTGCGGTGCCTGGTCCTTCCCCCCACATGATTCCCCCCCCCCCCCCCCTCTGGAAGACAAAGTCTGACTGTGCAGGCAAGCTAGGGGACACGCGTCCCACTGTGTCCCCCACCTGGATTTGAACTTTGGATTGCCCTATGGGCACCCATAGTGATACGGACCGTACACACGCCTGTACGGGCTGTTGCTGTGCATTTGGGGTGCCCTAGGCCCCCGGAACGCACCGTACCTGTGTGTGAATCTCCAAATTACATAGGGGACACATGAGGGACAAGTATAAAGGCCAACATGCATGCTGGTTGTCATGGAGACCAAGTTTAAAGTATGAATTTTTTTCTGCAGGTGCACAGCAAAAGTCAGTTTGAATGAATCTACTTTGTTGCAAAGTGGTTGTGGAGTTGACATCATGCTCAAGAAAAAAAACAATAAAAACCCACTGACTGTGCTAGGTTTAAAGGGATTGGAGGAAACATAGGATGCAAATGTGAGTGACCAATCACTCTGTACTCCTGTGCATGAAACAGGCCAGCAAGGCAGATATAAGGCAGCCAGGTCCCATGAGAGAGCACTTGCCTGCACATCTTTGGATTCTACGACCCAGCTGCTGCTCGTGATTCCCTGGAACCATGTCAAGGTCTGTGGAGAGGGCCCAGCCTTTCACCCTGGAGGAGAACCTGGCATTGCTGGATGTGATCCTCCCACAGTCCCCCCTGCTGTATGGGTGACCAGGGTATCAGGTGAGTGCAGAGTCCACTAGCACAGACTGTGTCCCTTTTTTGTGACTGTGACTTCTGGCATTGTGTCCAGGTGTGACACACATGCAATGTACTGTAGGGGGGGTCCCAGGGGGGGGGAATGCCTGATGTCCCCCAGCCAGAGAATGCTGTGGTGCATGTCTGCCGTCCTCACTTGCATTGTGTTTACTGTGACAATCACTGCATGGTGCATGCCGCATTCTGCCTGTCTTATCCTCCTGGGAATGTTGCCTCTACAGTCCTCATGTGATTATGTGGTCAGCCCAGTGTGACAGGTGACTGTACCCACAGATGTGTGTTAGTTCTGTGTACCTGTGCTGAGAGTGTCCACATGATGTGTTCGTACCCTGGACATCGGTGTGTGTGTAAGTCCCCTGTCATGTGGGTGGGTGCATATGTGGAGTGTAGCACCCAAGCTGCATGAGGGATGGATATACCCAGCCCATCTGATGGGAGCAGTGCTGTGTGTCTGATGTGCAGAGCCAGCCCCACACCTGTGAGCCCCCCCGTCTAGTGGCACATGTGCAGAGTGAGGTTTGTAGCTGCATTTGGCAATGGCAGGTGAATGTCCTGTGCCTGTGTGTGTCTGTGTACTCTGCTGAGGTAGCGTCAGTGGCCTGTGGCATGTGACTGCTTTGAGGTGCTGCACATAATCCTGGTGTAGCTTGTGATGCACAGTGTGAGCCTGGATCATTGATTGTGTCGTTGCCCTCATTCCACCTGTGTACTTTCAATGGCACGTACTGCTTTTGCCCTTCCCCAGAGGATAATGTCCCTATGACAAAGGTGCAATGCGTTGGATGCATACTATGCCTTGTTGTAACCAGCAAATTTGTTCTAATATGTGTCTCTGTGACATGTGCCAGGTGTATTGATGTAGTGTCACTTGTTCATCCTCACAGGTAGGCGCCTCTGCCAAGAAGCAGATCTGGATGAACGCCGTCAGTGCCGTGAGGAGGACGGATGGTCGCAAGCGGTGCCTGGCCCAGGTGAGAAAACGCTGGCAGGATATCCGGTGCTGGACGCGGAGGATCGCACGGGTCCTGCTGGGGGACTCACCAGAGACCCATAAGAACCGTGGGCGCCGCCGTCTGACCCACATCCACAAGCGTGTGCTGGCGGTGGTCTTTCCAGACTTGGACAGGCGCTTACAGGAGAAGCAGCAGCAGGAAGGGGGTAGGTACATGTGTGTTTGTTGTGTGTCACCAGCATTTGTAAGTGCGCAGTTGCATGGATACACTGCCAGGGTTTAAAGGTACTGTGCAGATCCTGTTACCCACATTATAGCGGTGCTTTCCTGCCTCCCTTCCCCTCCTTGCAATGTGTTCCCTGGTCTGTGTGTAGTCACTCCTTCACAAGGTTATCTAGGCTGGCAGTTTATCCACGTGAACAATGCCTGTAGCATCATGTGTGGGGGTGGTGTGTAACAGGTTTTGGGACCTTGCCTGTGCCCTGTCCAGTTCAGTACTTGTGGGTTCCATGTCAGTTGGCACTGATGCTGAGTCCAGACATGGGAGTTAGTCTCTCAAGTGTCATGCCTTACAGCACGCATGTCCTATGTTGTGGCCTGTTACATGATGTGCATGAGTGTGCGATACGCATTGTGCAGGGATGGTGGCGTGTGTTGCAGTCATTCCCATTCAGGAACATGGAGTTGTGTGGCCACTACTGTCCCCTGGGGCATATTTTCCTAGGTGTCATGTGTGTCATCACAAAATGTGGACACTCTCAGTGTCTACAGCATAGGTTGTGCTCTGTGCCATTGTCCCCTGGCACCATGTATATTGACGTAAAATGTAGTACAAGTGTCCACTGTACAGCCTGACCTGATTTTCCTTGTTCATACTCACGGTGGCCAGTGCCTGTGTGTCTTGTTACAATCATCTGATGATGCCCATTTGTACATGATTATTTGGACAGGCACACCTTGGGTATTTTGTGTCCAATCTTGCATTTTTCCATCCCATGTGTATTTCACCCAGACTAACAGATGTAAGTGCTTCCTGTGTCTCAACAAATTGTCTCATGTAGGGGGTGGTTGGTGCGGGCAAAGCCGACATGTCAAAACCTGAAATCTCCTTGCTAGGTCTGGCCAGTGTGTGATGTTTGTCTGGACATACACTCAAGGTGCAGTGAGCCAGTCATGGTGGGCATGTTTTCAGTATTACCTATGCAGCATGTGCCTAAAGTTCATGGATATGGTCCCTGCTCATCCCTATTTTCGGCAACGCTGTGTGGTGCAGATGCAGTGCTGGATTGTCCCCAGAGCCTGGCTCCTCTGTCAAAATCCATTTCATGTCATTTGCTATTGTGTCATGCTCTCCATAGTTTTTCAGTGGCATGGTGAGTGAACCAACTGTGTGTTGCAGGGCCTACATATGTACCTTGTTTTGTAGATATTACTCATCTTTCTTTTCAGGCTATGCACTGTAACCTATGTAGATTTGACTCATGTGACATATGTAAACAGGTGTATGATTAATTCCTGTCTCTTCACCTTGCCCACAGCATCGTCGGGGGACACGGATGGAGACATCAGCACAGACCGAGCGGAGGGACCGAGCACCAGTGCCAGCGGTGACATCTTGGCTGGCACATCGAGTGGAACTGAGGCGGAGGGGAGTGAGGCGGAGGACCTGTCCACTGCCACCACAGAATATGAAGCTGACGGGTCCGAGGCTGAGCTCTCCGAGTGGGCGGAGGCTGCACCACCAGCTGACAGCGGCACTACATCTCTCCCCGCCCCCTCCATTGCCATTAGCCGCCTCCCACTTGCTCGTGTCCCTTCCCAGCGTGCCCGGTTACCACATGTCTCCTTCCTGCCAGGCACCGCACCCCCTGCCCCTGTCTCCACTGCTGCCGCCAATGCCGAGTCTGTGGACATCCAGCGGCAGTTGCAGGTTGGTCAGGCTGCGATGCTTAATGTCCTCCATGGCCACAGCCAAGTGCTGACCAACATGGAGGCATACTTGGAGGGCATTTTCTCATCGCAGGCTGACCAACGCAACTTGCTGAGGTCCATTGACTCGACACTGACTGCAGCAGTGGGTCTCCTGCAGCGCTTCGTCCAAACCCCTACCCCTGACCCATCCACACTTCCCACTCCCATGCCTGTCCCACATACACCCAGACGTCAGCATGCACCCACCACAACAGACACAGGCACCACACCAGCAGGGAAGGTCAAACGCACACCTCCTGGCACGCACACACAGGGTGAAGTAGGCACACCCACTGGGTCGGGGGGGAAACGTAACACACGCAGCCAGAGTGGGAGTCCGCATTCCACAAAATCCACTCCCTCCAAATCCCCTCCCCTCAGCTCTCCTGGCCAAAAGTCGGATACAGGGTCAGTCCTGCCCAGTCTGTCCATCAGCCCCAGTGTGGCACCACCCCGCAAGCGGTGGAGGCAGGACACCGGCAGGGGAGTTGAGTCCCCCCCCTGTCCACACCCTCCCTCAGTGGCGCTGCGACCCATCCCTCCTTGGGGCCTGTGGTTCCTTCGGGTGCAGGGGAGCTGCTGGAGGACCTTGCTAAGGTGTGCAGCGCCATCCTGACCTCCGCCTTTGGCGCTGCCCCACCCCCTGTGGTGGAGTCCTCCGTCCCTGCACCCACGACGCCTACCCTTCACCCTCATGTCCCTGCGGTGCCTGGTCCTTCCCCCCACATGATTCCCCCCCCCCCCTCTGGAAGACAAAGTCTGACTGTGCAGGCAAGCTAGGGGACACGCGTCCCACTGTGTCCCCCACCTGGATTTGAACTTTGGATTGCCCTATGGGCACCCATAGTGATACGGACCGTACACACGCCTGTACGGGCCTTTGCTGTGCATTTGGGGTGCCCTTGGCCCCCGGAACGCACCGTACCTGTGTGTGAATCTCCAAATTACATAGGGGACACATGAGGGACAAGTATAAAGGCCAACATGCATGCTGGTTGTCATGGAGACCAAGTTTAAAGTATGAATTTTTTTCTGCAGGTGCACAGCAAAAGTCAGTTTGAATGAATCTACTTTGTTGCAAAGTGGTTGTGGAGTTGACATCATGCTCAAGAAAAAAAACAATAAAAACCCACTGACTGTGCTAGGTTTAAAGGGATTGGAGGAAACATAGGATGCAAATGTGAGTGACCAATCACTCTGTACTCCTGTGCATGAAACAGGCCAGCAAGGCAGATATAAGGCAGCCAGGTCCCATGAGAGAGCACTTGCCTGCACATCTTTGGATTCTACGACCCAGCTGCTGCTCGTGATTCCCTGGAACCATGTCAAGGTCTGTGGAGAGGGCCCAGCCTTTCACCCTGGAGGAGAACCTGGCATTGCTGGATGTGATCCTCCCACAGTCCCCCCTGCTGTATGGGTGACCAGGGTATCAGGTGAGTGCAGAGTCCACTAGCACAGACTGTGTCCCTTTTTTGTGACTGTGACTTCTGGCATTGTGTCCAGGTGTGACACACATGCAATGTACTGTAGGGGGGGTCCCAGGGGGGGAGAATGCCTGATGTCTCCCAGCCAGAGAATGCTGTGGTGCATGTCTGCCGTCCTCACTTGCATTGTGTTTACTGTGACAATCACTGCATGGTGCATGCCGCATTCTGCCTGTCTTATCCTCCTGGGAATGTTGCCTCTACAGTCCTCATGTGATTATGTGGTCAGCCCAGTGTGACAGGTGACTGTACCCACAGATGTGTGTTAGTTCTGTGTACCTGTGCTGAGAGTGTCCACATGATGTGTTCGTACCCTGGACATCGGTGTGTGTGTAAGTCCCCTGTCATGTGGGTGGGTGCATATGTGGAGTGTAGCACCCAAGCTGCATGAGGGATGGATATACCCTGCCCATCTGATGGGAGCAGTGCTGTGTGTCTGATGTGCAGAGCCAGCCCCACACCTGTGAGCCCCCCCCGTCTAGTGGCACATGTGCAGAGTGAGGTTTGTAGCTGCATTTGGCAATGGCAGGTGAATGTCCTGTGCCTGTGTGTGTCTGTGTACTCTGCTGAGGTAGCGTCAGTGGCCTGTGGCATGTGACTGCTTTGAGGTGCTGCACATAATCCTGGTGTAGCTTGTGATGCACAGTGTGAGCCTGGATCATTGATTGTGTCGTTGCCCTCATTCCACCTGTGTACTTTCAATGGCACGTACTGCTTTTGCCCTTCCCCAGAGGATAATGTCCCTATGACAAAGGTGCAATGCGTTGGATGCATACTATGCCTTGTTGTAACCAGCAAATTTGTTCTAATATGTGTCTCTGTGACATGTGCCAGGTGTATTGATGTAGTGTCACTTGTTCATCCTCACAGGTAGGCGCCTCTGCCAAGAAGCAGATCTGGATGAACGCCGTCAGTGCCGTGAGGAGGACGGATGGTCGCAAGCGGCGCCTGGCCCAGGTGAGAAAACGCTGGCAGGATATCCGGTGCTGGACGCGGAGGATCGCACGGGTCCTGCTGGGGAACTCACCTGAGACCCATAAGAACCGTGGGCGCCGCCGTCTGACCCACATCCACAAGCGTGTGCTGGCGGTGGTCTTTCCAGACTTGGACAGGCGCTTACAGGAGAAGCAGCAGCAGGAAGGGGGTAGGTACATGTGTGTTTGTTGTGTGTCACCAGCATTTGTAAGTGCGCAGTTGCATGGATACACTGCCAGGGTTTAAAGGTACTGTGCAGATCCTGTTACCCACATTATAGCGGTGCTTTCCTGCCTCCCTTCCCCTCCTTGCAATGTGTTCCCTGGTCTGTGTGTAGTCACTCCTTCACAAGGTTATCTAGGCTGGCAGTTTATCCACGTGAACAATGCCTGTAGCATCATGTGAGGGGGTGGTGTGTAACAGGTTTTGGGACCTTGCCTGTGCCCTGTCCAGTTCAGTACTTGTGGGTTCCATGTCAGTTGGCACTGATGCTGAGTCCAGACATGGGAGTTAGTCTCTCAAGTGTCATGCCTTACAGCACGCATGTCCTATGTTGTGGCCTGTTACATGATGTGCATGAGTGTGCGATACGCATTGTGCAGGGATGGTGGCGTGTGTTGCAGTCATTCCCATTCAGGAACATGGAGTTGTGTGGCCACTACTGTCCCCTGGGGCATATTTTCCTAGGTGTCATGTGTGTCATCACAAAATGTGGACACTCTCAGTGTCTACAGCATAGGTTGTGCTCTGTGCCATTGTCCCCTGGCACCATGTATATTGACGTAAAATGTAGTACAAGTGTCCACTGTACAGCCTGACCTGATTTTCCTTGTTCATACTCACGGTGGCCAGTGCCTGTGTGTCTTGTTACAATCATCTGATGATGCCCATTTGTACATGATTATTTGGACAGGCACACCTTGGGTATTTTGTGTCCAATCTTGCATTTTTCCATCCCATGTGTATTTCACCCAGACTAACAGATGTAAGTGCTTCCTGTGTCTCAACAAATTGTCTCATGTAGGGGGTGGTTGGTGCGGGCAAAGCCGACATGTCAAAACCTGAAATCTCCTTGCTAGGTCTGGCCAGTGTGTGATGTTTGTCTGGACATACACTCAAGGTGCAGTGAGCCAGTCATGGTGGGCATGTTTTCAGTATTACCTATGCAGCATGTGCCTAAAGTTCATGGATATGGTCCCTGCTCATCCCTATTTTCGGCAACGCTGTGTGGTGCAGATGCAGTGCTGGATTGTCCCCAGAGCCTGGCTCCTCTGTCAAAATCCATTTCATGTCATTTGCTATTGTGTCATGCTCTCCATAGTTTTTCAGTGGCATGGTGAGTGAACCAACTGTGTGTTGCAGGGCCTACATATGTACCTTGTTTTGTAGATATTACTCATCTTTCTTTTCAGGCTATGCACTGTAACCTATGTAGATTTGACTCATGTGACATATGTATACAGGTGTATGATTAATTCCTGTCTCTTCACCTTGCCCACAGCATCGTCGGGGGACACGGATGGAGACATCAGCACAGACCGAGCGGAGGGACCGAGCACCAGTGCCAGCGGTGACATCTTGGCTGGCACATCGAGTGGAACTGAGGCGGAGGGGAGTGAGGCGGAGGACCTGTCCACTGCCACCACAGAATATGAAGCTGACGGGTCCGAGGCTGAGCTCTCCGAGTGGGCGGAGGCTGCACCACCAGCTGACAGCGGCACTACATCTCTCCCCGCCCCCTCCATTGCCATCAGCCGCCTCCCACTTGCTCGTGTCCCTTCCCAGCGTGCCCGGTTACCACATGTCTCCTTCCTGCCAGGCACCGCACCCCCTGCCCCTGTCTCCACTGCTGCCGCCAATGCCGAGTCTGTGGACATCCAGCGGCAGTTGCAGGTTGGTCAGGCTGCGATGCTTAATGTCCTCCATGGCCACAGCCAAGTGCTGACCAACATGGAGGCATACTTGGAGGGCATTTTCTCATCGCAGGCTGACCAACGCAACTTGCTGAGGTCCATTGACTCGACACTGACTGCAGCAGTGGGTCTCCTGCAGCGCTTCGTCCAAACCCCTACCCCTGACCCATCCACACTTCCCACTCCCATGCCTGTCCCACATACACCCAGACGTCAGCATGCACCCACCACAACAGACACAGGCACCACACCAGCAGGGAAGGTCAAACGCACACCTCCTGGCACGCACACACAGGGTGAAGTAGGCACACCCACTGGGTCGGGGGGGAAACGTAACACACGCAGCCAGAGTGGGAGTCCGCATTCCACAAAATCCACTCCCTCCAAATCCCCTCCCCTCAGCTCTCCTGGCCAAAAGTCGGATACAGGGTCAGTCCTGCCCAGTCTGTCCATCAGCCCCAGTGTGGCACCACCCCGCAAGCGGTGGAGGCAGGACACCGGCAGGGGAGTTGAGTCCCCCCCCTGTCCACACCCTCCCTCAGTGGCGCTGCGACCCATCCCTCCTTGGGGCCTGTGGTTCCTTCGGGTGCAGGGGAGCTGCTGGAGGACCTTGCTAAGGTGTGCAGCGCCATCCTGACCTCCGCCTTTGGCGCTGCCCCACCCCCTGTGGTGGAGTCCTCCGTCCCTGCACCCACGACGCCTACCCTTCACCCTCAAGTCCCTGCGGTGCCTGGTCCTTCCCCCCACATGATTCCCCCCCCCTCCTCTGGAAGACAAAGTCTGACTGTGCAGGCAAGCTAGGGGACACGCGTCCCACTGTGTCCCCCACCTGGATTTGAACTTTGGATTGCCCTATGGGCACCCATAGTGATACGGACCGTACACACGCCTGTACGGGCCGTTGCTGTGCATTTGGGGTGCCCTAGGCCCCCGGAACGCACCGTACCTGTGTGTGAATCTCCAAATTACATAGGGGACACATGAGGGACAAGTATAAAGGCCAACATGCATGCTGGTTGTCATGGAGACCAAGTTTAAAGTATGAATTTTTTTCTGCAGGTGCACAGCAAAAGTCAGTTTGAATGAATCTACTTTGTTGCAAAGTGGTTGTGGAGTTGACATCATGCTCAAGAAAAAAAACAATAAAAACCCACTGACTGTGCTAGGTTTAAAGGGATTGGAGGAAACATAGGATGCAAATGTGAGTGACCAATCACTCTGTACTCCTGTGCATGAAACAGGCCAGCAAGGCAGATATAAGGCAGCCAGGTCCCATGAGAGAGCACTTGCCTGCACATCTTTGGATTCTACGACCCAGCTGCTGCTCGTGATTCCCTGGAACCATGTCAAGGTCTGTGGAGAGGGCCCAGCCTTTCACCCTGGAGGAGAACCTGGCATTGCTGGATGTGATCCTCCCACAGTCCCCCCTGCTGTATGGGTGACCAGGGTATCAGGTGAGTGCAGAGTCCACTAGCACAGACTGTGTCCCTTTTTTGTGACTGTGACTTCTGGCATTGTGTCCAGGTGTGACACACATGCAATGTACTGTAGGGGGGGTCCCAGGGGGGGGGAATGCCTGATGTCTCCCAGCCAGAGAATGCTGTGGTGCATGTCTGCCGTCCTCACTTGCATTGTGTTTACTGTGACAATCACTGCATGGTGCATGCCGCATTCTGCCTGTCTTATCCTCCTGGGAATGTTGCCTCTACAGTCCTCATGTGATTATGTGGTCAGCCCAGTGTGACAGGTGACTGTACCCACAGATGTGTGTTAGTTCTGTGTACCTGTGCTGAGAGTGTCCACATGATGTGTTCGTACCCTGGACATCGGTGTGTGTGTAAGTCCCCTGTCATGTGGGTGGGTGCATATGTGGAGTGTAGCACCCAAGCTGCATGAGGGATGGATATACCCTGCCCATCTGATGGGAGCAGTGCTGTGTGTCTGATGTGCAGAGCCAGCCCCACACCTGTGAGCCCCCCCGTCTAGTGGCACATGTGCAGAGTGAGGTTTGTAGCTGCATTTGGCAATGGCAGGTGAATGTCCTGTGCCTGTGTGTGTCTGTGTACTCTGCTGAGGTAGCGTCAGTGGCCTGTGGCATGTGACTGCTTTGAGGTGCTGCACATAATCCTGGTGTAGCTTGTGATGCACAGTGTGAGCCTGGATCATTGATTGTGTCGTTGCCCTCATTCCACCTGTGTACTTTCAATGGCACGTACTGCTTTTGCCCTTCCCCAGAGGATAATGTCCCTATGACAAAGGTGCAATGCGTTGGATGCATACTATGCCTTGTTGTAACCAGCAAATTTGTTCTAATATGTGTCTCTGTGACATGTGCCAGGTGTATTGATGTAGTGTCACTTGTTCATCCTCACAGGTAGGCGCCTCTGCCAAGAAGCAGATCTGGATGAACGCCGTCAGTGCCGTGAGGAGGACGGATGGTCGCAAGCGGCGCCTGGCCCAGGTGAGAAAACGCTGGCAGGATATCCGGTGCTGGACGCGGAGGATCGCACGGGTCCTGCTGGGGGACTCACCTGAGACCCATAAGAACCGTGGGCGCCGCCGTCTGACCCACATCCACAAGCGTGTGCTGGCGGTGGTCTTTCCAGACTTGGACAGGCGCTTACAGGAGAAGCAGCAGCAGGAAGGGGGTAGGTACATGTGTGTTTGTTGTGTGTCACCAGCATTTGTAAGTGCGCAGTTGCATGGATACACTGCCAGGGTTTAAAGGTACTGTGCAGATCCTGTTACCCACATTATAGCGGTGCTTTCCTGCCTCCCTTCCCCTCCTTGCAATGTGTTCCCTGGTCTGTGTGTAGTCACTCCTTCACAAGGTTATCTAGGCTGGCAGTTTATCCATGTGAACAATGCCTGTAGCATCATGTGTGGGGGTGGTGTGTAACAGGTTTTGGGACCTTGCCTGTGCCCTGTCCAGTTCAGTACTTGTGGGTTCCATGTCAGTTGGCACTGATGCTGAGTCCAGACATGGGAGTTAGTCTCTCAAGTGTCATGCCTTACAGCACGCATGTCCTATGTTGTGGCCTGTTACATGATGTGCATGAGTGTGCGATACGCATTGTGCAGGGATGGTGGCGTGTGCTGCAGTCATTCCCATTCAGGAACATGGAGTTGTGTGGTCACTACTGTCCCCTGGGGCATATTTTCCTAGGTGTCATGTGTGTCATCACAAAATGTGGACACTCTCAGTGTCTACAGCATAGGTTGTGCTCTGTGCCATTGTCCCCTGGCACCATGTATATTGACGTAAAATGTAGTACAAGTGTCCACTGTACAGCCTGACCTGATTTTCCTTGTTCATACTCACGGTGGCCAGTGCCTGTGTGTCTTGTTACAATCATCTGATGATGCCCATTTGTACATGATTATTTGGACAGGCACACCTTGGGTATTTTGTGTCCAATCTTGCATTTTTCCATCCCATGTGTATTTCACCCAGACTAACAGATGTAAGTGCTTCCTGTGTCTCAACAAATTGTCTCATGTAGGGGGTGGTTGGTGCGGGCATAGCCGACATGTCAAAACCTGAAATCTCCTTGCTAGGTCTGGCCAGTGTGTGATGTTTGTCTGGACATACACTCAAGGTGCAGTGAGCCAGTCATGGTGGGCATGTTTTCAGTATTACCTATGCAGCATGTGCCTAAAGTTCATGGATATGGTCCCTGCTCATCCCTATTTTCGGCAACGCTGTGTGGTGCAGATGCAGTGCTGGATTGTCCCCAGAGCCTGGCTCCTCTGTCAAAATCCATTTCATGTCATTTGCTATTGTGTCATGCTCTCCATAGTTTTTCAGTGGCATGGTGAGTGAACCAACTGTGTGTTGCAGGGCCTACATATGTACCTTGTTTTGTAGATATTACTCATCTTTCTTTTCAGGCTATGCACTGTAACCTATGTAGATTTGACTCATGTGACATATGTATACAGGTGTATGATTAATTCCTGTCTCTTCACCTTGCCCACAGCATCGTCGGGGGACACGGATGGAGACATCAGCACAGACCGAGCGGAGGGACCGAGCACCAGTGCCAGCGGTGACATCTTGGCTGGCACATCGAGTGGAACTGAGGCGGAGGGGAGTGAGGCGGAGGACCTGTCCACTGCCACCACAGAATATGAAGCTGACGGGTCCGAGGCTGAGCTCTCCGAGTGGGCGGAGGCTGCACCACCAGCTGACAGCGGCACTACATCTCTCCCCGCCCCCTCCATTGCCATCAGCCGCCTCCCACTTGCTCGTGTCCCTTCCCAGCGTGCCCGGTCACCACATGTCTCCTTCCTGCCAGGCACCGCACCCCCTGCCCCTGTCTCCACTGCTGCCGCCAATGCCGAGTCTGTGGACATCCAGCGGCAGTTGCAGGTTGGTCAGGCTGCGATGCTTAATGTCCTCCATGGCCACAGCCAAGTGCTGACCAACATGGAGGCATACTTGGAGGGCATTTTCTCATCGCAGGCTGACCAACGCAACTTGCTGAGGTCCATTGACTCGACACTGACTGCAGCAGTGGGTCTCCTGCAGCGCTTCGTCCAAACCCCTACCCCTGACCCATCCACACTTCCCACTCCCATGCCTGTCCCACATACACCCAGACGTCAGCATGCACCCACCACAACAGACACAGGCACCACACCAGCAGGGAAGGTCAAACGCACACCTCCTGGCACGCACACACAGGGTGAAGTAGGCACACCCACTGGGTCGGGGGGAAAACGTAACACACGCAGCCAGAGTGGGAGTCCGCATTCCACAAAATCCACTCCCTCCAAATCCCCTCCCCTCAGCTCTCCTGGCCAAAAGTCGGATACAGGGTCAGTCCTGCCCAGTCTGTCCATCAGCCCCAGTGTGGCACCACCCCGCAAGCGGTGGAGGCAGGACACCGGCAGGGGAGTTGAGTCCCCCCCCCTGTCCACACCCTCCCTCAGTGGCGCTGCGACCCATCCCTCCTTGGGGCCTGTGGTTCCTTCGGGTGCAGGGGAGCTGCTGGAGGACCTTGCTAAGGTGTGCAGCGCCATCCTGACCTCCGCCTTTGGCGCTGCCCCACCCCCTGTGGTGGAGTCCTCCGTCCCTGCACCCACGACGCCTACCCTTCGCCCTCATGTCCCTGCGGTGCCTGGTCCTTCCCCCCCACATGATTCCCCCCCCCCCCTCTGGAAGACAAAGTCTGACTGTGCAGGCAAGCTAGGGGACACGCGTCCCACTGTGTCCCCCACCTGGATTTGAACTTTGGATTGCCCTATGGGCATTGTACATTTTGAACTTTCAAGGGACAAACAGATTTTTGGATGCTGAATAAAGCAATTTCTTTTTCCTTAGTACACTACTGTCTATCTGGTATTGCTGTTGGTGGACCTGCTCCATTATTTTGGGTGGTGATAATGTGTTGGGTGTGTGGGAATTGTCGTCTTGTGCTGGTCATAGGGTGGACCCTGGTATCTGTGTGCCATCACAAGCTGTTGGCTACATAACTTTGTTCATGTAAGCAGTTACTGCATGGTGACATCGTCCCAAGGTGTGTTCCTTCCTCTGTGTAACCTGACATCTTCCCTGCAGGGTCATTCCAATATGTGGTGCTGAGCTGTGTCTACATTGGCTGGGTGTGTGACGGACTCGTTAGACTTTGGCCATGCATGCTGAGCGATGTCTCCACCTGCATCATTCGTGGCGTCCTTGGTGGTCACTGTACTTGTGTATGTAGACTGTTGACATGACTTCATGTGGACATGTTTTCTTTTCGGCGCTATGCATGTGTATACTCCCAGCCTCGCACACATGTGGTACATGTACTGCAGGATCTTTGTGCACCTGACTGACATTTGTGGGCATTGGATCTGTGGGTACTCCACCCTTTTCTTTGCAGGGGCACTGCTGTGTGCGTTAGGCACCCACCCCTCCTGTGTCTGGGCACTGCTGTGAGTGTTAGGCACCCACCCCTCCTGTGTCTGGGCACTGCTGTGAGTGTTAGGCACCCACCCCTCCTGTGTCTGGGCACTGCTGGGAGGACTCTGCACACACCCCTCTTATGTCTGGGCACTGCTGTGAGTGTTAGGCACCCACCCCTCCTGTGTCTGGGCACTGCTGGGAGGACTCTGCACACACCCCTCTTATGTCTGGGCACTGCTGTGAGTGTTAGGCACCCACCCCTCCTGTGTCTGGGCACTGCTGTGAGTGTTAGGCACCCACCCCTCCTGTGTCTGGGCACTGCTGGGAGGACTCAGCACACACCCCTCTTATGTCTGGGCACTGCTGTGAGTGTTAGGCACCCACCCCTCCTGTGTCTGGGCACTGCTGTGAGTGTTAGGCACCCACCCCTCCTGTGTCTGGGCACTGCTGGGAGGACTCTGCACACACCCCTCTTATGTCTGGGCACTGCTGTGAGTGTTAGGCACCCACCCCTCCTGTGTCTGGGCACTGCTGGGAGGACTCTGCACACACCCCTCTTATGTCTGGGCACTGCTGGGAGGACTCTGCACACACCCCTCTTATGTCCGGGCACTGCTGGGAGGACTCTGCACCCAACCCTCCTATATTAGGATATGTATGCTTAGAACATACACGGGTGTGGGTTCGCTCCATGCATACGCGGGTGGGGGTACGGTCCGTACGTACACTGTTGGGGTGGGGGGTACGCTCCATACATACGGGGGTGGTGTTACGGTCCGTACGTACACTGTTGGGGTAGGGGCACGCTCCATGCATACGTGGGTGGGGGTACGGTCCGTACGTACACTGTTGGGGTGGGGGGTACGCTCCATACATACGGGGGTGGTGTTACGGTCCATACGTACACTGTTGTGGTGGGGGTACGCTCCATGCATACTCGGGTGGGGGTACGGTCTGTACGTACACTGTTGGGGGGGGTACGCTCCATACATACGGGGGTGGTGTTACGGTCCGTACGTACACTGTTGGGGTGGGGGTACGCTCCATGCATATGCGGGTGGGGGTACGGTCCCTACGTACACTGTTGGGGTGGGGGGTACGCTCCATACATACAGGGGTGGTGTTATGGTCCGTACGTACACTGTTGGGGTGGGGGTACGCTCCATGCATACACAGGTGGGGGTACGGTCCGTACGTACACTGTTGGGGTGGGGGGTACGCTCCATACATACGGGGTTGGTGTTACGGTCCGTACGTACACTGTTGTGGTGGGGGTACGCACCATGAATACGCGGGTGGGGGTATGGTCCGTATGTGTTGGGGTGGGGGGTACGCTCCATACATACGGGGGTGGTGTTACGGTCCGTACGTACACTGTTGGGGTGGGGGTACGCTCCATGCATACGCGGGTGGGGGTATGGTCCGTACGTACACTGTTGGGGTGGGGGGTATGCTCCATACATACGGGGGTGGTGTTACGGTCCGTACGTACACTGTTGGGGTGGGGGTACGCTCCATGCATACGCGGGTGAGGGTACGGTCCGTACGTACACTGTTGGGGTGGGGGGTACGCTCCATACATACGGGGGTGGTGTTACGGTCCGTACGTACACTGTTGGGATGGGGGGTACGCTCCATGTATACGGGGGTGGGGGTACGGTCCGTACGTACACTGTTGGGATGGGGGGTACGCTCCATGCATACGGGGGTGGTGTTACGGTCCGTATGTACACTGTTGGGGTGGGGGTACGCTCCATGCATACGCGGGTGGGGGTACGGTTCATACGTACACTGTTGGGGTGGGGGGTACGCTCCATACATACGGGGGTGGTGTTACGGTCCGTACGTACACTGTTGGGGTGGGGGTACGCTCCATGCATACGCGGGTGGGGGTACGGTCCGTACGTACACTGTTGGGGTGGGGGGTACTCTCCATACATACGGGGGTGGTGTTACGGTCCGTACGTACACTGTTGGGATGGGGGGTATGCTCCATGCATACGGGGGTGGGGGTACGGTCCGTACGTACACTGTTGGGATGGGGGGTACGCTCCATGCATACGGGGGTGGTGTTACGGTCCGTACGTACACTGTTGGGATGGGGGGTACGCTCCATGCATACGGGGGTGGGGGTACGGTCCGTACGTACACTGTTGGGATGGGGGGTATGCTCCATGCATACGGGGGTGGGGGTACGGTCCGTACGTACACTGTTGGGATGGGGGGTGCGCTCCATGCATACGCGGGTGGGGGTACGGTCCGTACATATCCGTACCCACGCTGTGGAATGCTTGTGCGGGCCGTACCCAGGCCTTTGCCACGTGGGTACGAGCCGTCCCGCCATTGTTGGGGTGACGTAGGTGTGGGCGTGGTACGACTCGTACCCACGCTCTTAAGGCGTGGGTACGGGACGTACCTGTATTGTTGTGTTACCGGTTCGCGTCGTCAACCACTTCCGTTGTGGCGGACGCTGGCTTTGCTGGACACGCCCCCACCCCCTCATAGTGACCAGGGCCTGGGGGTCAGGTATGTCCAGGGCATGTGTGCTGTGTGACTTGGGTGGGGGTTTTGTGGCCTGCCCCTGCTCCTGCCCCCCCACTTCCCCCCTCCCTTTGTTGTTCTGACCTTCTGCGGCTTCTGCGTCGGAACCTGTAGAGGAGGTCGACTGCTATGAGGGCCGGGATGACACGTAGGTTCGGGTCCATGTCTGTCCGTCGCATGCAGGTACTCCTTGTTCGCGTCATCCTGATTTCCCGGCTGCCGGAAAATATTCTCCGTGCGGGATGACGTCGGTGCGAATCGTACTTCCTGGTTCGTGAATGGCAGGCTGCGTGCGTCCCAACGTCATGTCGGCGCTTTCCCGGATCACATTTGTATGTATATTTTCGTCGGTCGGTGTTTTGTACGAATCGTACGGAAATAGTATTTCCGTGCGAATCGTACTTCCATGTTTGTATATTGTTCCGACCGGGTACGCGTCGGACGGAGAATATGCTCCGTCCGACGGTTCGTACCCGTTTTTTACAGGATCATAATCGGCACCTCAGTGATTTGACCAGAATCACAGAATGTTGAGCTGAAGCAGAAACTCAAACCTGGTTCCCCAGTTGCAAAGTCTGCAGCTCTGGAAGTAACACCACACCCTCCCCCCTTGGATGCAACATTTAATCAAGTGGTCAACTGGATAAAAAACTAAGATTACAAATAATTTAAAAGTTCTTTGTCGCTATTTGAAAACTCAGAAAATATGTCCTCATTTTAGTTTTTTAGAGCACTAACCATCATTTTGATGCAAATAAGACCCTCTCATATATGTAATTTCTAAAGGAAATGCTCTAGGCATTACAGTTTTGATTACATCAAGATGACGTCAGGCATTCCACACTTTGGAATAAATATAGAATGTTAGCAATCTAGTAGTTCATTGGGATACTGTTGAGAGGCAGAGGCCAGGGGCACGGACTTTGAAAATTGAAGGCAGGTAGGAGAGTGCAGAGGCAACAATTTGACCACACTAGGCAGGCAGGAAGGGCAGTGGCAGCACAACAGACTATGGAGGGCAGTGGAAAGGGGGGCAGGGGCAACAACCCAACAATACAGGACTGGCAAGAGAGGCTGTGGCAATATAATAGACCATTGTGGGCAGAAGGAAGAGGCAGTGGTCATACAACCATACATGCCAACAGACCCGTTCCAGCCAGGAAACGTCCAATGTTTTTAAGCTCAAATGGGCTTTACTTGATCTGTTTCCTGTCTACAATCTTCTCTTTTTCAATGTAACTCAAAGGGGAAAATCAATACCCCAGTTTTATTTCAAAATCTCCCTCTTACCAAGTTCAAAATGTTCGCAAGTATGGTACATTGGATCATGGTAGGCAGGAGGAATTAGGGTAGGGACATGGACTCGGATAACAGAGGACAGGAGGGACATTGAGGGGTGCACCAAACTGACCCTATAGGGCAGGCATCAGGGTTTGCAGCAGCACAATACACCACACAGGGCATGCGGGATGGGAGTGCAGCACAACAATCCATAGAAAGCAATAGGGAGGGGACAGGACCATGCACATGGACAACAGACAACAGAGGGGAAAGAGGCAATGGTAGCTAGCTGACCATAATGGACAGACAGGAGAGAAAGCTGCAGCATAACAGACCATAAAGGGCAGGAGGGACGGATCAGGGGCATTACAATGGAACCGACAAGCCAGGAGGGAGGGAATAGGGGTCTGCACATGGAAACAGAGGGCTGGGGGCAAGGGGGCAGGGCAGGAGCAGCAAGATGACCATGGAGGTCAGGCAGGATGGGCACTAGAAACAAGACACACCATGGAGAGCAACAGTGAGACTATGATGACATACACACAGACCATGGAGGGAGGGTGGGAGGGGGTCAGGAGCAGCTAGCTGACCACACAGGGAAGGTGGGAGGGGCCATGGCAGCACAGAAGACCATGCATGGCAAGCGGGAGGGTTAGTGGCAGCACAATGGCTATGATGGGCAAGAAGGAGGGTGCAGGGGCATGCACAAAGGACCATGGAGGATAGAAGGGAGGGTCAGGACCTGGGCACAGACAAGAGAGTTCAGGGAAAGGGGCCTCACAACAGACTGCGCGGGGCAGGCAGAAGGAGCAGTTGCAGCAGAACAGACCAGGGAGGGCAGAAGGGTGTGGCAGTAAAATGGACCATGGAGGACAGGAGGAAGGGGATAGGGGCATGGCATGTGGACAGGCAGGGTGGAGGTGGCAGGGGCAGGTTACAGTCATCTGACAATGCTAGGCAAGTGGTAGGGGAGTGGCAGCTCAACAGAATACACAGAGTAGATAGGAGTGGCAGGTCCATGGAACATGGTGGTCAAAAAGGATGGAGCAGGGGCATGCACAAAGACATCGGAGGGCAAGGGGAAGGAGAATAGGGGCAGCAAGCAAAGCACAGAGGCTAAGCAGGAGGTCAATGATGGGCCATAGAATTGGGCAATGGAGGGCAGGATGAGTGGACTGGTACATCATGCTAAATGCAAGGCAGTGGCAGCACATCAGACCATGCATGGCAGGAGGGAGGAGGCTAGTCCATGGATTCAGACAACAGAGGATAGGGAGGAGGTGGATGGGGCAGCAAGCTAACTGTTCATAGAAGGTGGGTATTAGGAACTTTATTGTTTTTAAAATGTGTGTCTGTGCGAACTACTTAAAATATGAACAAGTATGCAGCATAATCTCACTTTTATTCAGGAAGAAGAGGACGTTTGGGACTGTGACTCTGGGCTCACTTGGCAGAAACATCCCCTGACCCTCCACCCCCCATCGCAAAATGTAATGCCCGTGAAAAGGGTAGGTGGACGCAGTGTTATATAGAACATAGTCCTGAGAGCACGATTGAAAATGAAAACCAGATATAGTATATGGTATAAACTATGCACCAAAAAGTGTGATATAAGATGAACCAGGGCGTGAAATATAATATGCAATACATTGTGCGCAATGACAGATTCATTGGAGAGCGCGAGATAGCACAGGCACTAGCGCTTGCTATGTGATATGCGCCTTGGAGTGTAATATGCACAGGGCAGTGTTGTGTAACCTAAGTAGTCTCTAAAGTTGTAATATAAAATATGTGCTTGGTAGTGTAACATTGCATATGCACTGTGACAAAGATATGGATCCCAGATTGTAATATGTATGGCATAGCGCTGTGCTTTATAACATAGGCATCGAGGAAGGCACGTTAGATGGGGCAATATAACCCATGCGAAGGCAAGTGTGGCATGACATATTCACGGTGGTGGTGTTACAGTGCACATGGGCTAGAGAGTGTCATAGCATACGCACTAGCTGGTGGAATACAACACAGAGGTGTGTGGCACTCGGCGGGCACTGGTGGGTGTAACACAGCATTGGGCTCAGCCAGGAGCATGCTGTGACTCTCAAGTGAGGTTTGTCTCCTTTCCAGAGAGTAAAATAAAAAGTATTACACATCCGGCGGTGGATGTGTGTTTTATTCACCGTGAGGGGGTTTCTTGCATAGTTTGGTCGAATTTTTGTCGAATCCCCTTTGAATGGCTTGGTGTGCATGTGTATTAAATGTGCCCGTCAATAGCTACCCATGTTTGTATAAATAAACGACAAGGGTGTCTACTTGGAGAGTACCCACCAGCGGGGGCGCCGGGATTAGGCACGGTAGGGTGTCAGACATGTCAGAGCTTCACTAGCGGTGTGAATACATTCTACGTGGATTCATTGTATGCATAGTCGCCTTTTAATGAATATCACGCAAATCGTCATGGTGATAGGTACATACGGTTTGTCCAGCATGTCCTAGGTGTTTCTATAAATATATATATTTAAAAAAAAAATTAAAAACAAAGGCCGACCCTGGGGGATGGGGTCCCCGGGGCCATAAGTGGCCTGAGGAGGGGGGCAACACAGCCCCCCTCCTAAAGAATAAAAAAATTAAAAAAAGGCCATGACCTGGGGGTTGGGGTCCCCGGGGCCGATTAAGGCCTTGGGAGGGCCAAATTAATTTTTTTCAACAAAAAACATTAGGGTGCAGGCCCTGGGGGATGGGGTCCCCAGGGCTAATAAATTAGAAAAAGAAAGGGGGCCACACAGCCCTCCTTCTTAAAAATAAATAAATAAAAGACCGGCATCGCGCCGGAGGCCACGCCCCCTCCTTGCAGCACTCTGCAAACGCGCCCCCTGGCCAGTTGTAAGTTGAGGAATTAATTCCCCCTCAATACTGTGGGTCCCTGAGGGCCAACTAGCCCAACAGGTATCTCCAGTATGCGCCAGGGAGCTGCGTTGTAGACAGGTGTTCTGAGGCCACGCCCCTTTTTACACCTCCATGCAACGCAGCTCTGTGGCGCTTACTGGAGGTCCCTAGTGGGCTAGTTTGACCCTAGGGACCCTTAGGATTCAAGGGGACTTAATCTCTCAACTCAGAACGCCCACAGGCCCTGTGGCGCGTTTTTAAGTTGGGGAAATAATTCCCTTTCAATCCTGAGGGACCCTGGGGTCCAACTAGCCCACCAGGTGCTTCCAGTAAGCACCACTGCTCTGCGTTGCAGAGAGGTGGTGCAGGCCGTGCCACTTTTTACACCTCTCTGCAACGCAGCTCTGTGGCGCTTACTGGAGGTACCTAGTGGTCTAGTTGGATCCTAGGGACCCTCAGGATTCAAGGGGACTTAATCTCCCAACTTAAAACGGCTACAGGGTGTGTTTACACAGTGGGGAAGGGAGGGGATGGGGCATGAGGTGACGTGTTCAAACACGCCCTGTGGTGCGTTTTAAGAGGTAGTTTTAATCCCCTGGCCTATTATATACTAGGGGCTTACAGAGGAGGTCATGCTAATCACAGGGGGACCCCAAAACATAGTGTGCCATAGTGTATGTAGGTGTTTTCACTGTATTCTGAGTGTCTTTTAACATAGCACTGGCTCTAGGACTGGTTAGTCAGACTCAGTTACCACCAGTATCCGTCTGAAAAAGTTGAGGGTACAGGATGATTTTGCAACAAGGCTTGTTTCTGCTCTTCTGTTTGTTCTTTCTGCACGTTATACTTCTTCCTGCACTTTTCTTCGTCTTTGAGGACTTCTGTTGCTTTTTTCTGCATTTCTTTTTTTTCTTTCTGTGCGTTTTTCCTTCTTTCTTCACATGTCCTATCTCTGTAGGCATAGCTAGAAATTAGCATTTAAAAAACCTTTGAAATTCACTGAAAAAATCATAGGTTTCAGGCACGTTATAGCTAGGAATTAGCATTTAAAAAACCTTAGAAATTCACTGAAAAAACCATAGGTTTCAGGGGCGTTATAGTTAGCTGGACTTTTCACTCGTACAAAACCATAGAAATTCCCCTGTTATAGTTAGTTCAGCTAACTATAACTCGCGCGCCCGCAATGCACTGTTGATGACGTCACATATTACATCACTCATGACATGGTCAGTGACATCACTCATGACATCACTGATGACATCACTGATGACATCATCCTTGTGATAGAGTGGCAGACCTCCTCTCCCCCTAATATAACCTTTGATACACACATTCAAAAATAGAAATTAAAATTTTCAAAACAATGGACATACCAATACCAGTTACAACAACCTATTCAGTAATTGTAAGATCCACATCCACAGCCACTCATTCACCAACAGTCCTATACAGTCACTCATACATGTACTCACTCATCATATGTACTCATACACCTATACATCCTGTTACACAACGCCACTCATCCATAAAGTTACTCACACACATAGTCACTCATGCTAATAAAGAATCAAACATCTGTTTAACTGCATATACAGTTATACACACACCACCACACTTACTTCTACAGAAACTTACACATACTTAGGTGCCGATTACGATCCTTTAAAAACCGGGTACGAACCGTCGGACGGAGCATATTCCCCGTCCGACGCGTACCCGGTCGTAACAAGATACAAACATGGAAGTACGATTCGCACGGAAATACTATTTCCGTACGAATCGTACAAAACACAGACCGACGAAAATATACATACAAATGTGATCCGGGAAAGCGCCGAATTGACGTCGGGACGCACGCAGCCTGCCATTCACGAACCAGGAAGTACGATTCGCACCGACGTCATCCCGCACGGAGAATATTTTCCGGCAGCCAAAAACTGCCGGGAAATCAGGACGACGCGAACAAGGAGTACCTGCACGCGACGGACAGACATGGACCCGAACCTACGTGTCATCCCGGCCCTCATAGCAGTCGACCTCCTCTACAGGTTCCGCCGCAGACGCCGCAGAAGGTCAGAACAACAAAGGGAGGGGGGAAAGGGGGGGGGGGCAGGAGCAGGGGCAGGCCACAAAACCCCCACCAAAGTCACACAGCACACATGCCCTGGACATACCTGACCCCCAGGCCCTAGTCACTACGAGGGGGTGGGGGCATGTCCAGCAAAGCCAGCGTCCGCCACAACGGAAGTGGTTGACGACGCGAACCGGTAACACAACAATACAGGTACGTCCCGTACCCACGCCTTAAGAGTGTGGGTACGAGTCGTACCACACCCACACCTACGTCACCCCAACAATGGCGGGACGGCTGTACCCACGTGGCAAAGGCCTGGGTACGGCCCGCACAAGCATGCAACAGCGTGGGTACGGATATGTACGGACCGTACCCCCACCCCCGTATGCATGGAGCGTACCCCCCATGCCAACAGTGTACGTACGGACCGTACCCCACCCCGTATGCATGGAGCGTACCCCCACCCCAACAGTGTATGTACGACCCGTACCCTCACCCGCGTATGCATGGAGCATACCCCCACCCCAACAGTGTATGTACGACCCGTACCCTCACCCGCGTATGCATGGAGCGTACCCCCACCCCAACCGTGTATGTACGACCCGTACCCTTACCCGCGTATGCATGGAGCGTACCCCCACCCCAACAGTGTATGTACGACCCGTACCCTCACCCGTGTATGCATGGAGCGTACCCCCACCCCAACCGTGTATGTACGACCCGTACCCTCACCCGCGTATGCATGGAGCGTACCCCCACCCCAACAGTGTATGTACGACCCGTACCCTCACCCGCGTATGCATGGAGCGTACCCCCACCCCAACCGTGTATGTACGACCCGTACCCTCACCCGCGTACGTATGGAGCGTACCCCCCATGCCAACAGTGTACGTATGGACAGTACCCCTACCCCGTATGCATGGAGCGTACCCCCACCCCAACCGTGTATGTACGACCCGTACCCTCACCCGCGTACGTATGGAGCGTACCCCCATGCCAACAGTGTACGTACAGACCGTACCCCCACCCCGTATGCATGGAGCGTACCCCCACCCCAACCGTGTATGTATGACCCGTACCCTCACCCGCGTATGTATGGAGCGTACCCCCACCCCAACCGTGTATGTACGGACCGTACCCCCACCCGCGTATGCATGAAGCGAACCCACACCGGTGTATGTTCTAAGTGTACATATCCTGAAATAGGAGGTTTGGGTGCAGAGTCCTCCCAGCAGTGCCCAGTCATAAGAAGGGTGTGTGCAGAGTCCTCCCAGCAGTGCCCAGACACAGGAGGGGTGGGTGCCTAACACTCCCAGCAGTGCCCAGACACAGGAGGGGTGTGTGCAGAGGCCACCCAGCAGTGCCCAGTCATAAGAGGGGTGTGTGCAGAGTCCTCCCAGCAGTGCCCAGACACAGGAGGGGTGGGCGCAGAGTCCTCCCAGCAGTGCCCAGTCATAAGAGGGGTGTGTGCAGAGTCCTCCCAGCAGTGCCCAGACACAGGAGGGGTGGGTGCCTAACACTCCCAGCAGTGCCCAGACACAGGAGGGGTGTGTGCAGAGGCCTCCCAGCAGTGCCCAGACACAGGAGGGGTGTGTGCAGAGTCCTCCCAGCAGTGCCCAGACACAGGAGGGGTGTGTGCAGAGTCCTCCCAGCAGTGCCCAGACACAGGAGGGGTGGGTGCAGAGTCCTCCCAGCAGTGCCCAGACACAGGAGGGGTGTGTGCAGAATCCTCCCAGCAGTGCCCAGACACAGGAGGGGTGGGGGCCTAACACTCCCAGCAGTGCCCAGACACAGGAGGGGTGTGTGCAGAGGCCGCCCAGCAGTGCCCAGACACAGGAGGGGTGGGTGCCTAACCCTCCCATCAGTGCCCAGACACAGGAGGGGTGGGTGCCTAACCCTCCCAGCAGTGCCCAGACACAGGAGGGGTGTGTGAAGAGGCCTCCCAGCAGTGCCCAGACACAGGAGGGGTGGGTGCCTAACACTCCGAGCAGTGCCCAGACACAGGAGGGGTGTGTGCAGAGTCCTCCCAGCAGTGCCCAGACACAGGAGGGGTGTGTGCAGAGGCCTCCCAGCAGTGCCCAGACACAGGAGGGGTGTGTGCAGAGGCCTCCCAGCAGTGCCCAGTCATAAGAGAGGTGTGTGCAGAGTCCTCCCAGCAGTGCCCAGACACAGGAGGGGTGTGTGCAGAGTCCTCCCAGCAGTGCCCAGACACAGGAGGGGTGTGTGCAGAGTCCTCCCAGCAGTGCCCAGACACAGGAGGGGTGGGTGCAGAGTCCTCCCAGCAGTGCCCAGACACAGGAGGGGTGTGTGCAGAGTCCTCCTAGCAGTGCCCAGACACAGGAGGGGTGGGTGCCTAACACTCCCAGCAGTGCCCAGACACAGGAGGGGTGTGTGCAGAGGCCTCCCAGCAGTGCCCAGACACAGGAGGGGTGGGTGCCTAACACTCCCAGCAGTGCCCAGACACAGGAGGGGTGTGTGCAGAGGCCTCCCAGCAGTGCCCAGACACTGGAGGGGTGGGTGCCTAACACTCCCAGCAGTGCCCAGACACAGGAGGGGTGTGTGCAGAGTCCTCCCAGCAGTGCCCAGACACAGGAGGGGTGTGTGCAGAGGCCTCCCAGCAGTGCCCAGTCATAAGAGGGGTGTGTGCAGAGTCCTCCCAGCAGTGCCCAGACACAGGAGGGGTGTGTGCAGAGTCCTCCCAGCAGTGCCCAGACACAGGAGGGGTGTGTGCAGAGTCCTCCCAGCAGTGCCCAGACACAGGAGGGGTGGGTGCAGAGTCCTCCCAGCAGTGCCCAGACATAGGAGGGGTGTGTGCAGAGTCCTCCCAGCAGTGCCCAGACACAGGAGGGGTGGGTGCCTAACACTTCCAGCAGGGCCCAGACACAGGAGGGGTGTGTGCAGAGGCCTCCCAGCAGTGCCCAGACACAGGAGGGGTGGGTGCCTAACACTCCCAGCAGTGCCCAGACACAGGAGGGGTGTGTGCAGAGGCCTCCCAGCTGTGCCCAGACACAGGAGGGGTGGGTGCCTAACACTCCCAGCAGTGCCCAGACACAGGAGGGGTGTGTGCAGATTCCTCCCACTAGTGCCCAGACACAGGAGGGGTGTGTGCAGAGTCCTCCCAGCAGTGCCCAGACACAGGAGGGGTGTGTGCCGAGGCCTCCCAGCAGTGCCCAGTCATAAGAGGGGTGTGTGCAGAGTCCTCCCAGCAGTGCCCAGACACAGGAGGGGTGTGTGCAGAGTCCTCCCAGCAGTGCCCAGACACAGGAGGGGTGTGTGCAGAGTCCTCCCAGCAGTGCCCAGACACAGGAGGGGTGGGTGCCTAACACTCCCAGCAGTGCCCAGACACATGATGGTTGTGTGCAGAGGCCTCCCAGCAGTGCCCAGACACAGGAGGGGTGGGTGCCTAACACTCCCAGCAGTGCCCAGACACAGGAGGGGTGTGTGCAGAGGCCTCCCAGCAGTGCCCAGACACAGGAGGGGTGGGTGCCTAACACTCCCAGCAGTGCCCAGACACAGGAGGGGTGTGTGCAGAGGCCTCCCAGCAGTGCCCAGACACAGGAGGGGTGGGTGCCTAACACTCCCAGCAGTGCCCAGACACAGGAGGGGTGTGTGCAGAGGCCTCCAAGCAGTGCCCAGACACAGGAGGGGTGGGTGCGTAACACTCCCAGCAGTGCCCAGACACAGGAGGGGTGTGTGCCGAGTCCTCCCAGTAGTGCCCAGACACAGGAGGGGTGTGTGCAGAGGCCTCCCAGCAGTGCCCAGACACAGGAGGGGTGTGTGCAGAGGCCTCCCAGCAGTGCCCAGTCATAAGAGGGGTGTGTGCAGTGTTTCCCCAGCAGTGCCCAGACACAGGAGGGGTGTGTGCAGAGTCCTCCCAGCAGTGCCCAGACACAGGAGGGGTGTGTGCAGAGTCCTCCCAGCAGTGCCCAGACACAGGAGGGGTGTGCAGAGGCCTCCCAGCAGTGCCCAGACACAGGAGGGGTGGGTGCTTAACACTCCCAGCAGTGCCCAGACACAGGAGGGGTGGGTGCCTAACACTCCCAGCAGTGCCCAGACACAGGAGGGGTGTGTGCAGAGGCCTCCCAGCGGTGCCCAGACACAGGAGGGGTGGGTGCCTAACACTCCCAGCAGTGCCCAGACACAGGAGGGATGTGTGCAGAGTCCTCCCAGCAGTGCCCAGACACAGGAGGGTGTGTGCAGATGCCTCCCAGCAGTGCCCAGACACAGGAGGGGTGTGTGCAGAGTCCTCCCAGCAGTGCCCAGACACAGGAGGGGTGGGTGCCTAACACCCACAGCAGTGCCCCTGCAAAGAAAAGGGTGGAGTACCCACAGACCCAATGCCCACAAATGTCAGTCAGGTGCACAAAGATCCTGCAGTACATGTACCACATGTGTGCGAGGCTGGGAGTATACACATGCATAGCGCCGAAAAGAAAACATGTCCACATGAAGTCATGACAACAGTCTACATACACAAGTACAGTGACCACCAAGGACGCCACGAATGATGCAGGTGGAGACATCGCTCAGCATGCATGGCCCAAGTCTAACGAGTCCGTCACACACCCAGCCAATGTAGACACAGCTCAGCACCACATATTGGAATGACCCTGCAGGGAAGATGTCAGGTTACACAGAGGAAGGAACACACCTTGGGACAATGTCACCATGCAGTAACTGCTTACATGAACAAAGTTATGTAGCCAACAGCTTGTGATGACACACAGATACCAGGATCCACTCTATGACCAGCACAAGACTACAATTCCCACACACCCAACACATTATCACCACCCAAAATAATGGAGCAGGTCCATCAACAGCAATACCAGACAGACAGTAGTGTACTAAGGAAAAAGAAATTGCTTTATTCAGCATCCAAAAATCTGTTTGTCCCTTGAAAGTTCAAAATGTACAATGCCCATAGGGCAATCAAAAGTTCAAATCCAGGTGGGGGACACAGTGGGACGCGTGTCCCCTTGCTTGCCTGCACAGTCAGACTCCTTCGTCTTCCAGAGGGGGGGGCATCATGTGGGGGGGAAGGACCAGGCACCGCAGGGACATGAGGGCGAAGGGTAGGCGTCGTGGGTGCAGGGATGGAGGACTCCACTACAGGGGGGTGGGGCAGCGCCAAAGGCGGAGGCCAGGATGGCGCTGCACACCTTAGCAAGGTCCTCCAGCGACTCCCCTGCACCCGAAGGAACCACTGGCCCCAAGGAGGGGGGGGGGGTCAGAGGGATGGGTCGCAGCGCCACTGGGGGAGGGTGTGGACAGGGGGGGGGACTCAACCACCCTGACCGGGGACTCCCTTGACCGCTTGCGGGGTGGTGTCACTGTGGGGCTCAGGAACAGAGCGGCCATGAAGGAGTCTTTGCTGGATATGTGGCCAGGAGAGCTGAGGGGAGGGGATTTGGAGGGAGTGGATTTGGTAGAAAGCGGACTCCCACTCTGGCTGCGTGTCTTACGTTTGCCCCCCGTCCCAGTGGGTGTGCCTACTTCACCCTGTGTGTGCGTGCCAGGAGGTGTGCGTTTGACCTTCCCTGCTGGTGTGGTGCCTGTGTCTGTTGTGGTGGGTGCATGCTGACGTCTGGGTGTACGTGGGACAGGCATGGGAGTGGGAAGTGTGGATGGGTCAGGGGTAGGGGGTTGGCCGAAGCGCTGCAGGAGACCCACTGCTGCAGTCAGTGTCGAGTCAATGGACCTCAGCAAGTTGCGTTGGTCAGCCTGCGATGAGAAAATGCCCTCCAAGTATGCCTCCATGTTGTTCAGCACTTGGCTGTGGCCATGGAGGACATTAAGCATCGCAGCCTGACCAACCTGCAACTGCCGCTGGATGTCCACAGACTCGGCATTGGCGGCAGCAGTGGAGACAGGGGCAGGGGGTGCGGTGCCTGGCAGGAAGGAGAAATGTGGTGACTGGGCACGCTGGGAAGGGACATGAGCAAGTGAGAGGCGGCTGATGGCAATGGAGGGGGCGGGGAGAGATGTTGTGCCGCTGTCAGCTGCTGGTGCAGCCTCCGCCCACTCGGAGAGCTCATCCTCTGACCCGTCAGCTTCATATTCTGTGGTGGCACTGGACAGGTCCTCGGCCTCACTCTCCTCCGCCTCAGTTCCACTCGATGTGCCAGCCAAGATGTCACCGCTGGCACTGGTGCTCGGTCCCTCCGCTCCGTCTGTGCTGATGTCTCCCTCCGTGTCCCCCGACGATGCTGTGGGCAAGGTGAAGAGACAGCAATTAATCATACACCTGTATACATATGTCACATGGGTCCAATTTACATAGGTTACAGTGCATAGCCTGAAAAGAAAGATGAGTAACATCTACAAAACAAGGTACATATGTAGGGCATGCAACACACAGTTGGTTGACCCACCATGCCACTGAAAAACTATGGAGAGCATGACACAATAGCAAATGACATGAAATGGATTTTGACAGAGGAGCCAGGCTCTGGGGACAATCCAGCACTGCATCTGCACCACACAGCGTTGCCGAAAATAGGGAAGAGCAGGGACCATATCCATGAACTTGAGGCACATGCTGCATAGGTAATACTGAAAACATGCCCACCATGACTTTGTCCAGACAAACATCACACACTGGCCAGACCTAGCAAGGAGATATCAGGTTTTGACATGTAGGCTTTGCCCGCACCAACCCCCCCCTACATGAGACAATTTGTTGAGACACAGGAAGCACTTACATCTCTTAGTCTGGGTGAAATACACATGGGTTGGATAAATGCAAGATTGGACACAAAATACCCAAGGTGCGCCTGTCCAAATAATCATGTACAAATGGTCATCATCAGATGATTGTAACAAGACACACAGGCACTGGCCACCGTGAGTATGAACAAGGAAAATCAGGTCAGGCTGTACAGTGGACACTTGTACTACATTTTACGTCAATATACATGGTGCCAGGGGACAATGGCACAGAGCACAACCTATGCTGTAGACACTGAGAGTGTCCACATTTTGTGATGACACACATGACACCTAGGAAAATATGCCCCAGGGGACAGTAGTGGCCACACAACTCCATGGTCCTGAATGGGAATGACTGCAACACACGCCACCATCCCTGCACCATGCGTATCGCACACTCATGCACATCATGTCACAGGCCACAACATAGGACATGCGTGCTGTAAGGCATGACACTTGAGAGACTAAGTCCCATGTCTGGACTCAGCATCCGTGCCAACTGACATGGAACCCACAAGTACTGAACTGGACAGAGCACAGGCAAGGTCCCAAAACCTGTTACACACCACCCCCACACATGATGCTACAGGCATTGTTCACGTGAATAAAGTGCCAGCCTAGATAACCTTGTGAAGGAGTGACTACACACAGACCAGGGAACACATTGCAAGGAGGGGAAGGGAGGCAAGAGAGCACCTCTATACTGTGGGTAACCGGATCTGCACAGCACCTTTAAACCCTGGCAGTGTATCCATGCAACTGTGCACTTACAAATGCTGGTGACACACAACAAACACACATGTACCTACCCCCTTCCTGCTGCTGCTTCTCCTGTAAGCGCCTGTCCAAGTCTGGAAAGACAACCGCCAGCACACGCTTGTGGATGTGGGTCAGACGGCGGCGCCCGCGGTTCTTATGGGTCTCAGGTGAGTCCCCCAGCAGGACCCCTGCGATCCTCCGTGTCCAGCACCGGATATCCTGCCAGCGTTTTCTCACCTGGGCCAGGCGCCGCTTGCGACCCTCCGTCCTCCTCACGGCACTGAAGGCGTTCATCCAGATCTGCTTCTTGGCAGAGGCGCCTACCTGTGAGGATGAACAAGTGACACTACATCAATACACCTGGCACATGTCACAGAGACACATTTTAGAACAAATTTGCTGTTTACAACAAGGCATAGTATGCATCCAACGCATTGCACCTTTGTCATAGGGACATGATCCTCTGGGGAAGGGCAAAAGCAGTACGTGCCATTGAAAGTACACAGGTGGAATGAGGGCAACGACACAATCAATGATCCAGGCTCACACTGTGCATCACAAGCTACACCAGGATTATGTGCAGCACCTCTAAGCAGTCACATGCCACAGGCCACTGACGCTACCTCAGCAGAGTACACAGACACACACAGGCACAGGACATTCACCTGCCATTGCCAAATGCAGCGACAAACCTCACTCTGCACATGTGCCACTAGACGGGGGGGCTCACAGGTGTGGGGCTGGCTCTGCACGTCAGACACACAGCACTGCTCCCTGCTCACATCAGATGGGCAGGGTATATCCATCCCTCATGCAGCCCGGGTGCTACACTCCACATATGCACCCACCCACATGACAGGGGACTTACACACACACCGATGTCCAGGGTACGAACACATCATGTGGACACTCTCAGCACAGGTACACAGAACTAACACACATCTGTGGGTACAGTCACCTGTCACACTGGGCTGACCACATAATCACATGAGGACTGTAGAGGCTACATTCCCAGGAGGATAAGACAGGCAGAATGTGGCATGCACCATGCAGTGATTGTCACAGTAAACACAATGCAAGTGAGGACCGCAGACATGCACCACAGCATGCTCTGGCTGGGAGACATCAGGCATTCCCCCCCCTGGGATCCCCCCTACAGTACATTGCATGTGTGTCACACCTGGACACAATGCCAGAAGTCATAGTCACAAAAAAGGGACACAGTCTGTGCTAGTAGACTCTGCACTCACCTGATACTCTGGTCGCCCATACAGCAGGGGATACTGTGGGAGGATCACATCCAGCAATGCCAGGTTCTCCTCCAGGGTGAAAGGCTGTGCCCTCTCCACAGACCTTGACATGGTTCCAGGGAATCAGGAGCAGCAGCTGGGTCGTAGAATCCAAAGATGTGCAGGCAAGTGCTCCCTCATGGGACCTGGCTGCCTTATATCTGCCTTGCTGGCCTGTTTCATGCACAGGAGTACAGAGTGATTGGTCACTCACATTTGCATCCTATGTTTCCTCCAATCCCTTCAAACCTAGCACAGTCAGTGGGTTTTTATTGTTTTTTTTCTTGAGCATGATGTCAACTCCAGAACCACATTGCAACAAAGTAGATTCATTCAAACTGACTTCTGCTGAGCACCTGCAGAAAAAAATTCATACTTTAAATGTGGTCTCCATGACAACCAGCATGCATGTAGGCCTTTATACTTGTCCCTCATGTGTCCCCTATGCAATTTGGAGTTTCACACACAGGTACGGTGCGTTCCGGGGCCCTAGGGCACCCCAAATGCATAGCAACGGCCCTTACAGATGTGTGTAAGGTCCGTATCACTATGGGTACGCATACGCGAGCACACCCATAGTGATAGTGAGCATACAGGTGTGTGTACGGTCCGTATCACTATGGGTGTGCTCGCGTATGCGTACCCATAGTGATACGGACCGTACACACGCCTGTACGCTCACTATCACTATGGGTACGCATACGCGAGCACACCCATAGTGATACGGACCGTACACACGCCTGTACGCTCACTATCACTATGGGTGTGCTCGCGTATGCGTACCCATAGTGATACGGACCGTACACACGCCTGTACGCTCACTATCACTATGGGTACGCATACGCGAGCACACCCATAGTGATACGGACCGTACACACGCCTGTACGCTCACTATCACTATGGGTGTGCTCGCGTATGCGTACCCATAGTGATACGGACCGTACACACGCCTGTACACTCACTATCACTATGGGTACGCATACGCGAGCACACCCATAGTGATACGGACCGTACACACGCCTGTACGCTCACTATCACCATGGGTGTGCTCGCGTATGCGTACCGATAGTGATACGGACCGTACACGCGTGCGTACGCTCACTATCACTATGGGTACGCATATGGCAGCACTCCCATAGTGATAGGGAACGTACACAGGCCCTGTATGGTGCCTTTCACACATCACAGTGGTGACAGGCAGCACACAGGAAGGAATAGAGCTGACATACTTGTCCATGGATGGACATCAAGGCATTGTCTGGGCAATACTACATGTGTGGGGCACAGGTGTGAAAGGCTGTGATGTGGCACATTACTCCTGAGTCGAGAAGGCAATAGATGTATGATGAGATGTGTACAGATGTTATGTGTGACGGTGCAATATGTGCCAGGCATGCCCTTAACTCCTTTGACAAGTGTGCATGTCGTACTGCACACTTGGGATGAGCGTCACTGGCATGGCACAGTCAACAACACATGCAAGTGTCCCCTGATGCCCGGTACAGGGGTTACCACACCAGACATGTGACTACCCACGGTGCACGATGTGTCTATGTCATGTATGTGTGGTGTGTTCCCATTAGCTTGATGTTGGTGTTCCCTCAAAAGCATCAGCAGTTGCAGCAACCAACATGTGTCTGTGTGTAGATGGACATGGCACACTGTTACGCACACCAGGCCACATGTGGTATCGGATGTGAGGTGCGTATGTATGCATGGGACACGGAGTAGCATAACAAGGACATGTCTGCATCCTCTCAATGTATGTGTGGTGAGTCATTACTTGTACACCTTATTGGCAAGGTGTGGGGGCTGTCCTAGTGTAATGTCATGTGACCTGTGGCTCTAGTGTTCCGCTACCTGTCTCGGAAATCGACATCCTACTTCTGCTGATGTGTTGATGTATGTCACTCCTGTGTTGCGTCTGGCTGTTCACTTACACTGGGACACAGCTAATCCCATGCCATGGCATGTGGAGGTTCACAATCTCCGTGTGTAGCTGGGTCTTGGTAGGAGTGTCACCTGGCAGCCATACGTGTCCAGGGCATGTGACACATACCTGACTCCGTATGTAGCATATGTGTATTGACAGATTAACATGTGCTCAGTACAAATAAATTGTTGTTGTAGTGCACTCACTCTTCCTTGTCACTTCCAAATTACTGCAGAGCGCCGCCTCTTCCCCGACCAATTCCGGACTTGGCTGACATGTGGGAGAATGACTGTATACGCTGCTACCGCTTCCCCCAACCGTTGATTGAGGAGTTGACGGCAAGGCTGGCACCACACCTGCAACCGCTGCGCAGGTATCCTACGGCACTGACACCCAAGCTGAAGGTAATGTCAGCCCTACATTTTCTTGCCACGGGTACCTTTCAATATACCATAGCTCATGTTGGTGGCATGTCCCAGAGCATATTCAGCCGTGTGTTGCATGATTTCGTAGAGGCCATGTTGCTTCACCTGGATGAGTTCATCCATTTCCCAACTCCTGAACTGTTGACTGGGGTCAAGCGTGGATTCTATGCCCTGGGAGGGATGCCCCATGTCATTGGGTCCATAGATGGGACACATGTGGCTTTGGTACCACCACAGGCACAGGAGGTAGCGTACAGGAATCGCAAACACTACCTCTCCATCAATGCCCTTGTGGTGTGTCTGTCCAACATGGTGATTTCACATGTCTGTGCTCGTTTTCCAGGATCAGCACACGATGCCTACATCATGAGGCGTAGCAGGGTGCCTGAAATGATGACGCAGCTGCGCAACGAACGAGCATGTGTTGTTGGTGGGTACACTCTGTCTGTCCTGTATTTTGCGTAGACTTCCAGGCAGACCGCTTCTCCTGTCCTACTTATGTCCATGTGGTTTCCATGTAGGGGACGCTGGCTATCCCAACATGCCATGGCTGATCACACCTCTCCGCAACCCCAGCACGCCGGCCCAGCTCCGCTACAACACCGCCCATGGCCGGACAAGGCGAGTGATAGAGAGGACATTTGGCCTCCTGAAGAGCCGATTCAGATGCCTCCACAAGACCGGCGGCGCCCTCCCATTTGCCCCGGCGAAGGTCTGCAAAATCTTCATGGTCTGCTGCATGCTGCACAACATGGCAGTTGAGAAAGCTGTGCCACTCATCCTGGATCAAGATGATCAGGACCATCCACCCGTGGAGGACGAAGGGCTTGGCAATGGGGCTAGTGATGTGGAGGATGTGGTTCCACAAGAGGACATTCGGAGTCGGCTCATACGCGACTTCTTTGCTTAGTGGTGTGTGCCAGTGTCTGAGTGTGCACGCATTGGTCCCCGTGTGGCATGTGTTGCGATGTGTGTGTCCATCTGCATGTATGCCACGTGAGTCGGAGGTGTGTGTGGATGTGTCACTCGAGTGATGGTGCCAGTTATGAGTGTATTTCCCCAGTCATAATTGTGACCTAGCATGTTGTCATCCTTACATGTGTCGAGTACATGCACATGCAAGTGGCTGTGCTTTTTGTGGCTGACTTCTTGTGTGTCTCTCATCCCCAGGTACTTGCGCATGCCGTCTGCTGGTTGCATTGTTGTGGCACTGCTATTCCTCATGGACACGTCATCGTGTGCTGACTCAGCGTTACACGCACGGACAAGTTTGGAAGTCTCCTTAGGGTAAGGGATGCATCAGGGGTGTATTGGGTGTGGCAGTTGTTTACGATGTGTGCACACTGCCCCTGTCGATGTTTGGTTCCTCTGCAGACATGTCGCATCACCATGGGACACATGGCATGTAGCTGGGTACATCTGAATAGATAGTCAGACTTGTTGACAGTCATCTGTGATGGGATAGTGGATTGTGATGATGGCATCAATGTGTGTAACACTGCCCTCGGACACATACGGTTTGCATTGGCTTGACATGGTGTGGGACTTCCACATCAGAGGATCAATGGTGTATGGCAGCCTCTCCGTGAGCAGCAGGGGGTGTTTAGCTGTTAGCAGACACTTGTGTGCCAGTTCCATGGCTATCACGCATTTGTGCTGCAGAAGGGGGTTTCCAGTGTTGGACCCACATGTTACTCCACATGACCTGTGTATGTGTACTCCGAGTTGCCTCTGCATTCCCGAATACATGAATAATAAAGGTGTCCCTATGCCTCCAAGGTGCCTATTCTCAGTCAATGCTGGTGTGTTGCCACGGTGCATACGGCATGTCTGGCATGGTTTTCCGTGATAGTGGCTATGTGTCTATGTGTCGAGTAGCAATATTCAAGCTGTTTGTGTGGGATTAGACTGTGTATTGTGCATGATGTCCATGACTGCGTGGGTATTGTGACATGTGCCATCCCCATGCATCCAACGTTGGCCAGGCCACCATTCTCTGCATCCACCTGACTCAAGCTTGCAGGACATGGTTCTGCCACCTGTCCACACATATCTGGGTGCCCCCCAGGACACTCCACATGATCTCTGACCTCTGCGCATGGCTGTCGCTGTACTCAATATGTCTGTCTGCACGGTTGTGCGGCCACCCCCTCAGCTGGTTGGGCCCATCACGGGTGTGTATGGTGCTCCATGTCTGTGTTGCCTAATACATTGTGACCCATGTGTGTCCTGTGCCAGACTCAGGCCCCAGGGTGTGGATGGTTGAAGTCATATGAGAACTCAGGCATGGTTAGACTTTACAAGACACATGTAAGGTAATAATGCAAAATGTAGGCATCATCTCTTTATCGTGTAACTTTTTATTTTTGTTGGGGTACGTGGGGGGGTATGACATGAGGGGCTTTCTGGGTGTGTGGAATCCAAAGTTCACTAGGGGAGTTGGTGTCCTTGCCATTGGAAATCCTCAGAGTCCATGCCACAGTCTTTGTACACATTGGTCAGACAGTGACCAGCAAGTCCATGTGGCAGAGAATGTCTTTTGCTGATGTGCTGCTGTTGGTCCAGTGGGCCAGGTGCCAGGCCAGGTGTCCTGGGAGATGGTGCTGTTGCGCCGACCCTCATGGTCTTTTCCGTGGACGACCCGCCCTCCTGCGGGAACCCTCAGAAGCAGGCCGTGACGATGTTTGGGATGCTGCGTCGGATGTCTCCTCCTCCTCATGATCCCTCCCTGTGGGTGGTGATGTTCTACGCCTGGTGGCACAGGGAGGGTTGCCCATGTTGTCGGCTATCCGACGGAGTGTACGGTGAATTCCCGTGAACACCGTCACGAGCTCAGCCTGTCTGTCCTCCATCCGCCCTTGGTGTCGCAGTAGACAGGCATGTTGCTCCGCATGTTGCTGGGCCTGCTGGGTCTTGATCTCCTCGAGAGTGGACACAACCTGGGCCATGCCCGTGGTGTCCTGCCGGTATGTGTCCAGGATGTTTCTGACATGGGAATATGCCGGTTCCGCAGCCAACTGGTCAGGCTGGCGCCTCCGCCGTCCTCCACTCCCACCACTTCTGCCCACTTGCACCTGGCCTGCCCTTGTGGGCACATCGGGTCTCCGGGACCCCTGAGGGGTGGCATTAGCGTTGTCGCCTGCCTCCTCCTGGGTGCCCGGTACACCATGTCCCTCCTGGTCAGCCTGGCTGCATTGTGGTGGTGGGGCAGGGATCCTGGGTGTCTCCTGGGATGTGGCAGGAGTGGGGGTGGTGGTTGGCCCAGTTGTACCTGACGCAGGTGCTGCAGGTGGTTGGACACCAGAGGGGCCAGGTTGGTCGGGGTCGTCCACAGAGTGGTGAGAGTCGTCGCTGCCGGTGGGTCCGTCATCCCGCAGAGCCGGGTCCTGTGAGTCTTCCCCCCCAGTGTTGGGGGGTGATCCACGACTTTGACCTGTGTGTGAGAGAGACAATGTTAATTTTCGTTTCTAACCGTATGGAAAAAACACCGTCCGCACCGAACTCCCATAGCAACCATGGAGACATGTGCCCGCATACGCGCCGAACACCCCCCCAGCCCCCATACGTTCGAGTCGTACCCCCCCGTGTATGTACACCCGTGTACGTTCGAGTCGTACCCCCACCCGTGTATGTACACCCGTGTATGTGTCCTACCCCCCGTGTATGTACACCCGTGTACGTTCGAGTCGTACCCCCGTGTATGTACACCTGTGTACGTGTCGTACCCCCCGTGTATGTACACCTGTGTATGAGTCGTACCCCCCGTGCATGTACACCCGTGTACGTTTGAGTCGTACCCCCGTGTATGTACACCCGTGTACGTTCGAGTCGTACCCCCACCTGTGTATGTACACCCGTGTACGTGTCCTACCCCCCGTGTATGTACACCCGTGTACGTTCGAGTTGTACCCCCACCCATGTATGTACACCCGTGTACATGTCCTACCCCCGTGTATGTACACCCGTGTATGTTCGAGTCGTACCCCCCGTGTATGTACACCCGTGTACGTTCGAGTCGTACCCCCACCCGTGTATGTACACCCGTGTACGTGTCCTACCCCCGTGTATGTACACCTGTGTACGCTCGAGTCGTACCCCCACCCGTGTATGTACACCCGTGTGCGAGTCGTACCCCCACCCGTGCATGTACACCCGTGTACGTGTCGTACCCCCGTGTATGTACACCCGTGTACGTTCGAGTCGTACCCCCACCCGTGTATGTACACCCGTGTACGTGTCCTACCCCCTGTGCATGTACACCCGTGTACGTTCGAGTCGTACCCCCACCCGTGCATGTACACCCGTGTACGTGTCGTACCCCCGTGTATGTACACCCGTGTATGTTCGAGTCATACCCCCACCCGTGTATGTACACCCGTGTACGAGTCGTACCCCCGTGCATGTACACCCGTGTACGTTCGAGTCGTACCCCCACCCGTGTATGTACACCCGCATACGTGTCATACCCCCGTGTATGTACACCCGTGTACGTGTCGTACCCCCAACCGTGTATGTACGACCCGTACCCGCACCCGCGGACGTATGGCGCGTACCCCAGGCCCCAACACCAGCACCTCCACACAACATCGCGCATGTACGAGTCGTACCAAGCCAGACACAAGGACAGCACTGTACAACAAAATGCCCGAAGTACACACCGTACACACGCTAAAAACGCACGTACACAACCAGGAGAAAGCAAAACAACACAAGAATACACCATTCGAATGGCACAAAGCCACTAAACATGTCCAACAAGCTCAAAAACAACAAAATCACTGACCTGCAACTGCCAAAATCCAAAACAGAGGCCCAAAACACAACCACTCCTTATAACACACCCACCCAAAGTTCAAACACAGCCACACCCACCAATGGACCAATAAAAAGGGCCCACACACACAAACCATGAGCCTTTGCAACAGACTCACTGCTGCCAGACCCCACAGACAACCTACAGCACCATGCTAGAAGCTTTACCACACCTTACACTTGCACACCTTCACACACACACCTTCACAAACACCCCCACATCACATTCACACACACACCTGCACAACCACACCCACACACCCACAACCTTCCACACACCACCCACAACCTTCCACACACCCCCCCCACCATCCACACCCACACCCCTCACCATGCCCACTAACAAGAATCCAAAGTTCACTAGCCGAGAGTTGGAGGTCCTTGTCGATGAAATCCTCAGAGTTGAGCCACACCTCTTTGGAACATTGGTCAGACAGACCACCATTTCAGAAAAAACATCCATGTGGCAGACCATCGTCGATGCTGTGAATGCTGTTGCGGACACCAGAAGGACCAGGCATGAATGCCAAGCCAGGTGGTACGATCTGCGGAGGAGGGTCCGAGCCAAAATGACGGACGAACACAACCAGGCCAACGTCACTGGAGGAGGGCCGCCCCGCAGACGCGTAGAATACCATCCCTGGGAGGAGAGGGTGATGGCCATACTGCCGGTGGTGGCAGTGGACGGATTAGAAGGACTCCGAGACCCGGGTGAGTACACAAACAACTCACCTCACATGGGGGGGAACGTCATCCACAACCAAACTCACAAACAGGCACGCAACCACCCCAAGCTATCGCATGACTCAACCACACTCCATGAACACGCACATGCCACTAGCGCCACCATGCCCCATGCACCCAGCTGGACAATGTCAAGTCACAGGCCACAGAAAACACCAACACAAGACACGGTAAGCCGGATGGCGGGAGTGTGGGCCCCAAAATCACATAGTGCAACTCAGAAGCAGACAACAATGCCCTCTGCCCATATGGCCTAGGTCACAGCCAGACAAACAGTGTGTCACCACACAGGAAAGACTCGCCAGCAAATGGCGGACGCCTTGCATCAACACATGGGGGTGACGGCACGTTCTTGCACATGACAGCAGCTAATGAACAGCCAACACTGTGAAAGAGTGGCAGCACACACCACCACAGCAGCAGTGCAGACACACACACTACACCCAATGGGTGCCTGGAGATCAGAAACAAACTCACATCAACAATCCAAGGGCCATTCAAAGATCTGCTAACAGTCTGTGCCCAGAAAGCTGGGCTGAGGTGACAGAGGGTGACACACAGAGGTTGGGAGAGGGGGACAGAGAGGGAGGGAGACACAGGGAGACGGACAGAGGGAGGAGGCTGACACACAGAGGGAGGGAGAGGGGGACAGAGAGGGAGGGAGACACAGGGAGATGGACAGAGGGAGGAGGCTGACACACAGAGGGAGGGAGAGGGGGACAGAGAGGGAGGGAGACACAGGGAGACGGACAGAGGGAGGAGGCTGACACACAGAGGGAGGGAGAGGGGGACAGAGAGGGAGGGAGACACAGGGAGACGGACAGAGGGAGGAGGCTGACACACGGAGGGGGACAGAGAGGGAGGGAGACACAGGGAGACGGACAGAGGGAGGAGGCGGACACACGGAGGGAGGGAGAGGGGGACAGAGAGGGAGGGAGACACAGGGAGACAGACAGAGGGAGGAGGCTGACACACAGAGGGAGGGAGAGGGGGACAGAGAGGGAGCGAGAAAGGGACACACAGGGAGAGCAAATCAGCCTTGTGGGGTGTGGGGATGTCTGCTCGTCAGCAGGTGGACTGCGTGCATGTAGACAAGGGTGGCCAGTGCCAGAACCCCCCCTCTTCTCCATGGCAAAACACAGGGCCATGTCACAACCTGTGCACGAGCACAACAACAGCTACCTGCATCATATAAGTGTGTGGAACCACTCCATGTGCACACGTACAGTGCTACATGGAAGGCGCCAATGCATGGCTCGCCACACCTGCCCACTCCACTGCTGACTGCTGTCACAATTGACGCAGCAAGTAAGACTGTGCCACACATAGGTAAAGTCTCAAAAGCTGTGGCCAAGGGACATACCCATGCACAAGTGCACTGTCAGTGGAATGCAAGACATATACAAATTCCCAGAGGAAATGTGCCAACTTTGAAAACAATGAAACATGGATGTTGCATGGAACAAAATTAACATTGTCTCTCACACACACAGGTCAACGTCGTCGATCACCCCCCAACACTGGGGGGGAAGACACACAGGACCCGGCTCGGCGGGATGACGGAGCCACCGGCAGCGACGACTCTCACCACTCTGTGGACGAACCCGACCAACCTGGCCCCTCTGGTGTCCAACGACCTGCAGCACCTGCGTCAGGTACAACTGGGCCAACCACCACCCCCACTCCTGCCACATCCCAGGAGACACCCAGGATCCCTGCCCCACCACCACAATGCAGCTAGGCTGGCCAGGAGGGACACGGTGTCCCGGGCACCCAGGAGGAGGCAGGCGACAATGCAAATGCCACTCCTCAGGTGTCCCGGAGACCCGATGTGCCCACAAGGGCAGGCCAGGTGCAAGTGGGCAGGGGTGGTGGGAGTGGAGGACGGTGGAGGCGCCAGCCTGACCAGTCGGCTGGGGAACCGGTATATTCCCATGTCCGAAACATCCTGGACACATACCGGCAGGACACCACGGGCATGGCCCAGGTTGTGTCCATCCTCGAGGGGATCAAGACCCAGCAGGCCCAGCAACATGCGGAGCAACATGCCTGTCTACTGCAACACCAACGGAGGATGGAGGACAGACAGGCTGAGCTTGTGACGGTGTTCACGGGAATTCACAGTACACTCCGTCGGATGGCCGACAACATGGGCAACCCTCCCTGTGCCATCAGGCGTAGAACATCACCACCCACAGGGAGGGATGAGGAGGAGGAGGAGACATCCGACGGAGCATCCCAAACATCGTCACGGCCTGCTTCTGAGGGTCCCCGCAGGAGGGCGGGTCGTCCACGGAAAAGACCGTGAGGGTCGGCGCAACAGCACCATCTCCCAGGACACCTGGCCTGGCACCTGGCCCACTGGAGCAACAGCAGCACAGCTTTAAAAGACATTCTCTGCCACATGGACTTGCTGGTCACTGTCTGACCAATGTTGACAAAGACTGTGGCATGGACTCTGAGGATTTCAAATGGCAAGGACACCAACTCCCCTAGTGAACTTTGGATTCCACACACCCGGAAAGCCCCTCATGTCAAACCCCCACCCCCCCTACCCCAACCAAAATAAAAAGTCACACCATAAAGAGAAGATGCCTACTGATTGCATTATTACCTTACATGTGTCTTGTAAAGTCTAACTATGCCTGAGTTCTCATTTGACTTCAACCATCCACACCCTGGGGCCTGAGTCTGGCACAGGACACACATGGGTCACATTGTATTAGGCAAGACAGACATGGAGCACCATACACACCCGTGATGGGTCCAACCAGCTGAGGTGGTGGCCGCACAACCGTGCCGACAGACATATTGAGTACAGCGACAGCCATGCGCAGAGGTCAGGGATCATGTGGAGTGTCCTGGGGGGCACCCAGGTATGTGTGGACAGGTGGCAGAACCATGTCCTGCAAGCTTGAGTCAGGTGGATGCAGTGAATGGTGGCCTGGCCAACGTTGGATGCATGGGGATGGCACATGTCACAATACCCACACAGTCATGGACTACATGCACAATACAGAGTCTAATCCCACACAAACAGCTTGCATCTTGCTACTCTACACATAGACACATAGCCACTATCACGGAAAACCATGACACACATGCCGGATGCACCGTGGCAACACACCAGCATTGACTGAGAAGAGGCACCTTGGAGGCATAGGGACACCTTTATTAGTCATATATTCGGGATTGCAGAGGAAACTCGGAGTACACATGAACGGGTCATGTGGAGTAACATGTGGGTCCAACACTGGAACCCCCCTTCTGCAGCCCAAATGCGTGATAGCCATGGAACTGGCACACAAGTGTCGGCTAACAGCTAAACACCCCCTGCTGCTCACGGAGAGACTGCCATACACCATTGATCCGCTGATGTGGAAGTCCCACAGCATGTCAAGCCAAGGCAAACCGTATGTGTCCAAGGGCAGTGTAACACACATTGATGCCATCATCACATTCCACAATCCCATCACTGATGACTGTCAACAAGTCTGACTATCTATTCAGGTGTACCCAGCTGCATGTAATGTGTACCATGGTGATGCGACATGTCTGCAGAGGAACCAAACATCGACAGGGGCAGTGTGCATACATCGTGAACAACTGCCACACCCAATACACCCCTGATGCATCCCTTACCCTAAGGAGACTTCCAAACTTGTCCGTGCCTGTAACGCTGAGTCAGCAAACGATGACGTGTCCATGAGGAATAGCAGTGCCACAACAATGCAACCAGCAGACGGCATGCGCTAGTACCTGGGGATGAGAGACACACAAGAAGTCAGCCACAAAAAGCACAGCCACTTGCATGTGCATGTACTCGACACATGTAAGGATGACAACATGCCAGGTCACAATTATGACTGGGGAAATACACATCACTGCCACCATCACTCCAGTGACACATCCACACACTCCTCTGACTCACGTGGCATACATGCAGATGGACACACACATCGCAACACATGCCACACGGGGACCAATGCGTGCACACACAGACACTGGTACTCACCACTAAGCAAAGAAGTCGCGTATGAGCCGAGTCTGGATGTCCTCTTGCGGAACCACGTCCTCCACATCACTAGCCCCATTGACAAGCCCTTCGTCCTCCACAGGTGGATGGTTCTGATCATCTTGATCCAGGCACAGCTTTCTCAACTGCCATGTTGTGCAGCATGCAGCAGACCATGAAGATTTTGCAGACCTTCGCCGGGGCATATGGGAGCGCGCCACCGGTCTTGTGGAGGCATCGGAATCGGCTCTTCAGGAGGCCAAACGTCCTCTCTATCACTCGCCTTGTCCGGCCATGGGCGGTGTTGTAGCGGAGCTGGGCCGGCGTGATGGGGTTGCGGAGAGGTGTGATCAGCCATGGCATGTTGGGATAGCCAGCGTCCCCTACATGGAAACCACATGGACATAAGTAGGACAGGAGAAGCGGTCGTGCTGGAAGTCTACGCAAAATACAGGACAGACAGACTGTACCCACCAACAACACATGCTCGTTCGTTGCGCAGCTGCGTCATCATTTCAGGCATCCTGCTACGCCTCATGATGTAGGCATTGTGTGCTGATCCTGGAAAACGAGCACAGACATGTGAAATCACCATGTTGGACAGACACACCACAAGGGCATTGATGGAGTGGTAGTGCTTGCGATTCCTGTACGCTACCTCCTGTGCCTGTGGTGGTACCAAAGCCACATGTGTCCCATCTATGGACCCAATGACATGGGGCATCCCTCCCAGGGCATAGAATCCACGCTTGACCCCAGTCAACATTTCAGGGGTTGGGAAATGGATGAAGTCATCCAGGTGAATCAACATGGCCTCTAAGAAATCATGCAGCACACGGCAGAACATGCTCTGGGACATGCCACCAACATGAGCTATGGTATTTTGAAAGGTACCCGTGGCAAGAAAATGTAGAGCTGCCATTACCTTCAGCTTGGGTGTCAGTGCCGTAGGATACCTGTGCAGCGGTTGCAGGTGTGGTGCCAGTCTCGCCGTCAACTCCAGAATCAACGGTTGGGGGAAGCGGTAGCACCAGATACAGTCATTCTCCCGCATGGCAGCCAAGTCTGGAATTGGTCGGGGAAGAGGCGGCGCTCTGCAGTAATTTGGAAGTGACAAGGAAGAGTGAGTGCACCACAACAACAATTTATTTGTACTGAGCACATGTTAATCTGTCAATACACATATGCTACATACGGAGTCAGGTATGTGCCACATGCCCTGGACACGTATGGCTGCCAGGTGACACTCCTACCAAGACCGAGCTACACACGGAGATTGTGAACCTCCACATGCCATGGCATGGGATTAGCTGTGTCCCAGTGTGAGTGAACAGCCAGACGCAAGACAGGAGTGACATACATCCACACATCAGCAGAAGTAGGATGTCGATTGCAGAGACTGGTAGCGGAACACTAGAGCCACAGGTCACATGACATTACACTAGGACAGCCCACACACCTTGCCATGAAGGTGTACATGTGATGACTCACCACACATTCATAGAGAGGATGCAGACATGTCCTTGTTACGCTACTCCGTGTCCCATGCATGCATACGCACCTCACATCCGATACCACATGTGGCATGGTGTGCGGAACAGTGTGCCATGTCAAGCTACACACACACACACATGTTGGTTGCTGCAACAGCTGCTGCTTTTGAGGGAGCTCCAACATCAACCTAATGGGAACCCCCCACACATACATGACATAGTCACATCGTGCACCGTGGGTAGTGACATGTCTGGTGTGGTAACCCCTGTACCGGGCCTCAGGGGACACTTGCGTGTGTTGTTGTCCGTGCCATGCTAGTGACGCTCATCCCAAGTGTGCAGTACGACATGCACACATGTCAAAGGAGTCAAGGGCATGCCTGGCACACATTGCACCGTCACACATTACATGTGTACACATCTCATCATACATCTGGTGCCTTCTCGACTCAGGAGTAATGTGCCACATCACAGCCTTTCACACCTGTGCCCCACACATGTAGTACTGCCCAGACAATGCCTTGATGTCCATCCATGGACAAGTATGTCAGCCCTATTCCTTCCTGTGTGCTGCCTGTCACCACTGTGATGTGTGAAAAGCACCGTACTTTCGCAAAGAGGGCCTGTGTACGTTCCCGTATCACTATGGGAGTGCTGCCGTATGTGTACCCATAGTGATAGTGAGCGTACAGGCGTGTGTACGCTCCGTACCACTATGGGTGTTCTCGCGTATGCGTACTCATAGTGGTAGTGAGCGTACAGGCGTGTGTACGCTCCGTTTCACTATGGGTTTTCTCGCGTATGCGTACTCATAGTGATAGTGAGCGTACAGGCGTGTGTACGCTCCGTACCACTATGGGTGTTCTCGCGTATGCGTACTCATAGTGATAGTGAGCGTACAGGCGTGTGTACGCTTCGTACCACCATGAGTACGCATACGCGTGAACACCCATAGTGGTATGGAGCGTACACACGCCTGTACGCTCACTATCACTATGAGTACGCATACGCGAGAACACCCATAGTGGTACGGAGCGTACACATGCCTGTACGCTCACTATCACTATGAGTACGCATACGCGAGAACACCCATAGAACACCCATAGTGGTACGGACCGTACACACGCCTGTACGGGCCGTTGCTATGCATTTGGGGTGCCCTAGGGCCCCGGAACGCACCGTACCTGTGTGTGAAGCTCAAAATTACATAGGGGACACATGAGGGACAAGTATAAAGGCCTACATGCATGCTGGTTGTCATGGAGACCAAGTTTAAAGTTTGAATTTTTTCCGGAAGGTGTACAGCAGAAGTCAGTTGGAATGAATCTACTTTGTTGCAATGTGTTTGTGGAGTTGACATCATGCTGAAGAAAAAAACACAATAAGAACCCACTGACTGTGCTAGGTTTGAAGGGATTGGAGGAAACATAGGATGTAAATGTGAGTGACCAATCACTCTGTACTCCTGTGCATGAAACAGGCCAGCAAGGCAGATATAAGGCAGCCAGGTCCCATGAGGGAGCACTTGCCTGCACATCTTTGGATTCCACGACCCAGCTGCTGCTACTGATTCCCTGGAACCATGTCAAGGTCTGTGGAGAGGTCACAGCCTTTCACCCTGGAGGAGAACCTAGCTTTGCTGGATGTGATCCTCCCACAGTACCCCATGCTGTATGGGCGACCAGGGTATCAGGTGAGTGCAGAGTCCACTGGCACAGACTGTGTCCCTTTTTTGTGACTGTGACTTCTGGCATTGTGTCCAGGTGTGCCTGATGTCTCCCAGCCAGTGCATGCTGTGGTGCATGTCTGCCGTCCTCACTTGCATTGTGTTTACTGTGACAATCACTGCATGGTGCATGCCACATTCTGCCTGTCTTGTCCTCCTGGGAATGTAGCCTCTACAGTCCTCATGTGATTATGTGGTCAGCCCAGTGTGACAGGTGACTTTACCCACAGATGTGTGTTAGTTCTGTGTACCTGTGCTGAGAGTGTCCACATGATGTGTTCGTACCCTGGACATCAGTGTGTGTGTAAGTCCCCTGTCATGTGGGTGGGTGCATATGTGGGGTGTGGCACCCGGGCTGCATGAGGGATGGATATACCCTGCCCATGTGATGTGAGCAGGGAGCAGTGCTGGGTGTCTGACGTGCAGAGCCAGCCCCACACCTGTGAGCCCCCCCGTCTAGTGGCACATGTGCAAAGTGAGTTTTGTCGCAGCATTTGGCAATGGAAGGTGAATGTCCTGTGCCTGTGTGTGTCTGTGTACTCTGCTGCGGTAGCGTCAGTGGCCTGTGGCATGTGGCTGCTTAGAGGTGCTGCACATTATCCTGGTGTACCTTGTGATGCACAGTGTGTGCCTGGATCATTGATTGTGTCGTTGCCCTCATTCCACCTGTGTACTTTCAATGGCACGTACTGCTTTTGCCCTTCCCCAGAGGATCATGTCCCTATGACAAAGGTGCAATGCGTTAGATGCAAACTATGCCTTGTTGTACACAGCACATTTGTTCTAACATGTCTCTCTGTGACATGTGCCTGGGGTATTGATGTAGTGTCACTTGTTCATCCTCACAGGTAGGCGCCTCTGCCAAGAAGCAGATATGGCTGACCGCCGTCAGTGCCGTGAGGAGTGCGGATGGTCGGAAGCGGTGCCTGGCCCAGGTGAGGAAACGCTGGCAGGATATCCGGTGCTGGACGCGGAGGATCGCACGGGTCCTGCTGGGGGACTCACCTGAGACCCATAAGAACCGGGGGCGCCGCCGTCTGACCCACATCCACAAGCGTGTGCTGGCGGTGGTATTTCCAGACTTGGAGAGGCGCTTACAGGAGAAGCAGCAGCAGGAAGGGGGTAGGTACATGTGTGTTTGTTGTGTGTCACCAGCATTTGTAAGTGCACAGTTGCACGGATTCACTGCCAGGGTTTAAAGGTGCTGTGCAGATCCAGTTACCCACAGTATAGCTGTGCTCTCCTGCCTCCCTTCCCCTCCTTGCAATGTGTTCCCTGGTCTGTGTGTAGTCACTCCTTCACAAGGTAATGTAGGCTGGCGCTTTCTCCACGTGAACTATGCCTGTAGCATCATGTGTGGGGGTGGTGTGTAACAGGTTTGGGGACCTTGCCTGTGCCCTGTCCAGTTCAGTACATGTGGGTTCCATGTCAGTTGGCACTGATGCTGAGTCCAGACATGGGAGTTAGTCTCTCAAGTGTCATGCCTTACAGCGCGCATGTCCTATGTTGTGGCCTGTGACATGATGTGCATGAGTGCGATACGCATAGTGCAGGGATGGTGGCGTGTGTTGCAGTCATTCCCATTCAGGACCATGGAGTTGTGTGGCCACTACTGTCCCCTGGGGCATATTTTCATAGGTGTCATGTGTGTCATCACAAAACGTGGACACTCTCAGTGTCTACAGCATAGGTTGTGCTCTGTGCCATTGTCCCCTGGCACCATGTATATTGACGTGAAATGTAGTACAAGTGTCCACTGTACAGCCTGACCTGATTTCCCTTGTTCATAGTCACAGTGGCCAGTGCCTGTGTGTCTTGTTACAATCATCTGATGATGGCCATTTGTACATGATTCTTTGGACAGGCGCACCTTGGGAATTTGGCGTCCCATCTTGCATTTATGCAGCCCCTGTGTATTTCACCCAGACTAAGAGATGTAAGTGCTTCCTGTGTGTCAACAAATTGTCTCATGTAGGGGGTGGTTGGTGCGGGCAAAGCCTACATGTCAAAACCTGAACTCTCCTTGCTAGGTCTGGCCAGTGTGTGATGTTTGTCTGGACATACACTCAAGGTGCAGTGAGACAGTCATGTTGGGCATGTTTTCAGTATTACCTATGCAGCATGTGCCTCAAGTTCATGGATATGGTCCCTGCTCATCCCTATTTTCGGCAACGCTGTGTGGTGCAGATGCAGTGCTGGATTGTCCCCAGGGCCTGGCTCCTATGTCAAACTCCATTTCATGTCATTTGCAATTGTGTCATGCTCTCCATGGATTTTCAGTGGCATGGTGGGTGAACCAACTGTGTGTTGCATGCCCTACATCTGTACCTTGTTTTGTAGATGTTACTCATCTTTCTTTTCAGGCTATGCACTGTAACCTATGTAGATTGGACTCATGTGACATATGTATACAGGTGTGTGATTAATTGCTGTCTCTTCACCTTGCCCACAGCATCGTCGGGGGACACGGAGGGAGACATGAGCACAGACGGAGCGGAGGGACCGAGCACCAGTGCCAGCGTTGACATCGTGGCTGGCACATCGAGTGGTACTGAGGCGGAGGAGAGTGAGGCCGAGGACCTGTCCACTGGCACAACTGAATATGAAGCTGACGGGTCTGAGGATGATCTCTCCGAGTGGGCTGAGGCTGCACCACCAGCTGACAGCGCCACAACATCGCACCCCGCCCCCTCCATTGCCATCAGCCGCCTCCCACTTGCTCGTGTCCCTTCCCAGCGTGCCCGGTCACCACATGTCTCCTTCCTGCCAGACACCGCACCCCCTGCCCCTGTCTCCACTGCTGCCGCCAATGCCGAGTCTGTGGACATCCAGCGGCAGTTGCAGATTGGTCAGACTGCGATCCTTAATGTCCTCCATGGCCACAGCCAAGTACTGAACAACATGGAGGCATACTTGGAGGGCATTTACTCATCGCAGGCTGACCAACGCCAGTTGCTGAGGTCCATTGACTCAAAACTGACTGCAGCAGTGGGTCTCCTGCAGCACTACGTCCCACCCCCTACCCCTGACCCATCCACACTTCCCACTCCCATGCCTGTCCCACGTACACCCAGACGTCAGCATGCACCCACCACAACAGACACAGGCACCACACCAGCAGGGAAGGTCATACGCACACCTCCTGGCACGCACACACAGGGTGAAGTAGGCACACCCACTGGGTCGGGGGGCAAACGTAAGACACGCAGCCAGAGTGGGAGTCCGCATTCCACCAAATCCACTCCCTCCAAATCCCCTCCCCTCAGCTCTCCTGGCCACATATCCGGCAAAGACTCCTTCATGGCCGCTCTGTCCCTGAGCCCCACTGTGACACCACCCCGCAAGCGGTCAAGGGAGTCCCCGGTCAGGGTGGTTGAGTCCCCCCCCCTGTCCACACCCTCCCCCAGTGGCGCTGCGACCCATCCCTCCGCCCCCCCCCTCCTTGGGGCCTGTGGTTCCTTCGGGTGCAGGGGAGTCGCTGGAGGACCTTGCTAAGGTGTGCAGCACCATCCTAGCCTCCGCCTTTGGCCCTGCCCCACCCCCTGTGGTGGAGTCCTCCATCCCTGCACCCACGACGCCTACCCTTCGCCCTCATGTCCCTGCGGTGCCTGGTCCTTCCCCCCCACATGATGCCCTCCCCGCTCTGGAAGACGAAGGAGTCTGACTGTGCAGGCAAGCTAGGGGACACGCGTCCCACTGTGTCCCCCAACTGTATTTGAACTTTGGATTGCCCTATGGGCATTGTACATTTTGAACTTTCAAGGGACAAACAGATTTTTGGATGCTGAATAAAGCAATTTATTTTTCCTTAGTACACTACTGTCTGTCTGGTATTGCTGTTGGTGGACCTGCCCCATTATTTTGGGTGGTGATTATGTGTTGGGTGTGTGGGAATTGTAGTCTTGTGCTGGTCATAGGGTGGATCCTGGTATCTGTGTGCCATCACAAGCTGTTGGCTACATAACTTTGTTCATGTAAGCAGTTACTGCATGGTGACATCGTCCCAAGGTGTGTTCCTTCCTCTGTGTAACCTGACATCTTCCCTGCAGGGTCTTTCCAATATGTGGTGCTGAGCTGTGTCTACATTGGCTGTGTGTGTGACGGACTCGTTAGACTTGGGCCATGCATGCTGAGCGATGTCTCCACCTGCATCATTCGTGGCGTCCTTGGTGGTCACTGTACTTGTGTATGTAGACTGTTGTCATGACTTCATGTGTACATGTTTTCTTTTTGGCGCTATGCATGTGTATACTCCCAGCCTCGCACACATGTGGTACATGTACTGCAGGATCTTTGTGCACCTGACTGACATTTGTGGGCATTGGATCTGTGGGTACTCCACCCTTTTCTTTGCAGGGGCACTGCTGGAAGGACTCTGCACCCACCCCTCCTGTGTCTGGGCACTGCTGGGAGGACTCTGCACACACCCCTCCTGTGACTGGGCACTGCTGGGAGGACTCTGCACACACCCCTCTTATGACTGGGCACTGCTGGGAGGACTCTGCACACACCCCTCCTGCGTCTGGGCACTGCTGGGAGGACTCTGCACACACCCCTCCTGTGACTGGGCACTGCTGTGAGTGTTAGGCACCCACCCCTCCTGAGTCTGGGCACTGCTGGGAGGACTCTGCACACACCCCTCCTGTGTCTGGGCACTGCTGGGAGGACTCTGCACACACCCGCCTGTGTCTGGGCACTGCTGGGAGGACACTGCACACACCCCTCTTATGACTGAGCACTGCTGGGAGGACTCTGCACCCACCCCTCCTGTGTCTGGGCACTGCTGGGAGGACTCTGCACACACCCCTCCTGTGTCTGGGCACTGCTGGGAGGACTCTGCACACACCCCTCTTATGACTGGGCACTGCTGGGAGGACTCTGCACCCACCACGCCTGTGTCTGGGCACTGCTGGGAGGACTCTGCACGCACCCCTCTTATGGCTGGGCACTGCTGGGAGGACTCTGCACCCACCCCTCCTGTGTCTGGGCACTGCTGGGAGGACTCTGCACACACCCCTCCTGTGTCTGGGCACTGCTGGGAGGACTCTGCACACACCCCGCCTGTGTCTGGGCACTGCTGGGAGGACTCTGCACACATCCCTCTTATGACTGGGCACTGCTGGGAGGACTCTGCACCCACCCCTCCTGTGTCTGGGCACTGCTGGAAGGACTCTGCACACACCCCTCCTGTGTCTAGGCACTGTTGGGAAGACTCTGCACACACCCCTCTTATGACTGGGCACTGCTGGGAGGACTCTGCACTCACCCCGCCTGTGTCTGGGCACTGCTGGGAGGAATCTGCACACACCCCTCTTATGACTGGGCACTGCTGGGAGGACTCTGCACCCACCCCTCCTGTGTCTGGGCACTGCTGGGAGGACTCTGCACACACCCCTCCTGTGACTGGGCACTGCTGGGAGTGTTAGGCACCCACCCCTCCTGTGTCTGGGCACTGCTGGGAGGACTCTGCACACACCCCTCATGCATCTGGGCACTGCTGGGAGGACTCTGCACACACCCCTCCTGTGACTGGGCACTGCTGGGAGTGTTAGGCACCCACCCCTCCTGTGTCTGGGCACTGCTGGGAGGACTCTGCACACACCCCTCTTATGACTGGGCACTGCTGGGAGGACTCTGCACACACCCCTCCTGCGTCTGGGCACTGCTGGGAGGACTCTGCACACACCCCCTCCTCTGACTGGGCACTGCTGTGAGTGTTAGGCACCCACCCCTCCTGTGTCTGGGCACTGCTGGGAGGGCTCTGCACACACCCCTCCTGTGTCTGGGCACTGCTGGGAGGACTCTGCACACACCCTGCCTGTGTCTGGGCACTGCTGGGAGGACTCTGCACACACCCCTCTTATGACTGGGCACTGCTGGGAGGACTCTGCACACACCCCTCTTATGACTGGGCACTGCTGGGAGGACTCTGCACCCACCCTGCCTGTGTCTGGGCACTGCTGGGAGGACTCTGCACACACTCCTCTTATGACTGGGCACTGCTGGGAGGACTCTGCACCCACCCCTCCTGTGTCTGGGCACTGCTGGGAGGACTCTGCACACACCCCTCCTGTGCCTGGGCACTGCTGGGAGGACTCTGCACACACCCCGCCTGTGTCTGGGCACTGCTGGGAGGACTCTGCACACACCCCTCTTATGACTGGGCACTGCTGGGAGGACTCTGCACCCACCCCTCCGGTGTCTGGGCACTGCTGGGAGGACTCTGCTCACACCCCTCTTATGACTGGGCACTGCTGGGAGGACTCTGCACCCACCCCGCCTGTGTCTGGGCACTGCTGGGAGGACTCTGCACACACCCCTCTTATGACTGGGCACTGCTGCGAAGACTCTGCACCCACCCCTCCTGTGTCTGGGCACTGCTGGGAGGACTCTGCACACACCCCTCTTGCGTCTGGGCACTGCTGGGAGGACTCTGCACACACCCCTCCTGTGACTGGGCATTGCTGGGAGTGTTAGGCACCCACCCCTCCTGTGTCTGGGCACTGCTGGGAGGACTCTGCACACACCCCTCCTGCGTCTGGGCACTGCTGGGAGGACTCTGCACACACCCCTCCTGTGACTGGGCACTGCTGGGAGTGTTAGGCACCCACCCCTCCTGTGTCTGGGCACTGCTGGGAGGACTCTGCACCCACCCCTCCTGTGTCTGGGCACTGCTGGGAGGACTCTGCACACACCCCTCCTGTGTCTGGGCACTGCTGGGAGGACTCTGCACACACCCCTCTTATGACTGGGCACTGCTGGGAGGACTCTGCACCCACCCCGCCTGTGTCTGGGCACTGCTGGGAGGACTCTGCACACACCCCTCTTATGACTGGGCACTGCTGGGAGGACTCTACACCCACCCCTCCTGTGTCTGGGCACTGCTGGGAGGACTCTGCACACACCCCTCCTGTGACTGGGCACTGCTGGGAGTGTTAGGCACCCACCCCTCCTGTGTCTGGGCACTGCTGGGAGGACTCTGCACATACCCCTCCTGCGTCTGGGCACTGCTGGGAGGACTCTGCACACACCCCTCCTGTGACTGGGCACTGCTGGGAGTGTTAGGCACCCACCCCTCCTGTGTCTGGGCACTGCTGGGAGGACTCTGCACACACCCCTCCTGTGTCTGGGCACTGCTGGGAGGACTCTGCACCCAACCCTCCTATATCAGGATATGTACGCTTGGAACATACACGGGTGTGGGTTCGCTCCATGCATACGAGGTGGGGGTACGGTCCGTACGTACACTGTTGGCATGGGGGGTACGCTCCATGCATACGCGGGTGAGGGTACGGGTCGTACATACACGGTTGGGGTGGAGGTACGCTCCATGCATACGCGGGTGAGGGTATGGGTCGTACTTACACTGTTGGGGTGGGGGGTATGCTCCATACGTACGCGGGTGAGGGTACGGGTCATACTTACACTGTTGGGGTGGGGGGTACGCTCCATACGTACGCGGGTGGGGGTACGGGTCGTACTTACACTGTTGGGGTGGGGGGTACGCTCCATACGTACGCGGGTGGGGGTACGGGTCGTACTTACACTATTGGGGTGGGGGGTACGCTCCATACGTACGCGGGTGGGGGTACGGGTCGTACTTACACTGTTGGGGTGGGGGGTACGCTCCATACGTACGCGGGTGGGGGTACGGGTCGTACTTACACTGTTGGGGTGGGCGGTACGCTCCATACGTACGCGGGTGAGGGTACGGGTCGTACTTACACTGTTGGGGTGGGGGTACGCTCCATACGTACGTGGGTGAGGGTACGGGTCGTACTTACACTGTTGGGGTGGGGGGTACGCTCCATGCATACGCGGGTGAGGGTACGGGTCGTACTTACACTGTTGGGGTGAGGGGTACGCTCCATACGTACGCGGGTGAGGGTACGGGTCGTACTTTCACTGTTGGGGTGGGGGGTACGCTCCATACGTACGCGTGTGGGGGTACGGGTCGTACTTACACTGTTGGGGTGGGGGGTACGCTCCATACATACGCAGGTGGGGGTACGGGTCATACCTACACTGTTGGGGTGGGGGGTACGCTCCATACGTATGCGGGTGGGGGTACAGGTCATACTTACACTTTTGGGGTGGGGGGTACGCTCCATACGTACGCGGGTGAGGGTCCGGGTCGTACTTACACTGTTGGGGTGGGGGGTACGCTCCATACGTACGCGGGTGAGGGTACGGGTCGTACTTACACTGTTGGGGTGGGGTGTACGCTCCATGCATACAGGGGTGGGGGTACGGTCCGTACATATCCGTACCCACGCTATGGAATGCTTGTGCGGGCTGTACCCAGGCCTTTGCCACGTGGGTACAGCCGTCCTGCCATTGTTGGGGTGACGTAGGTGTGGGCGTGGTATGACTCGTACCCACGCTCTTAAGGCGTGGGTACGGGACATACCTGGATTGTTGTGTTGCTGGTTCGCGTCGTCAAGCACTTCCGTTGTGGCGGACGCTGGCTTTGCTGGACACGCTCCCACCCCCTCATAGTGACCAGGGCCTGGGGGTCAGGTATGTCCAGGGATTTGTGCTGTGTGACTTTGGTGGGGGTTTTGTGGCCTGCCCCTGCTTCTGCCCCCCCCCCCTTCCCCCCTCCCTTTGTTGTTCTGACCTTCTGCGGCATCTGCGTCGTAACCTGTAGAGGAGGTCGACTGCTATGAGGGCCGGGATGAGACGTAGGTTCGGGTCCATGTCTGTCCGTCGCGTGCAGGTACTCCTTGTTCGCGTCGTCCTGATTTCCCAGCAGTTTTTGGCTGCCGGAAAATATTGTCCGTGCGGGATGACGTCGGTGCGAATCGTACTTCCTGGTTCGTGAATGGCAGGCTGCGTGCGTCCCGACGTCACGTCGGCGCTTTCCCGGATCACATTTGTATGTTTATTTTCGTCGGTCGGGGTTTTGTACGATTCGTACGGAAATAGTATTTCCGTGCGAATCGTACTTCCATGTTTGTATATTGTTACGACCGGGTACTCGTCGACGGCTCGTACCCGGTTTTTACAGGATCGTGATCGGCACCTTAGTGAAGATTTTTGTAAATGTCTCCATATACATTGGTTTAGATGGAAGTAACATCCTTGGATAGATGTATGGTGGTACAGTTTTAGAATGGAATTTATCATGGCTTGCTCAAAGTCTATGATAATTCTTTGAGGGGAAAAATCATTTGATTCTTGTTTTATTTTTCCTAGCATTTCATTATATGTTGTGTTTTGTTTGTTAGGTAATAGTGCATAGATTAAAGGTATGGAAGTGTTGTGATAATGACCGTGTATTGTGTAAAGCTGGTAGAATGGTTTTGGGCATATTGTAAAGGTGCCATCCATCATCCATGTTTGGCATTGTTGGAGTTTAGTTATATTGTTTGCAGTAGCAAACATTATGATTCTTTTTTCTGTACTTTTGTTATCAAAAAAAATAAAAGGTTCATTATTGTGGGTGATAGTTAATTCTGGTGGAATGATGATATCTTGAAAAGTTTTAGGTGATGGTATTGTTGTTGTGGTTGATTTTTTGGTCCTAGCAATTGTTCTTTTTATAGAAGCAATTGATGGTAATTGGCCTCTTGCTTCTTTGGGCACTCTAGGTAATAGTTCTTTTAGGATAACACTTGTAGCAGTTTGTGAACCAGTGCTTAATTCTTTTATATTTTCAAGGGTTGAGCTGACTTCTATTTCAGAGAGATTGGGTGGATGATTATGCTCTCTAGTATATAGTACAGTTGTTTCTCTTGTTGTTGCTCGTCCATAGCATTTGTTTGAATAATATTTTGAACACTTCCAGTTCACTTTTCGTTCAGTCTGCTTTTCTTGGGTGTATGTGTAACCCATGTAACACAATAGGAATTTTCCTTTCTGCGATGTTATAAATTGGGCTTCTTCTGTCATTGTGATGTGTTAGAAATCTGGAAAAAAAGTATATGAAAATATATGCAATAGTACTTTATATATTTAAATGAAAATATCAAAAAAGATTTTTTTATATATATACTTACCAAGTGTTTTTGGTTATATTTGAATGAAGATGTTCTTTGTAGACAAAATGCTGTTTAGTTGATGTAGTCTCTGAAAGTTAAAGAACATATATTGTTTTGGTTGTTTTAGTTTTTTTAAGTGGGGTGGTATTGCTGTTTGGTATAGACTATAGGTGTTAATTTATACAGGTTATTAAAAACTTAAAAAAGAGAACATGGATTTGTTTTGGGGTTTAGGATGCTTTGGGGTTTGAGTAGGATTTAATTAATATTTTAGAAAGTATTTTGATAGTATACTTACTTTTTTAGTGAGTCCTTTCTGGCAATGTTCAATCTTTTCTTTAGCTGTTTAGAGTAATATCTGTAGTGGAAACATAAAGAGATGGACTATATAAGTTAGTTATTTTTTTGAGTAAAGATAAATTAGTGTTTTAGTTTAATTTGGCAGTTTAGTTAGAAAAGGTAATTTACTTACGTTTTTAGAATTGTAGTAGGATTTAGGTTTCTTCTGTTTAACAGAGTTTCTTCTTCGTTCAATGCTTTGGTTTAAGGCACAGTAGAAGACTTGTTTTAATTGGTTTATATAGTGGATTTTAAATTGTTTCTTGAATGTGATTGGTTGCTTTCTGTATGTGGCCTTTCTATTGGATGTTTTGAATTTCTTTTATTTAATTGGTTTCCTTTTATGGAAAATGCTAAGTAAGAGTATATTTTGTTTTAAAGGAGGAGAGTTTTAAATAATTATATAGAAAAAGAATGTTTATAATGTGTCTTAATTTTTTTAATGTGTTCGAAATGCATATTTGATCATTATTTCAGTGTTTTTTTATTATGTTGTTAAATATTTATATAGTTATAAATGTTATGTTTATGTTTAAGTTGAATATAATAGGAAAATGTATGTTTTAGGAAAATATTGTATTTATGTTGTTTAAAGTATTGGTTTTATTAGTATTAGAATTGTCGATATATGTAAAAAAACGATATTATTGATGTCTATATTTTGGTTATCGATATTTCTTACATGTGTTATATTTATTTATTCATGTCGATATTTAGTATTGCGATATTGATGTGTGCGATTTTTGTGTGATCGATATAATTGTATTACGATATTGTAGTGTCGATATTAGTGTAGTTTTTTAATTAAGTATACAATATCGATAATTTTGATGTCGATATTTTTGTTGCGAAATTTGTGTAGTTCGATAATGTATCTTTCGATAATATGTCAGAGATCCGACAAAAGTATGGCACACCTGAAGCCATATTGATTGGAATAAACTGGTAACACAAAACATTTAATTTAAAAAGGAACACAATGAGGGGGTTCATTTTTCCATAGAAATTATGATTAATGCTAAAGAAAGAAAAATGAGGGCACATTTTGAGTGACTTCTCAAATCCTCTTCTATTTCATTAAAAAATTCTGACATGCAGACTGAAACATGCACTTTTAATACCAGGAGCAGACTTCCATGGTGAACAGTAGTTTTACTACAGTGATCTAATGAGCAACTAGAGTGCTAACATTCAGAATTTATGGCAAATGTGTGACATATCTGAATACCTTCATGATGGAATCAAAGTAAAAAACTGAAAGCATTTCCTACTGAGGAGACTGCAGTACATGAGGAAATTAGGAAACTTCATAACAAATAAATCTCCCAAAATGGCCACCGGAGACAAAAGAGCCCAAATGTAGCCCAAAATCACCCAGATGTAGCCCAAATATAGCCCAATGACAGAAGTGTGCAAAACACTTATTATTTTGTGTTTTTGCAGTGTTATATAGTGCAGACTTGTCAGATATTGGAGTGCTTTACATGAGCATTGGTTACATCACACAAGAACAAATTCATTTTGGTTGTAGACATGGGGAGACTAAGTGATTTGACCAGAATCACAGAATGTCGAGCTGAAGCAGAAACTCCAACCTGGTCCCCAGTTGCAAAGTCTGCAGTTCTGGAAGTAACACCACATCCTCTCCCCTAAGTGCAACATTTAATCAAGTGGTCAACTGGATAAAAAAACATAAAGATAACAAATAATTTAAAAGTGCTTTGTCGCTATTTGAAAACTCAGAAAATATGTCCTTATTTTAGTCTTTTAGAGCACTAACCATAATTTTGATGCCAATAAGACCCTCTCATATATGTAATTTCTAAAGGAAATGCTCTAGGTATTACAGTTTTGATTACATCAAGATGACGTCAGGCGTTCCACACTTTTGTAATAAATATAGAATGTTAGCAATCTAGTTGTTCATTAGGATACTGTTGAGAGGCAGAGGCCAGGGGCACGGACTCTGAAAATTGAAGGCAGGTAGGAGGGTGCAAAGGCAACAATTTAACCACACTGAGCAGGCAGGAAGGGCCGTGGCAGCACAACAGACTATGGAGGGCAGGGGCAACAAACCAACAATACAGGACTTGCAAGAGAGGCTGTGGCAATGTAATAGACCATTGTGGGCAGAAGGAAGAGGCAATGGTAGTACAACCATACATGCCAACAGACCCGATTCAGCCAGGAAACGTCCAATGTTTTTAAGCTCAAATGGGCTTTATTTGATCTGTCTCCTGTCTACAATCTCCTCTTTTTCAATGTAACTCTAAGGGGAAAATCAATACCCCAGTTTTTTTTCAAAATCTCCCTCTTACCAAGTTCAAAATGTTCGCAAGTATGGTACATTGGATCATGGAAGGAAATGGGGTAGGGACATGGACTTGGATAACAGAGGACAGGAGGGACATGGAGAGGTGCACCAAACTGACCCTGCAGGGCAGGCTTCAGGGTTTGCAGCAGCACAATACACCACACAGGGCATGCGGGACGGGAGTGCAGCACAACAATCTATAGAAAGCAAGAGGGAGGGGACAGGACCATGCACATGGACAACAGAGAACAGAGGGGCAAGAGGCAATGGTAGATAGCTGACCATAATGGACAGACAGGAGAGAAATCTGCAGCATAACAGACCATAAAGGGCAGGAGGGACGGATCAGGGGCATTACAATGGAACAGACAAGCCAGGAGGGAGGGAGTAGGGGTCTGCACATGTAAACAGAGGGCTGGGGGTAAGGGGGCAGGGCAGGAGCAGCAAGATAACCATGGAGGTCAGGCAGGATGGGCACTAGAAGCAAGACACACCATGAAGAGCAAGAGTGAGACTGTGATGGCATACACACAGACCATGGAAGGAAGGTGGGAGGGGGTCAGGGGCAGCTAACTGACCACACAGGGAAGGTGGGAGGGGCCATGGCAGCACAGAAGACCATGCATGGCAAGTGGGAGGGTTAGTGGCAGCACAATGGCTATGATGGGCAAGAAGGAGGGTGCAGGGGCATGCACAAAGGACGATGGAGGATAGAAGGGAGGGTCAGGACCTGTGCAAAGACAAGAAAGTTCAGGGAAAGGGACCTCACAACAGACCACACGGGGCAGGCAGGAGGAGCAGTTGCAGCACAACAGACCAGGGAGGGCAGAAGGGTGTGGCAGTACAATGGACCATGTAGGACAGGAGGAAGAGGATAGGGGCATGGCATGTGGACAGGCAGGGTGGAGGTGGCAGGAACAGGTTACAGTCATCTGACAATGCTAGGCAGGTGGGAGGGGAGTGGCAGCTCAACAGAACACTCAGAGTAGATAGGAGTGGCAGGTCCATGGAACATGGTGGGCAAAAAGGATGGAGCAGGGGCATGCACAAAGACATCGGAGGGCAGGGGGAAGGAGAATAGAGGCAGCAAGCTAAGCACAGAGTTTAACCAGGAGGTCAATGATGGGGCATAGAATTGGGCAATGGAGGGCAGGAGGAGTGGACTGGTACATCATACTAAATTGAGGGCAGTGGCAGCACATCAGACTATGCATGGCAGGAGGGAGGAGGCTAGTCCATGGATTCACACACCAGAGGATAGGGAGGAGGGGGATGGGGCAGCAAGCTAACTGTTCAGAGAAGGCGGGTATTAGGAACTTTATTGTTTTTAAAACGCGTGTCTGTGCGAACAACTTAAAATATGAACAAGTATGCAGCATAATCTCACTTTTATTCAGAAAGAAGAGGACGTTTGTGACTGTGACTCCGGGCTCACTTGGCAGAAATACCCCCTGACCCTCCACCCCCTATCGCAAAATGTAATGCCCGTGAAAAGGGTAGGTGCACACAGTGTTATATAGAACATAGTCCTGAGAGCACGATTGAAAATGAAAACTAGATATAGTGTATGGTATAAACTATGCACCAAAAAGTGTGATATAAGATTAACCGGTCGTGATATAATATGTAATACATTGTGCACAGTGACAGATTCATTGGAGAGCGCGAGATAGCACAGGCACTAGCGCGTGCTATGCGATATGCGCCTTAGAGTGTAATATGCACAGGGCAGTGTTGTGTAACCTAACTAGTCTCTAAAGTTGTAATATAAAATATGTGCTGGGGAGTGTAACGTTGCATATGACAAAGATATGGATCCCAGATTGTAATATGTATGGCATAGCGCTGTGCGTTATAACATAGGCATCGAGGAAGGCACGTTAGATGGGGCAATATAACCCGTGCGAAGACAAGTGTGGCATGACATATTCACGGGGTGGTGTTACAGTGCACATGGGCTAGAGAGTGTCATAGCATATGCACTAGCTAGTGGAATACAACACAGAGGTGTGTGGCAATGGTGGGTGTAACACAGCATTGGGCTCTGCCAGGAGCGCGCTGTGACTCTCAAGTGATGTTCGTCCCCTTTCCAGAGAGTAAAATAAAAAGTATTACACATCCGGCAGTGGATGTGCGTTTTATTAACCGTGAGGGGGGTTTCTTGCATAGTTTTGGTCGAATTTTTGTCGAATCCCCTTTGAATGGCTTGGTGTGCGTGTGTATTAAATGTGCCCATCAATAGCTACCCATGTTTGTATAAAAAAACGACAAGGGTGTCTACCGGTATTAGGCACGGTAGGGCATCAGACATGTCAGAGCTTCACTAGTGGTGTAAATACATTCCACGTGGATTCATTGTATACATAGTCGCCTTTTAATGAATATCACGCAAATCGTCATGGTGATAGGTACGTACAGTTTGTCCAGCATGTCCTAGGTGTGTCTATAAATATATATTTTTAAAAAATAATAAAAAACCGTGGCCGGCCCTGGGGATTGGGGTCCCTGGGGCCGATTAAGGCCTTGGGAGGGGGGCCACGCGGCGCCCTTCCAAATTTTTTTCTCTCAAAAAAATATAATTAGGAGACAGGCCCTGGGGGATGGGGTCATCAGGGCCAATATATTAGAATAAGAATGGGAACCACACAGCCCCCCTTCTTAAAAAAATTAAATAAATAAAAGACTGGCATCGTGCCGGAGGCCACGCCCCCTCCTTGCAGCACTCTGCAAACGCGCCCCCTGACGAGTTGTAAGTTGGGGAATTAATTCCTCTTCAATACTGAGGGTCCCTGAGGGCCAACTAGCCCAACAGGCATCTCCAGTATGCGCCGGGGAGCTGTGCTGCAGACAGGTGTTCTGAGGCCAAGCCCCTTTTTACAACTCTCTGCAACGCAGCTCTGTGGCGCTTACTGGAGGTACCTAGTGGTCTAGTTTGACCCTATGGACCCTTAGGATTCAAGGGGACTTAATCTCTCAACTTAGAACAGCCACAAGGCGCGTTTACACAGTGGTGAAGGGAGGGGACGGGGCCTGAGGTGACGTGTGCAAACACGCACTATGGCACGTTTTAAATTGGGGATATAATTTCCCTTCAATCCTGAGGGCCCCTGGGGGATAACTAGCCCACCAAGTGCTTCCATTAAGTGCCACTGAGCTGCATTGCAGAGAGGTGGTCCAGGCCGTGCCACTTTTTACACCTCTCTGCAACGCAGCTCTGTGGCACTTACTGGAGGTACCTAGTGGGCTAGTTGGACCCTAGGGACCCTCAGGATTCAAATGAACTTAATCTCCCAACTAAAAACGGACACAGGGCGTGTTTACACAGTGGTGAAGGGAGGGGACGGGGCCTGAGTTAACGTGTGCAAAAACGCCCTGTGGCCTGTTTTAAGAGGTAGTTTTAATCCCCATGCCCTATTATATACTAGGGGCTTACAGAGGAGGTCATGCTAATCACAGGGGGACCCCAACACATAATGTTCCCTAGTGTATGTAGGTGTTTTCACTGTATTCTAAGTGTCTTTTAACATAGCACTGGCTCTAGGACTGGTTAGTCAGACTCAGTTACCACCAGAATCCGTCTGAAAAAGTTGAGGGTACAGGATGATTTTGCAACAAGACATCTTTCTGCTCTTCTTTTTGTTCTTTCTGCACGTTATCCTTCTTCCTGCACTTTTCTTCGTCTTTGAGGACTTCTGTTGCTTCTTTCTGCACTTCTTTTTTTTCTTTCTGTGCATTTTTACTTCTTTCTTCACATGTCCTATCTCTGTAGGCATAGTTAGAAATTAGCATTTAAAAAACCTTTGAAATTCACAGAAAAAAACATAGGTTTGAGGCACGTTATAGTTAGGAATTAGCATTTAAAAAACCTCAGAAATTCACTGAAAAAAACATAGGTTTCAGGGGAGTTATAGTTAGCTGGACTTTTCACTTGTACAAAACCATTGAAATTCCCCCGTTATAGTCAGTTCAGCTAACTATAACTCGCGCGCCCGCAATGCACTGCTGATGACGACACATATTACATCACTCATGACATGGTCAGTGACATCACTCATGACATCACTGATGACATCTCAAATGACATCACTGATGACATCACTGATGACATCGTCCTTGTGATAGAGTGGCAGACCTCCTCTCACCCTAATATAACCTTTGATACACACATTCAAAAATAGAGACTAACATTTTCAAAACAATGGACATACCAATACCAGTTACAACAACCTCTTCAGTAATTCTAAGATCCACATACACATCCACTCATTCACCAACAGTCCTATACAGTCACTCATACATGTACTCACTCATCATATGTACTCATACTCCTATACATCCTGTTACACAATGCCACTCATTCATAGAGTTACTCACACACATAGTCACTCATGCTAATAAAGAATCAAACATACATTTACTTGCATATACAGTTATACACACACCACCACACTTACTTCTACGGAAACTTACACATACTTAGTCTTTTAAACAATCACTTATAGAAACACATACTTATTCATACAGGAACTCTTTCAATCTCTCACTCTCACATATAATCACTTATATACACCAATAATCACATATACTAGTTTCAAACATATGTAGTTACTCATAAAGACACTATTGAGACAGTCATTCACTCACTAACACACCCATACACACACTCATCCACCCATACAGTCCTGCACACAAGCTGTCTTCAATACATACAAACAGTGAGTCACTCATTCATGCACCTATGCACTACGTAATACCCCCCACCGAACCATGCAGACACTCAGACTGATACTCAAAAAACCAACTAATAACCTATATAGACACCCATGTCGCTACTCACCAACCCATGCAGCCACTTATACACAAAGTGAGAGACTGATACAGATATTTACATATTTAAACATTACTCACTAAGCCATGTATTCACTATGATACACTTAATCAGTCAGTTACACAATCAATTTTTCAAAAACAAATCATCCATTTAGACACTTATATACCCATTTATTCTTCCATCGACCTTGAGATATACATATATAAAACATATTTAATTTTCAGAAAAACACACATTCACTGGATGATGTCATCAGTGATGTCATTTGAGATGTCATGAGTGATGTCATGAGTGATGTCACTGACCATGTCATGAGTGATGTAATAAGTGACGTCATCAGCAGTGCATTGCGAGCGCGCGAGTTATAGTTAGCTGAACTAACTATAACGGGGGAATTTCAATGGTTTTGTACAAGTGAAAAGTCCAGCTAACTATAACGCCCCTGAAACCTATGTTTTTTTCAGTGAATATATATATATATATATATCTACATGCATGTTAAAGCCCCCTCCCCCCCGCCGTACTTATCAGGATATTGCAAGTCACGAGACTGTTCCATACCAAATAGAGAACTAAGGCTGAGTTCTTTTATAAGGTTATGGAACTCTGAGGTGGCTTGCAATATCCCTATCATGAATGGCTATGTGTTGTTTATTCTTTATCATACATGGTCACACAACACCTTTGCCACAACCCATTTTAAATCCTTGGTGTCTAGCTCTTTCATATGAAAGAGAGAGCATATTTTGCCAGCATGAAGAATACAAATAGTCTGGTGAAAAATTAAGTACATCAAAAAAGCTGTTAGAAATGTGTTGCAAAAATATATTAGAACCAGTTTATCACAAGTCAGGTTTTTCCAAAAAAATGTGCAGTAAATGTGAAGAAACATGCACAAAGATTCCAACTTTTCCCTAATTACCTAAAGATTGCAAAAAATAAACATATTGACATAAATATCTCCTGCTTGTCGATGTACAGCCAGAAAGCAAAGCAGAAGTAAGAAAAGCTACAGTTTTTGCTATTTAAACAGCTGCTTTAATTATGCAACCTGACCTGCCTTGCCTTTCCGCTGGACAGATGACTTTGGCACCGGGCATTGTGACATCAGAACTCAACTGTAATTAGTTATTACTGTTGAGTTCTGACATTTCTGTATAGCGGGAGACTGCTTGCATCACAAGTCGACTAGTATAAGGAAATTACAGACCAGTTTCTATACAGGGATGTGCGTGTTCACAGTCGAATAAGACCACAAATGGAACCTTCTGGCTGCTCTGACATTAACAGGAGAATTAAGATGAGAACAAAAGGTCTGTATTCCTGTAACACCTTTTGCCCTAAGTGGGATGGGTATGCCCTGACGTGGGTCCCTTGCTCACTGCGCCACTGGATTCAAGCTAGCCTGGATGAAGAAGAGTGACCCTGAAACCGGTCCCAGTATGCTTGTTTCTGGTCCAGGGAGGACCTCGCCTGACAGTTCAGTCTCGACTGGTCCCATGGGGCACAGGGTCAAGGCTGATTTGCATATGGCTGGGTCCAAACTGGGGTGGCGTAGTGGGCAAAAGAACGATGGATTTAACCCAGATCTTTTGACTGGGGGAGAATGTTTGCATTGTCAGCATTCCCTCCATCATTTGTTTGCTGTAACACTTTTTGCCCTAAGTGGGATGAGTATGCCCAGACGTGGGTCCCTTGCTCACTGTGCCACTGGATTCAAGCTAGCCTGGCTGAAGAAAGGTGACATACCATGAAACCGGTCCCAGGATGCTTGTTTCCGGTCCAGGGAGGACCTGGCCTGGCAGTGCAGTCTGGACTGTTCCTATAGGGCACAGGGTCAAGGCTGATTTGCATATGGCTGGGTCCAAACTGGGGTGGCGTAGTGGGCAAAAGAACGATGAATTTAACCCAGATCTTTTGACTGGTGGAGAATGTTTGCATTGTCAGCATTCCCTCCATCACTTGTTTGCTGTAACTCTTTTTGCCTTTCCGCTGGACAGATGACTTTGGGACGGGGTATTGTGACATCAAAACTCAACTGTAATAAGTTATTACAGTTGAGTTCTGTCATTTCTGTATAACTGAAGTCTGCTTGCATCACAAGTCGACTAGTATAAGGAAATTACAGACCAGTTTCTATACAGGGATGTGCGTGTTCACATTCGAATAAGACCAGAAATGGAAGCTTCTGGCTGCTCTGACATTAACAGGAGAATTAAGATGAGAACAGAAGGTCTGTATTCCTAGAGTGACAAACGTCCTTGAATCAGCCCAGTTTTGTCGCAGCTACTTTTTTGCTTTGAGCAGGCTGGACAAGAAGATTGCTCTATATGTTTGGGTTTGGTATGGATGAGATAAGTTGGGTTGCATTTGGCTGCTTAGCTGGTGTGATCTGGTTGGAATATCAGTACACCTTAACGTTTCTTTTTTTTTTAATGATTTTTGATTACAAAAAGGAACATTGAAAGCTTCTGATTGTATGGAGACTTTTCATTTTTTATAATATCACAATCACATGCGTCAACAAGTGTTAGCAGTATGGCGGTTTGGTTCCAGTTTGTATTAGCTAAAGTTACCTTTTCCTAATCAGTTTTTAGCAGCAACAGGGCTCACTTGATGTGGAATGTTCTTGTTTGGCATTTATTGTCTTGCTCCTAGGGGTACAATACAGTCCAGTGATGCTAGGGTGGTTTGAGAAGGTTTGGGTTTGATGCTAAAGTGTTTTTTTGGGCCAGATGTATTTCTTTTCAGACACGGGTTGTTCCCAGTACTAGACCAAGCATTTGAAAAGCTAATAGGTCTTGCCTATGCAAGACCAATTTGCTTTTCCAAAGATTTAGCAATGTTGTACACCAACGTGGCTGCTATTTAGCCTGGCTAAAAGTTAGTGGGGTAAAGAAAGAGTGTAGTGGATTAAAGTGGTGTAGAGTGGAGTGTTATGTAGTGGTGTAGAGAGTCGTGCAGTGGTGTCGAGTAGAGTGGCGTGGACTGGCATGGAGTGGCTTGAGGTAGAGTGTTGTGGAGTGTTATGGAGGTTGTGTCGTAGAGTGAAAGGGCGTAGTGTCAGAGTAGGGTGTTGTGGAGTGGTGTGGAGTGGCGTAGAGGATGTTGCGTAGAGCTTTTTAGTGTAGAATGGCGCAGAGCAGAGTAGATAGTCATAGAGTGGAGCAGTGAAGTGGAATAAAGTGGCATGGAGTGGTGTAGAGGGAGCTGCGTCATACAGTGGCGTAGAGTGTTGAAGAGTGGAGTTTCATATAGAGGAGTTGAGTTTAATGAACCTACTACGATGGGTGAAATTGTATCGGGTTTCTCTGGCGCTCACAAATTATGAGTGTGTCTCTATCTATTGAAATGATAGTGCTCCAAGGGTAAGGGGGGAATCACCCAACCCCCCTGATTAGGACCAAGAGGACCTGTCTACAATGAACATAAGTTTCCAGAGCACACACTTTATCTGTATACAGTACATCAGTTAATATGACACACATTCCTTGTATTTTTCTTTGATCTTTAATTTTCTTTTTTTGGTTAGCCCAGCCAGCCAGCACGTGTTTCATCGTCTCGGGTGCTCCCCACGACTTCCTCAGGGCTGGGAAACAATATAGGCAATATTCGTAGTGTATGGTGCACCATATATATATGTTCAAAGTTTATACCTTTGTGGAAACCCAAACATTCCTTAACACTATATTTCTTCAGTGTCTCAAAAGCATCATTGATATATAAGACTGAGTTCACGATAGTACACCAATGAGTACACATTATCATGCACAACATATGTAAGTGACCAATTTACAAAATCTGACTTCATCAGGGCTACAAGAGAAATTAGCCATATTGCAGTCTTGAATAGATTACATCAAAACATGCCTGGACATGTAGTTTCTTAATTTTTGTTTTGGGTTTTGTTTAGTCTTCTATTACAAACGACATGAAGCATAACGTGTTGTTTTAGAGAGACTATGTTTTGATGTAATCTATACAAGACTGTAATATGGTTAATTTCTCTTGTAGCTCTGATGAAGTCAGTTTGGGTAATGTACCTCTGACGAAACATGTGTTGTCTATGATTGTAACTGCCTATGATTGTAACCGGAATGAATTATGGAACTCAGAAGTGACTTGCAGCTTACTGTGATGAAGGAAGAGTAATAAAGACAAAGCAAATTGTGGTTCTAGACAACGGCGGACACAATGACCACACTTCCCTGTGTTGTTCCCTTATTGAAAACAGGTAGTTAAACTAGGTTGAGCGTGCACAAAACTGCTCCAGCACTCGCCGTCGTTGAGTGCCAACTGCTGTGCAGATAAGTGAGGAAATAGGATTTGTGGAGTGGTGCACTGCTCGTTATCGCGACAAATGGTAGTCAATTAATCAATGAACCTTGATGTTTAAAAAGCCCTTAGTAATTCTTTATTTGCAATAAAAGAGGTTACCAGCCAACGAGTTTCGTTCATGCAATGAACTTCTTCAGGGCTGTAAGTTATAATGAAACATATGAGAATGTGCACATATAGACATGTGCACGTGTGTAATACATGGATATCGTGACACAGAGGTGAGTACGGAAACGGAACAGTGATGTGGGGAAGGAGATGTGCTGGATGAGGGAAGGGGGGTATCGTGTAAAGGAACAAAATTACATGAGAAGTGATCAGTGAGTGAAATAGGCGGGAGGGAGTGGTGAGGGGGACTGGGGCCAGGATGATAGTAGAATCGGTGTACTATTAAAACTTCATGATGCCTGAACAGTGCTGAAAATGCATTCAAGGCATGAGTATGCCACAAAATCCCAAAATGCACCATGATGGTTGAATCAATGTACTGTTACACATTTATGATGCCTGAATAATGCTGGGAATGCAACCAAGGCATGAAAATGCCACAAAATCACAAAATACACCATGTTAATTAAATGAAAAGTAAGTATGAAAAACAGAATATCAATGGAGCTCCCAAAATAAGCAAATGAAATGTAAAAAACATGAATACGGTATAGATAAAAATCGTGGTGCCAAGCCCATCAATGGTGTGGATATCGATTGATTCAGTGTAGGAGTCGAGATGTTTTGTATATGCAATATGAAGACCTATTCTATAATCAAAAATTGTCCCTCCCACAGGTGCTGCACTTAGACAAGGACTGAATAGTGACAGAAGCATCTGGTGCATGTACGTACCATATGTTCGCATTCTTTGTTGAGGAGAGCAATAAATGAGGAAGTAATCCGCGCTTAGGGGGCCGCCTTGGTAAGGGCCTGTGTGCGCTCAATCTGTGGGAAAAGAAGGCAAATCAGCGCCAAATAAAGCGCGGTGGGGAGGGAAAGCGCGGTGGAGGTAAAAGCGAGAGAAAAGTAGTAAAAAGTCAGCTGGGGGTGTCAAGGACATCAGGGCATCCAAGGGGGTGCAAGACGTAGACATAGGCGTAGACAGGGGCCTCCAGTGTTAGGCATAAACATGAGGCAAGGGCTGGCGGCCAGTATGAAGGAAAGATAAGAAATAGTAAAGCCGATAAATGTATCGGCGCATAGCCGACGGCCGTTGCAGGGCATATGGCCATGAATCAGTACGAAAGAGATCCACGATTGTGGAGACAGAAAGTGGTGGGGCTCCGGAGGTGGTGTGGTTAAAGAAACAGGAGGCCTAACGGAAAAGAGAATCTAGTGCAAGGCGGAAGGAGCGTAAAGTAAAAAGTCTTGGAAAAGTATGTGGAAGTAAAAATATATGGAAGCGACATAAAAATATAAGCGCGCAAGGCCCGGTGTGGAAAGAGATCTGGGTCTGGATCTGGGCCAGGGTACCCGCCTGGAGCTGTGGTTGACACAAGTGATATACTGGCTGTGAGGCGAAGGAGGGGCGGAAAAAGAGCCTAGGCATGGGTCTGGGGGGAAAAAGGGAGATCTGGGTTGGGAGGATGCGCCTGCCACGGAGCCTGAGACTAACACGTAACCGGGACGGAGGGCCTGATGTCGAGCTGTCTGCACTGTTGTGAGTGTGGTGCCTCTCAGTAGGTCTGTAAAAATAATTACCTGGGGCAGAGGCGGGAAAAGCGAAAGCGTGCAAAGATGCACGTCGCTGGATGGGCGGCAGGGGAGGGCCACTAGGTGGGGTAGTGGCGCTGCGAGATACGGATGTATCCGTTACTCCGATGATGTGGAGGCCCAGGGGGCAGTGCCAGCACTAGTGAAACCTGTATGAATACTGGGAGCGATGGCAGCAATGGAAGATGAGGATCTATCCAACGCTCCGATGTGCTGAGAACCCTGAGTGGCAGTGTCAGCACTGGTCACTGTGGAAAAGGAAAAACAGCAATGGCTGACGTTGAGTGTAAACCGAACAGCTCGGTACATGCGGACAAGAAGTAATAAAAAGGGTGGAGGTGTAACAAAAAATCATGATAAAAAAGCAGCAAAAAGGTTCAGAGCTGGAGTCATAGCACGGAAAAATGGGCAAGTGAGTGGGACGCTGGAAGCAGAATGCTTAATCTGAAGGGGTGGAAAGGGAATGAGCGTGGGTCAGGTGATGGAAGTTGTAATTCAGGGCTCATGTGGGGAAATGGCATAAAGACAAGGGGGGCTGGAATGCAGGGCAACTGTGTCAAAGGAAATAGTGAAACTCATGGTCAGAGTTATGTCCCCTCTTCACCGCGTCAAGTCTGCATATCCATTTTGCTTCTGCTCTCCTAAGTGACAGTTCCCTATTGCCACCCCTGTTACTTGGTGGGATGTGGTCTATCCCAAAGAAGCCAAATTTGATGGGTCCTATATGTGTAGTGCGGTAATGCTCCGTCATAGGGTACCTGACATCATTGTTGATGAGTGCCCTACGGTGTTCTTGGATTCTGGTCTTGAGGTTGCGAACTGTGCTTCCTACATAAATGTTTCCACATGGGCATTCCAGGATGTACACAACATATTGTGTATTGCAAGTAATGTGATGCCTGATTCTGTGCGTGCAACTTGAGTTGTACCTAAAGTTTTAGCATTTGTTAAGTCCCAGACAGCAGACATTGCAATTGGTGCATGTAAAGAAGCCCTCTGGTGGGTGTGGTAGCCAAGTGTTGGTGCTAGCTTTCCCTGTTGTGACGTAGCTGGGGCATAGGGAACTTCTTAGGGTGCGCCCTCTCCTGAAGATCAAGAATGGATGGCTGCTGATTAGAGGGTGTAGTGTTGGAATTTCGACCAGAAGGTGCCAGTGTTTCCTAAAGGCCTTGAATATCTTATCACTGTGGGTTGTGTAGTTAGTGAAAAAGGATACCCTATCCTTTATCAATTTGTTACCGTGGGCAGTTGTCCCATGTGGGTGTTTGTTGGTGAGTGTCTCTGCCCTGGGTAATGCTAGTACTCTCTGCTCTGCCTTGTCTACAACCCTTTGTTTATAGCCCCTGGACGTGAAGCGTGCCTAAATGTCAGCAATGTTTCTCCTGAAGCTCCCTTCCTCACTTCATGTGCGACGTGCCCTTACCATCTCCCCATAAGGAATGTTGGTGATTACTGATTTGGCATGGGCACTGTCTGCGTGTAGTATGCTATTGCAGGAGGTGGGTTTGTGGTACAGTGAGCTGTGTACTACTCATTCTTTTACAAAGAAGTGAATGTCAAGGAATTCGATGTGCGCTGGGTGGTGTTGTATGGTGAGTTGGACATTGAAGGAGTTGTCATTAAGGTGGTGCAGATAGTCATGCAAGAGTGTCTCGGAACCAGACCAAATACAGATGATGTCTATGTACCTCCCCCAGTACACGATGTATTGGGTCCAGGGGGAGGCACGTCTGGCCCATGTGTGTTCTTTCTCGTACCAGCCCATGAAGAGCCCAGCGTACGCCTCCCTAAGAAAGGTTTTCTGCTGATCATTAGGGCCGTAGAGATAAGCCAACGTAAACCTATGTCCCTTTATGTCAATACGCAGCAAGAGGAGCCTGCCAAGTATCTCAGTGAGTGTTTGTGTCACCATCCCAGTGAAGTGTATCCACAAAAGTACCCCCACCTCTGACTTCTTCCCAGGAACCGATGAGAGATACTGGCGGTCAAACCACCGGGATTGCACCTGCTTCCAATCAGCATTAAGCAGGTGTGTTTCCTGTAGAAGACACATGTCACACTTGGCCTCTCTGACAAGGAAGAAGAGTGCCAACTGCTTTACAGGGGCGTTGAGACCTCTAACATTAAGAATAATTTTATTACCATTGACATGGCATAGGGTAGGGCCTGGTGAGTACCAACCAAAGCTGTGGGTGAGAAAGGGATCCTTGACCAAGTCGCCAGCGTCTGATGTCTGCAAAGGAAGTAAGCATATATAAGTCATCACAGGGGAAAGGAAGGGAGAAGAACAAATCAGTTCCCCTCCTGGGAACACATGCAATCGAACTTTGAGGGTCCATGTCGGTCGAGGTCTCCCCATCATCATCACAATATATCTGGGAGAGCTCCGCTGCTAAAAACGTCAGCTGTAATGGGAGGAGTTGCCCCCGGGGCCCATGACCATTAGCAGAATAGTTTGTGATCTCCAAATTGATATGTCTATGTTGCGAGTGGGCTGCCATAAGGTAACTCTGAATTGCTGGTGCATCATTGGTCTCTATGTGCCTCATGACGCTCTAGTTGGCGTATCAGTGCAGCTCGCTCTGTGCAACTCTGTTTCCGAGGGCTTGTGAATTTTGCCATTCTTTGGTCGTGTAGAGTGGTGCAGGCCCACAGAGGGGGAAGGTAGACCCTGTGAAGATGAATGGGCTGGGGAATCCTCAGAGAGCAACGTCATGTCCATCTGCGACCAGGTCTCTGCCAGGGTTCGGATGCCCTGCGTCTCATTGTTCCATACAAATTAGTCAGAAGGGGTGCCCCTATTTGGACCTGACCCCCTTCCCGTTGAAGAAAGTCAGTTTGGGGTTAAAGGGTCAGACAGCGTTGCAGTGTCATAGGAGAGAGGTCCTGATTGAGCCCTATCTTGAAACCTTCAAAGTCAATGGTAGGCTTGTCACGTTCTGCAGACAGTATGATTTCCTTTTGTCTATCATAGTACAGGCAGGAGAGAATGCCTTGTGCCTGTTCTAGGGAATGTGCGGGCAGCATACCCTGTGAATGCGTTCAAGAACGATATCTTGATCCGTGAGTTCTGGGGTCACATGACAGAAAAGTCAAACAGCAAAGGCTTCCAGATTCCCTGGTATTAACTGCAGAGGAACCCTTTTGATCCAGATATTGGAGCATCAAGACCGTTTTTCTTCCAGTTGGTAGTGCAGTTCCAGATTCTTATCCCGCAGCTCAAGAAGATCTCGGCGGTGATTATCCAGTTCCTCTTCACGGGAGACGTAAGTTTGTTCGAGTGAGTCCACTCTTTGGCATTTGTCACCGACAACCCTTCTGAGGTCCTTCACCTCCGACGCTATATCCTGCTTAAGTGTTGCAAAATCCTCACGGAGGATCCCAAATAGTTGTTCCAAAAATGACTACGTCACTGGAGCGTCGTCTCCCGTCATCTTGTCCGTTTGGGTTGGAGAGAGGGATTCGTCTGTGGGCAAGTCCGTCACTTCGCCGGAGTTTTGGCTAATACATCTTTAAGGGTGCTGTATTTCTTGGCTTTACCCTGAGAATTCATTGTAGCGCGGTACTTAGGCCTCCTGTGTCACCAAAGAGATTGCAGGCCGAAGCAGGATGGGCATATGTCAGTACCCACACTACCATGTCTTCAGTCAGTACTGAGAATGTGCAAGGAATTTGCTAGGCACCGGCCACTGTCGAGTGGAGCTGAGAGACTGGGTCCAGGAACCAAAGGACGGCTCTACTGCGTGGCTCACTCCAGTATCCCAAGTGGCTTCGGTCATGGAAGGAGACCTCCACCAATTAGGTTGACTCCTCCTCTGGGGGCCCAGGCAGCAGCAAACGGTGGCAGCAAGGGGATCCAAACGACTAGGCGTGCATGTGAAGTGAAAGTCTCGGGGTGCAGAGGAGACCCCCCTGTACCAAGGCAGGGTGCAGATTAAGCCATGTGGGCCCCCTAAGTTGAACACTCGCCTCTAGTGGGGGAAATGGCCCCTCGGGGCCTACAGGCATCTTAAACCTCGCCTCAGGGCTACATAGGTCTCTCAAATGTTCCCTCTCACCCCCGAATAAGCCTGCAGGCAAATTAGGGGGCAGCTTGCCCCACTAGTGCTGACTCCAGTCTCTGGCACCACTCCCAAGGCGGTCAGCGGACCGGGAAAGGCATTCAACAGATGCACCACCACAGGCAGAGACCCAGCGGAGGACGGTGTCTCCTCTTCTGGCTCCACTAGGCCCACACACTGCCTCCAAGTAGACCTGCTTACAGGCAGCTATAGCCGGCACTCTCCTGGTCCCCCTCCTAGGCATCAAAACTCTAGACATGCAGGGAGACAAGGACAATAGGGCGAGACTCCATCACCCTCTAGAAGCGAGGTGTAGACCATCCTCGGCACTCCGGTGCTTGTCCGCTGCCGTACAGAGAAGCAAGTAGGCTCTGCTGGGAAGCGCAGGTAGTTGGCGATGACTCTCTGCTGCAGATAGGTCTCAAAAGGAGTTATAGGTTCTAGACAGCTGGTGGGAGGCTGTCCGGTACAGGGCCCGGAACGCTAAAACATTTTGGGTGCACAGCTTCGGATCTTTGTCAGGGCATGAATGTTGTGTGGCACCCACTGCCCGGATTTAAACCTCTCAGAGTCTGGGCGGCATTCAGGCAAGAGGATTCATGCCGATCCAGCCTCCAAATGTCCTGGTAGCGACCGAATCCACTCCGATACCTACGCCAAGCACCAGAGCTCTGGCAAGACGCTCCTACACGGGCGCCATCTGGGACACGCCCCTCATTAATTGTAATTTAAACCTCTCTTTAATAGTAAAGTCAGGATTTATGTCACAATTCTGAAAATGCCACTTTCGGAAAGTTGCCCTAACCATTTAGTGCCTACAGCCTGTATCCTGGGTCAAATAACTACCTGTAGCTGGCAGTTGGTCAATGTGTATTCCTCCCAGACAGCATCACAAAGGGGGAGTGGGTGTTGACTGGGTGGGCCATCCTGACCTAATGGGAGGGGTACAGCTGTCACCTACTACACTTGCACTTCAAAGGGGTTGCCTCAGCTCACTCACAAAGGACTTCACACTAGTTGTTACCCCGACCCCTCGAAGCCACGGCCAGGGAAGGAAGGAAATTCTAGAACCAGATTGGGGCAGGCAGTGTCTCCCAATTCGATGCTGGCACTAGGTATCAATTTTGGACCCTCTGACCAACTCTTGAGCTTGAAGTGTGGAAGAATCAGAAGGAATGCTCTCCTGCCCTGCTGCCCTGCTGTTGGAAGCACTGCCCTGCTGCAAAAAGGACAGCCCTGCTGGCTGAGGAAGGAAGACCGAACCTGCTCCTTTATCCCAGAACCACCAGAGTGACCCCAAGGTTTAGGTGACTGGCCTCCTATTCTGAGCTACAGGGACCTACCAAGCACCAGAGTCCTGTCCTGCATCTGCCTAGCTGCCCAGACTCAACCGAACAGGCCTTGCCCTGCTGCTATCCTCTGCTGGAGTGAGTCCTGATTTCCAAGAGATGCCCCCAGGTCCTGGACCCTTGGCTAGTGTCACAGTGTGCTCCTCCTGGCCAAACTTTGGATTCCTTCATACTTGACGTAGGGCGATGCAACTCGACGCAGTGTGACACAGGACCTCGCATCGTAGCTCCTGAGCAGTGGTCTCATGGAAACCAACACAGTGTGGCGCATCTCGCTGCAGGACCTTGCATCGCAGCATCTTGCCGCTCCTGATCAGTGGCCTCATCGGAACTAACGCAGCTCTACTCACCTCAACATAGCTCCTGATCTGCGGCCGCATTGGAACAGACCCAATTCGATGCAGCGTGATGCAGGACCTCTCATCTCATTCCACGTACAACCAGGTACATTGCCCAGTGGACCAAATTCGGTCCTGTGCCCGACCTGCGCTCTATCTCGGTCGACTTGAACTTGTGACTTTGTCCCGGTTTGGCGCAACCAGATAAACCCATTTGGGACTTTGTGCTTTTTGGTGCTACTTGTACCCAAGACTTTTACATATCTAGTTGTACTGATTGGATTTTTGTCGTTCTGATATCATTTCATTTATTAAAATTTACTCTATTGTTCTAGATTGGTGTGTGATTTTCCTGAGATTTATTTTCACTTTGTTACTAATTGGTTGCTGCATAAATTCTTTGCACAGTGCCTCTAAGTTCATGTTAGAAATGGGATCTCTGGTTGGCTAAGGCTTGTGCCAAAGCCAGGCAGAGACCACCACTCTAAGTCCGGGCTGGGGAGTTACACGCCAAGATAACCCCTGCTCACCCCCTTGGTAGCTTAGCACGAGCAGTCAGGCTTATCCCGGAGGCAATGTGTAAAGCATTTGCGCACGCACCCAGCAACAGCATCCCAGGCCCACCACAAAAGAAACTCCACACAAGGTTATATATAAAAAATAGCCTTTGTATTATAATAAACACATTAGATGATAATCACATAATTTACACTGTGCCAACTGGCACTGGGCAGAATTTTACAGGGGACTATTTACACAAGACAGGGCCACATGGACCACTGTCAGAATTAGCACAAATCACCAATTGTAAATGTAGAACATATGCCAACTGTAACACAAATTATAACTGTAGAGCACAACCAGTAACTACTGGCGCAATAATGACCTCAGCATTATCACAATAGAATCAGGTATAAAACCTATCCTGTATACATCACAGGCGCATAAACACATTATGAAATCTCTCACAAGTCTAACGCATTAGACCCTACCTCCTAAGTATAATTACACTAGGGGCGTACATCACACAGGGAAGTATAATCTTCCTAACATAAAACTAAGCAGGTAAAACAACCTCCTATGCAGAAATCATATCTAGAGGAATAAAACACTGGGTGCGCAAAACATACTACACACGTTACATTTCCTAACACCCAAAGCATTAGTATATAAATCACAATAGCACCTAAATCACATTAGGGTCCAGGTTGCACCAGAACCTAAACGTAGCAGCTGCCCACTACTTGCTGGGCAGCTGGGGACAAGAACAGGGCCTAAACGCTGCAGCTGGCACTAAGTGCTGTGCAGCTGTGGAAGTTAAATATGAGGCATGGGCTCTCAATGGCCCTTGAAACCAATGTGCCCCACGTTGGAGCCATCTGGCTCAGAAAACAAACATGTCCCCATGGAGTGCACGGGCTCCTGAAATAAATATGCGCCAATACAGAAAAATAACTTGCCCCAAAGCACTGTGGAGCGCACTGGTGTTTTAAATAAAATATGCCCGCGATGCAGTCATTGGAGCTGCCCCCTAGCGAGTGGGGCAGCTGTGCAACACCTCTGGGCGACGGCATGGGCACCGACAATGTGCCCCGATGTACTCCTCCCTCCGGGGGCCTCTACGCACGGAATGCCCGGCATCGCTGGAGCGGCCCTCTGTCAGGTGGGGCCACTCAGGAGAGGGACTCGGTACACCGGTCCTCGATTAGCACCGCAAAACGAGCCCCCACTCACTTGGGCTCTTTGCTGGTGCCGGCAGCAGTCGCCTATCGGCGGTGGCAGCTCCCGAGAGCCTCGCGAGTAATCCGCTGCGCCGCTCTTCACCTGGGCCCCCTCCTGGGACCCGGGACTCCTCTTCACTCGCGGTGGGGGCAGGCACCGGCAATGTGCCTTGAGCCCCTTCCGCCTCTCATCCGGACTCGTGGATGTCGGCGGGGCTCTCCCCCATTCAGGGGAGCCCCGCACAAGTAGGCAACAGGATTCCCCCGGTCCCCCTCCTCGGGACCGGGACTTGTGTAGAAGGAGCCTGCGAGGCTCCCGGCGGCGAGCGGGACTTCCTTCCCTCAAGCAGAAGTCCCGCCCCGCTCCAGTCGTCTGGTCGCCTGGCTTCCGGTTTGGCGCGAGGGCCGCAGCGGTGATATCTCGTTGTCAGCAATATGAGGGGTAGGCTCCATCGAAAGTAAAAATATACAGCGGGGTGGGCACCCGCTTGAATTGAGGTCAAAGTCGCGGGGTGGGCACCCGCGCATAGAAATAAGCAAGACGGCAAGGCATACGCAGGGTGGGCACCTGCTTAGGTCGACCATCTGAAGCGGCAATCACGCAGGGTAGGCACCCGCAAAACGACACGATGCGGGGGAATCCCTATGCTGGGGATTCCCTCCAAGAAGATCGCAGCCCAGCGCTGCCAGGAGGAAACACAGCGCCCAGCAGAGAGTGAAACAAAGCGCTCACAAGGCGCTAGGGATAGAGGCCCAAAGTCCTTAAGAACACTTGAATAAAGCAAAAGGTCCCAGCCAAAGATATCCTAAAAGGTGCTGGAGGATCCCTCAGCAATGCAAAAAGGGTCCCAAGAAGTCCTCCAGGCATCCAGGGGCAGGGCAGGGCCCAGGGAGGCAAGCCTTCCCCTGAGCCCCAGCAGCAGCACGCCCCTGGTAGTTTCTAGTCCAAGAACAAGAACATTTTCATGGGGTCACAGCCCCTCTTTTATACACAAAATCCTTTTTGTCTCCAAAGGTGCAGGGAAGGGGCGAACCAGATGCAACTGGTTCCTGAGCACTTTGTTTTGCTCAGCCCCTCTCCCTATTCACAGGACAGGCCAGGGACATTAGACACACCATAGGGGGTGGAGCCAGCATTGTGTAGGGAATGCCCAGCCCTATTCAGGTCCCAGGTGTACTCCTCCCTGCCATCAACATGCAGATCTCTCCATTCACCACCGGGGCAGACCCATCCTGACTCCTGGAGCCAGGCACACCAGCCAATCACAAGCCAGACAGTCCCTTCACATTTATTACACAGACATGCCAGCTTCTAGAAGTGGCACTTCTACACTAGACACAGTAACGCCGCACACATCATCGCGCAGCATTCAATCTCACGAGTTCGCACATACCAAACTCGACCCTGCACTCCTCTAACATCAGGACTTAACACGGTCACTCAGATCCCCCATGCATTCCTATGGGAGGGCAGGTGAGTCTCATTAAAACATACACAGAGCGCACGCACTTTTCACTGGGACACAGTGTAAAAGCGCCTAGAGGCCTAAAACCACTAATCCAACATAGGAAAAAGGCTAGGGTAAATGCAAAAAGTTTTAGGGGTGAACTTGCCAGAAGGGCCAAGTCCAACAGTTCACCTTACTGCTTTTGAGCCAAGCTACCAGAGGGTTGAACACAGGCTAATTTTGTGACTTTTTGAGGTCCCCCCTTACAAGGATTTTGGTCGTTGCTTGTGTAGGGTTTCACCTCCCACCCTAAACCAATAACCCAATTTTTCACATTCCACATTAATTCTCCTGACCATCGCTTTGCCCCTTTTCCTTCAAATAGGCACAGCATTAACAATGCCATGACTCCTAATCACTTTAAACCTCGTTGATTAGTCCAATATTAATCCTCTCACCTCCCTACATGAAGTCTCAGGGCGTTTATTAAGCCAAAAAGCCAAGTAGGTGGAGTTTTATTATATTTTTCATACAAGCACCAATGTAACACACATGACAAAAACCAAAACATTTAGACTATTGTAAGAGTTCAGCATTGCCACTAGAAAGGTAGCAAGGAACTTCTGAAAAGATACAAGAAATGCAAATGTCTTGTCGCCGATTTCACCACTCATGAATCCTCACTTGTTGCTGCCAAGTAAGAGACTGAGACTAAATACGCCTTAAGTGGCATGGCTTCTATGACAGTGGTTAACCTGGGCAAACAAATAGCATTAGCTATCTCAGCCATGTTAAGACTATATGCTAGTGGTCACTTAGAATGTCTTTTATTTTTAAAATATTTCCGAAAAGTTTCTAAAAATAAGTGTAGAGAAATATCCCTGTGTTTATTTTTAAAGAAGCTGGCTCTGCCTCTGAAACATGCAAATTTGCTGAAGCTAAGAAAATACCATACAGTCTAGTCTAACTTTTTTTCTGCTGCAGAAGGGATAGAGGCGGATATTGAGGGAGACAGAAGCAGCAGTGGAAAGAGGGCAATTGTGCGTTTCCATTCTAAATAACAAGGGACTAGGCTTTGGATGAGTGAGTGAGCCCCCTCCCGCACTCAGAATTGCACATTTAGGTCTGAACTTGGCAAGTTTGCCATTGGTTTTCCTTTTTTTTGTATTTGTTTATTTATGGTTAGTTAGCAGTGTTCAGAACATTAGCATACCATTCAGTAACCAGATTCATGCAAGGAGAGCAGATTTACACACTTGGCACGTGCGGCACGATCTGATGCAGCTGACCAAGCCTAGTCTTGTGAGATATAAAGTATTCTACGGGTTAACATTAGTAATATTGGCCTATGTCACAATAAACACTAATATACAGACGACCATCTGACACTGATATGCATCTCTATTGGCTGTGAACCACGAAGCTGCTTCCTCTGTAGTTGAGTGGCCTGCCCTAGCGCGGGAGGCTGAGTTTCTCGGCAAAAGGGAGGAGCAAAAGGCCTCCCAAATGTCCCTCGGACGAGATCTCGGCGGCATAAGTTCCCAGAATGCAGGGAGTTATTCATAGTAGTATGAAATGTCGGCGAGCCATGCTTGGATCGTTGGGGTCTTTGATCTGCCCCAGTTCACTGCAACCCTGCCTCTGGCCAGTAGGAGCATCGTAGTGACTAGTCTGCGAAAGTTGTGTGGCACTTTCTTCACATACCCAAGCAGTCCGGTTACTGGCGATAGGGGGTTTAGTGTGTCAGTGACTTCCTTCAACATGTTGAAGATCTCGGTCCAGAAGGATGCAACCCTGTTGCAGTGCCAAGCTAGGTGTATAAAATCAGCATGAGGTTTGTGACAGTGGTGACAATGAGAATCAGGGATGAGCCCCATCCACAATAATTGTGTGGGTATACAATATAAATGATGTCAGCATTTAAAATGTATAAGGCGGAGCCGATAATTAAGGGATAGCATTTCGAGTTGTCTACAGTAGAAGTTCCACTGGGCATCAGCGCTGGGACACTCCCGGGTAGCCATGCGCTTTATAAATATCGTTTCATTTCATCAGTCAAAGGAGTGTCTATATCAGAGTTCCCGGCTTCACGAGCCTTCGGAAAGAGTACTGGAAAGGACTGTAGCATGTTGAGTAAAGGGGTGTTATCAGCCTGCACTGTGATGTGTTGGTGTAGAGCTATTCTAGCTCACTGAACATCTGCAGAGGAGCAGGGAAGATTCCATGAATCACGTGGCAGGTGGCTCGTTGCAGAAAATGAAATAAAGTGTCTAGCAGCGTGGGAGCAGATGAGGTTGTGGCCACTGGGGGAGGGAGGAAGTGGTAGTCGGGGTAGAGATCTGCAAAGGTAAGAATTCCCAGTCTGCTTGTGCGACCTATTGCTCCTTTATCATGTAGAGGCAGTAGTAAGGGATTATTAGCTATAGGAGCGGAAGGGGCATGCACATTGAGATACCGGCACGTTTCCTGAGCCCAGTCCACGCCCAACATACACTCTGTGTAGTGTCAATCTCAGACCCAGGTGGTTTGTAGGAGTGGAATAAAGCTGTGGTGAGTGGCCAGGGCAAAGCCCTGTCTAGTTCAATTGCTACATGCTGTTGAAACTGTGTGGTATGTACCCAATTGTGTAGATACTGGGCCTGCGCGCATGGGGCACAAATGTCTATATCCAGGGCACCCATGCCCCCTTGCGACTGCGGTAGTGTGAGCCGGTCATATGGGGCCCGTGGTTGTCGTCCAGGCCATATCAGCGAGATCAGGTTGGAACGTAGGCGTTTAAAAAAACTGATGGTAAGGGGTAATGGGATATTTACAAATAAATAATGGAATCTGGGAAGCACAACCATTTTACTTAAGGCAACACGGGCAGCTATAGACAATGGTAGCCTAGACCACGCCGAAACACGATCCTCCAGCCGGTCCACCGCTTGCCTGTAGTTAGCTTGCCATAGTTCTTCAGGGCCCCTGGTGATCCAAATACCCAAATATTTAGTCGGGCCAGTGGCCCCATTCCCTGGGTATTCTGTGGGGAAGGGCATGGTCGCTTCCGTCAGGGGGAAAAGAACAGATTTGGCCCAATTCACTTGTATGCTGAAATAGCCTCCAAATTTCACTACCTCACACGTTATTGAGTCCAGGTTGGTCTGAGGTTTGCTCACATAACGGTTAATGTCATCCGCGTAGGGTGATATAACTAGACCCCGGGATGTCAAGCCAATGCCTCTGTTCGTGTGGCAACAGCAAATTATAGGGGTGAAAGTGGCCACCCCTGCCTCGTGTGATTCGGAATGGTTCAGAGATAAGGCAGTTGAACCACATGCAAGCAGTGGGGTAGTTACATAAAAGTTGAATTTGTGAGAATGAACTGGGTGCCAAGTCCCAGTCTCCGCAGCAGTGGGAAGAGGTACGCCCATTCCAGCAAATCAAATGCTTTTGTAGCATTCAGAAGTGCAGCAGTAGCGGTGATCTGCAGGTGTAGGTGGTGCATCACTGCAAAAAGGGTTCTGAGATTGAGATGTCGGCCTCCCTAGGATGAAGCCAGATTGGTCAGGTTGCAGCAGTAGCAGCAGCCAGTTTTCTAATACCTTTGCAAAAATCTTATTGCCGGTATTTATAAGAGACCAGGGGCAATAAGAATCACATTAGTCTGCTGGCTTGTCCGGTTGAAGTAGTTTGACTATGACTGCTTCTCTGAAGGATGGGGGAAGTGACTCTACTTCTGTGGTGTCCTGGTACATGTCGCAGAGTCTGGGGACTAAGACCTGGGAGTATTATTTATAAAAGGCCGTAGTTAGCCCATCAAGGCCCGGAGCCTTGTCCGCGGGCAGACTTGCAATCACCTGAATTATTTCCTCTACAGTTTTGGGAGAGTTCAGAAATTCCAGTTGGGCATTGAACAACGAGATCAGCTTATGGTTTTCAAATAAGTCTGGAGACCCTCCGAGCTTGCTACGGGAGTGGCAGAGTATAAGTGGGTGTGAAAAGTAGACCTGATGTGCAGATGGTCAGAGGGTGAAGAGCAAAGCTGGACCTCCGCATTCCGGAGCTCTGTGTCTTCCGTTGCAGCCCAGCTAAAGTACTGCCTGGCGGTCCTCCTCTCCATGTCGTCGGGCCAGAGCCTCCCATCCTAAGTAATGTGTATCACATATTGTTTCTTCTTGGTATTCGGTCATCTTGTCGCGAATACCGTTCATAGTGATGGGATCTTTGGATTGGTAGAGGTCTGACTCTAGGGCACTGATATCTGCTTCCAATTTGGTAAGTGACCCGTGGATAGCCCTAAGGGCCCCATTTTGTGTGGCAATGCATAGGCCTCTTATGATTACCTTGAAACCTTCCCACAGAACAGAGGGAGAGCTGACGGAGCCAGTATTTTGTTAAAAATATTCCAGGATGGCCGCACGCATCTCTTCTTTAAATTTTAAAAGCTGTGTCCTGTATTGCACCAGTTGGTAGACGTGATGTGAATGCGCTGGGTAGGGAATGGGGTATTTGCAGGACAAGAAAGTGTTTTCCAGAAATGCAAAAACGTCCCCACTAGAGACTCCTATGTTTCGTGGTATAGATAAGTCAATTCATCCAAAGGTAATTAGGTTGCAATTTTTCTTTATTCACTTTCTTTATTCTATTTCTTTGTTTCCAGAAATGTAATGTTCCAATTCACACTACATTATTAAAGTTATTTCAACATATTCATATATTTGCAGGACAAGCAGCACAGAGGCATGGTCAGAGAGTGATTGATGATGCTCATTGATGCAAATCTTTAGAGGTCAGCCAGAAGTCAATTCTGGACCAGGCAGTATGTTGTGAGGAGAGGCTGGTGCCTTCGCACGCGTCATAGTGTGCGGTACGCCAAATGTCCGTCAGATGATTGTCTGAAATTAGTGTGCGCAAGGTTTTGGCCGCCTGAGGGCTGCAGGAGCTACTGGACCTATCCCATGAGTCTTCGAGAGGGACATTGAAGTTCCCATCCCCCCCAGATTACTATCTGGGGACCGATTTCAGTTATAATAACTTTTGTGAAGAACCTGGGGTCGTCGATTTTGGGCCCATATATTGCAGCCAGTGTTACAGGGTGTCTGTACAGTGTGCCTCCCAGTATAACGTATCATCCATCTTTGTCACTGAAATAGTGGGATGTCTGCCGTAGTAGACCCTTTTTATTAGGATGGTGACCCCCCTTGCATAATTGGAGTTAGTCAAGGAGTATATAACCCCCAATCCTCGAGAGAGAAAAAGGCAAGAAACTGGGGCATTGGACAGATGGGTTTCCTGTAGGAAACAATGTAAATTTTGTGTCTATTGAGATAGACGTGTACCAGTCGAGCCTTACGGCCATCATTCAGCCCTCGCATGTTCCATGTAAGACAGGACACACTAGCCATCCTATGTGGGGCTAACTAGGGAGTAATTAGTCGTGTTCCTGAGAGTGTGATCTGATGCGACTATCTGTATCATAAGTGTCACGTACAAAATGGCATCTTACAGCGAAGCAACCAGCCATGACTGCCAGCCAACAAAATTTCAGAACCCGTAGATACCCCCCTCTCCTTAACCTAACTTCAGAAAACATTCCCTTACCCACCCTCACCAACCCCCAAAACAGGTTGCGAAACCCCACCCTATGAATTCAACTAATGGGAATTATCCTTCGAGCCTGTGGAAACACCGAGCTGACAACCTGCCATAGAAGCTGGGTGGCTGAGCAGTTGAACCTATGGGAGTTCCATGTTGAATGCAAGCATAGTTATATGTGTACAGGAATATCTCATGATTACATTACCAAACAGTACATTATGAACAGTGCTGGCAGAAAGATGAGCCATATCTGTGAGGCACATCTGCCCCCCCCCCATCCAACCAGTGAGGCGCTTGCACCGTAAGGTCAGTGAAGAATCAATCATTGTCACTGAGCTGCGTCCCAGCCGAGGACTGCGGTGAGGACACCGGGGATCAGTTGGTCTTGATCCACTGTTTGGCAAATTTCTGGGCCTACTTAGTGTCTGTGAAGTAATGCGTTTTGCCCTCATGAGAAATCTTAAGCTTTGCAGGGTATAAGAGGGCATAAGGTATGCCTGCCTGTTGCAGCAGCTTCTAGGCAGGTAAGAAATCCAGACGAGTTGCCTGTACTGCCAAGGTGAAGTCGGGGTAGAATGACACAGTATTTTTTGATATTGGATCTGTCCTCTCTCGCGGGCCAGTCTGAGGTTCGTATCATGATCCCTATAGTTCAATAATTGAGCTACGATGAGCCGGTGGTAGGCCCACACCGGCGGCTTGGGACCAAGCGATCTGTGGGCTCTCTCAACAAAAAAGATAGGTTTATAGGTCCGCCCTGAAGATATCCCACAACAAAGTTTCTACGAAATCTTCCATTCTGGAGATGGCAGTGGTCTCGGGTACTCCCACTAAGCGGAGATTGTTGTGCCATGAGCGGGCATCAAGATCTTTATTTTTTGGCCTTGATTAGCTCCAGCACTCTGTCCATGCTTAGGAGATGCTCTTTTGAGTCAGCTTGAAGATCATCCACATCTGATACACAGGTTGTGTCTTGCGTCATGTGTGTCCACCCACTTTTTAACATGGTGAGCAAATCTAATTTGGAGTCTATTGTTTTCAAGCTTGCCTTGACATCCACGAGTATCTCCCAAAGGCCTATGTCCTGCTCACCGGAGTCCTCCGTCTGTGTTGAGTCAAACAGAGTTACATTTCTGGTTCGAGGCATTGTCAACTTGCCAAGTGGAGCGCCTTTTTTCCAAGAGAGTTTTGTCTGCTTCCCATCATGCTTGCCCATTTTTGTGATGATTGTAGGAGCAAGGACAACAGTGGCTTAATCGTGGGGTGCGATAACTTTGCCTAAATGGGAATCCGTAGATGACCGGACTGGTTCCTAGTCACAAGATGCGACTCAGAAACCACAGCAGCTCTGGTCTGGATATACCCCCTGAGGCCCGCTGCACCTCCAGGATCTGGCCTTACGGGAGGGGCACAAGCAGGCCCCAGTTCCAAGCGAATGGTCCCGGGTTCAGCCTTAGGCAATCACTAGAGAGATGCAGGTCTTGGAGGAACAATGTAGAGGCCCCAGCTAGAGTCTCACTGGAAAGTGCAACCTTCCATGTTATCCACACACAAAAGAAACCCGGGGTAATCATCACAGATTTGCCTTGGATTTGCCACACACGCCAGGAGAGCAGCAAGCCAACTGTCATCCCACCCCCGCGAGGCACAGCCGGCGTGCATGGCACTCTTTCTGTAGATCAGCAGGATGATACTGGTTAGTGGGCTGGCGGGCTATACATGGGCAAGGTCAACAATACATTGTCCGCACAGTCCAAGCTTGCATAGAAAACCACTGGAATCTGCCCGTCAGGTCAGCCCAGCCTGCGTGTTGACTGGTGTTCGTGCAGACTCCGCGTGAGCCCGAGCCAAGAGATCATCTGTCACGGCCCTCCGTCATGGGCTCAATGCATCCACTAGCGGGCCCAAGGCCGAACACCACAGAGCCGGTTGGCCTCACCAGCGCAGCCCGCTCACCCCGCTCACCCCGAGGAGGGCCAAGCAGGGGGCGGCGCCGCAGATCAGACAGCACCTAGCTGTAGGGACAGATGTCCCTTCCTCCTATCCATATGTTCACCTCGCCTCTCATGCGGCAACAGCCCTGCCAGATCCCTCGCAGCTGCGGCCCCTCCCCCCCAATGGCACAGACTGGGGATTCTCCTGGCTGCACAATCCAGGTATGTTGTAGGTTCCAGGCCGTCCTCTGCTATCACAGTCTCGTGTCACGGTATGTCCGATTCAGCACTGTGTGCAACTGAGTTGCTGCAGTCAAGGTGCCCGCAGCGCAGGAAGTAGGCCGCAGGTCCAGTGCACTGTTCTACGCGCTCAGTGGGGCGGAGGGGGACATCCGGCCCCAAGACACCACAGACATGGGCCACTGGGCTTTACCGTAAGGCCCCCTTGTGATGGCACCAACAGGAGCCTCCAAATGATCCACAGATGTTGCTGGATTTTTAATTCGGCCTGCAGAGTTCACTCACAGAGCGGCAATCTTGCTGCTCGGCGTGAGAGTGAAAACAAACATTTTTCTAAAGTCACTGGTTGGCAAGATGTCCTCTCCAGTACCAGTCTATATGTTACTGATAAAGGTTGCCCCTTTCTCAGGATTTGATAAGATTCTTTCAGACCCCTCAGAGATATCCGCTATATCTACTCATCGAATACTACAAAATCATAATATTGATGTATCCAAAGCCTTGGCCAGTGCTCCCTTCCGATACTGACTTTGTGCAAGCACCAGTTGACCTGTGAGTTGATTGGTGTTCCTCCTGTGGTTCCTGTGCTGAACAGTAGATTGGGCAGTCTCGCTTAAGTCCAGTTTTTTGGTCTGCTTGTCTGTGTTTAGGTCTTGTCAGCAACCTTCCACCAGCTGATGCCTAAGATCATACATCTTTAATGTTCCCAGTCCCACAGGTGGTCCTAACCATAAGCATCTACTTATAAAAATCAAGAGCTTTTGATCTGTACAAATAGTTCCTCTTAAAAGCTTCGTACTGTGGTAAAAGCTGCTGTCTATCACCATGTTGACTACCCTGAGCAACAAGTCTAGTTGATCTTTTAAAGTTTTTCACTATGCAGTGATTTGATTCCCATTGTCCAGTTACTTCTGTGAATGTTTGACTGAGTCACATTTAGTCTTTCTGTATAGTTTTCTGATTCATATATTTTTTCCATTTGAAACGTACATATTGGGGGTTTCACTCTACGTATTTTGAAAATTGTTTGAAGATCAGGAGTGGGGTGGTGTTCTCGATCCTCTCCAGCATTGGGTTTTCTTCATCATGGTGTTTCTGACTGATTATGACTGACAGGGTACCAATATTGTGTTAAGAACAAACTCTGACCACGCCATGACGCGTATCTAATGCTTCCTTTGGATATTTATCTGCGTGATCCCTGCTTTAAGATTGAATCCTGCTTGAATAATCCCACACCCAGAGCAACCGCATATGGCCCTTAAGATTCACCTGTTCTCCTTCATGTCAGACAGCATCTAACCCCCTGCCCTCCACAATTCCAATTAGGTTATTTAATACTGGGTCCAAATGGGACTGAAAATGGGCCCGGTAACTAAAATAAATGTGCCGCTGATTTAATTAGATAGCTACAAAAGTGGCCCATGTTTACAAATTAGGCCAATATTGATCTTGCAAAGACACACTGACTGTATATGTGTAATGCAGGGTACAGGAGACTGCATGCATTTGTGCTTGCTGCAGGCAATGTTTGTAGTAATATCAAGGAAATCAAAAATTTAAAAAACAACTCAACATACCATAAACCAGGCACTCAAACAGTCAGAAAAACAGCCCACAATCTGACCGGTCAGTCCAGTCCTTCGGGCACTGCCTGTTTGCCATATAGACCGGGCCGACCCTGCTGGCAACCACCTCATCTATTAAACGCCCATCAAAGAGACATGAAACCTGCTGCCTTATCAAGCTTTTCTTCCCTATAGGCTCTGCCATTGCAGGCTAACTTGGGGGTGGAGAGGAATGGCTTTCAGAACAGTGAGCTGTGGAAAGCCCTTACACAAGCTACTCTCTAGCTAAGATAATTCCCTGATTAACCTCCCATGACATGTCTTCATCACACTCGGTCTCCAGCCAGGACAGCAAGGTCCACCCAAAAGAGAACAACAAACCTTAGCATCCTGCACAAACTTCTCCATTGACAACCCAAAGTCTAAACTAATCTGTCACCTTGTTACCTCCATGTCTGATGTCCGCAATGGTCTAGACAATTTTAACACATTTGTGGAAAACCACACAAACACCCACGCTCCAACTAAAGCACTCAAGTTCAAAGCCAGCCCTTCAGGACCCTAGTTCTCTGAACAGCCTGCCCACAACAAGTGCTCTATTCGCAGGTTGGAATGTGGAATAAAACAGAACTGTCAAGGCCTGAAGTCATGGACCCACTGAAAGCCCCTGCTGTACTGATGAAAACAGTGATAAGAGTCACCAGACACAGCAACGGGGGCGAAAAACAGGGATAGTGAGTAAGAGAGAAATCCAGGACTGGCATTTGCTCTCAGAGACGTCATCTGTTTCAAAGCACTACACTGCTCTGCCTTAATGGTATGAATTTTCGGGTAAGTCGACACATGGCAGAAGGTCAGTATAGATACCAGCTGAATGTAACATACAGATAACAACCAAAACATCGCTCATCGGTTCCAGCAGCGGATGATTCATTGACAAGCCCGAATCTGGCCAGGAATCACGAAGGCCTGGGACGCTGTTGGACACACATATGTCAGACTGTATAAGAAATGATGGTCAACAGACAGGCAACCAAAAAGGCAGTACTTACGAGCGTGCTAATGAAGGGACTTGAATGGGAGAAAACAACAAACAGTGAGGGATGCCAAAACGGCTGCAAAATATAGCGAAGATCGGAAAAGTTAATAAACCCATGCAACTCATTGCCATGCGCTGAGCTGAGGCCCAGGGAGTCTAAATAGGATCTACCCATCCTTACCTGGAAATTACCTAAACCCAGGAGGGGAGTACGTGTGAATTCCCTTGAAAATTAGAGGACTAGTGATCCACCCTTCTAATCTTCCACAGCCTCGTTTCCATTGCTGCCAGCCCCAGGGTGCCCATTGCCTAACCTGATTCCTAACAGTACCCTACCTCTCCCAAAGAACCCTCCCGGTCCCAAGAAGAACCATTGTGTGGTCATGCTTTTAAGAGGTTCTGTCTATGGAACTCTTCACCAACTTGAAAACATGACTGAAATCTGCAGGTTCCCATGATCTTTGTGAAAAATCATACCCATTCCAGGTCACAAGGTTTTGAAAATAGCCTCAGAACACATAGGATTCCATAATTTCCTCGACCTGTATTCTGGTTGGCCATCTACCGTGATTGGAGGAGACTTGTTGGGAACATCTGCGATTACAGATTGAACCCAATAGAGCACAGGGTGAATGTATCTGTGATATGGGCTTGTTCTCTGTAAGAGCCTTTCTTCGGGGCAGGTCTGCGACATGCTTACTGATGGGACGATTCGTAATAGTGAGGTTAAGGAAGAGACAGAAGATAGGTACACTTTCTAGATAATGATATTTGAGTGGAATCCATAAGAGCAAAAGAAAGGGGCTCTTCACAGATAGGAGTGCAAAGAGTTGTCATAAGCAAATTCTGCGAATGTAATCCAGCAGTACCAAGCATGTGATGGTCCATCAAAAGGCGAAGCTGGTACTGTTCCAGATATTGATTTAAGCTTTTAGTTTGGCCATTGATCTAGGATGGTAACTCAAGGAAGTGCTTGCTACCAATATTTTCCATTAACTGTGCCCAGAAGTTAGATGTGAACTGTCTTCCTCTGTCTGCAACAATTATGCCTGGCAAACCATGGAGGCAAAAGATGTGCATAATGAAGATTCCGGCTAGTTCTACAGCTGAAGGTAATCATTGCTGAGGAATAAGATGTCCCATCTTAGTAAAATGGTCTGTAACTTCTAGTAATATTGCCTACCATTATGAAGGAGGTAAGTCCACCATAAAGTCCATGGAAATCATGTTCCAGGTGTTCATTAGAGTGGGAATAGTTTGTAACATTCCTGAAACGCAACAGTGGATTCTTTCACATCTGGTGATCTAGTCCTGGATGACCCTCCTTATACCAGGCCACCAGAAGTCTCTGGTGATGAGTTCTGTCATCTTTTTCTGACCCGGATTCCCTGTTGCCTGAGTGTTGTATTACCTTTTAAAATGTAGCCCTGTACCATTCCAAGTCATTTTGCTGGTACGGGGCTCCATCTCAGTAAAATAACCCCTTCTGGACTGATCTTCGTAGAGGTTCTTTTTCAGTCCATTGGGGTGCTAAAATGCCCTTTTGAACCTGTCTGGAGAATATGTGAAATCATAGTGGTAAGATGTAAAAAGTTCTTGAGATCAGTTCATATAGTCAATTTATTTTGAAGTCCTTTTAGGCCTGGCTGCCAATGAGGAAATGCCTCTTTGATAACTAGGAGCTCTCTTCGTAAATAAGTGAATGCTTTTCTGTGTCTGTTAAGGTTCTTTAATAGAATGCTCTTATGCGAAGTTCATTGATTTCGGGATCTCTTTATTATAACACGGCTCCAATGGCAAACGAGGTGGCATCTGTTTCTACTGCAAACGGCAGTGAGTCATTGGAATGACCGTACTGGAGCAAAGGTAAAAGCTATTTTCAGTTGGTTGAAGGCTTGTTTCTGTACTTCACCCCACTTGAACTGCACCCCCTTTCAGGTTAAGTAAACTAGAGGTTTATTTATGGTTGACAACTTCTGTATGAATTGTAAATAAAGGTTGGTGAAACCAATAAACCACTGACGTGTTGTTTCTCTGAGCTCCATTCTGAGCTCCATTCTAATACTGCCTTTACCTTAACATAAACCATTTCTGTTCCCTGTTGAGGGATCTCAAAGCCAAGAAGATGAGACTGTAGAAACTTCAAAGAGACTTCTCAGCCTTGTCATATAGGGAATGTTCCTTAACCTTGGCATCACTTCCCGAACCTCACATCGATTTTCCTCTAAAGAAAATAAGTAGATCAAAATCTCATTGAGATATACAACCATATATGTATCTAAAATGCCTCTGAATATGTTGTCGACTAAATGCTGGAAGGCAGCAGGGCCATTACAGAGTCCAAAAGGCATTATCAGATATTCGAAATGCTCATATCTGGTATTGCATACATTCTTCCATCCACCCCCTTCACATACTAAGTTGTATTCTCTTCAAAATGTTTACTTGGAGAATATTTTGGAAGGTTTAAATTGATCCAGAAGTACAGATGTGAGGGGAGGAGGTATCGGTTTCTTAAAGTCTTAGCTTTCAGAGCTCGATAATCTGTGCATTACCAGTATTCTCAGTTTGCTTTTGCCTGAGGGTCATTGTTCCAAAAGAAGATCGCATCCCAGCTGAGGAGATGGTGCATCGAATAAAGCCTTTGTCTACGTTTTCCTTAAGATAGTGTTGTAAAGCTCATCTTCTTTCACTGTCAATGTATAGACCGTCCCATGTGGGATGGCCTCTCCAGGCAGTAGGTCGATTTGATGGTCACACTCTCTGCGGTGGAAGATATTATTTTGTTAAATCGGTCTATACATTCTTAGTACTGTGGAGGAATTATCTCCTCATCCTTCTGTACTTGAGGGTTGGTCTCTGAGGAGTTAGGCAGCAGCTCAAAGCATGTCAGTGACTTTTCATAAAGCAAATGGTGTCACAACATGGCTAAGTTAAAGGTGGTCTCTTGTCTATTCCAGTGTATTCCAGGGTTATATTTCCTACGTCATATAGTGCCGAGAACAATAGAAAAGGATAGGGCGTTGATTAAATTGAAGAGAATCTCAACATATCCTGTCAGCTTAGCCATAAGTGATAGAACAGTCTCAAAACATGCTGCTCCCGAGGTGACAGCAGTTCTGTCTGTTCCTTGTATTTCTTCCTTAAGTGTTTTCTTCTTGATAGAAATTTGGTGTGCAGTATCCATAAAGAATGTGAATGGTCTGGGATCTACCAAGACAAGAACCATTACAGGTCCTTGGGGAGTAGCATTCATAACTTGCAGGAAATAATATGCTTGATCTGTAATCGACACTTCAGTAATTCGTGAGCCCATCCTGGGTCCATAGCTCATGGACAGGCTGGGTTATTTCCCTGGAACAAAGGTTGTCCAGTCTTTCCACAGTAAAAACACAGTTCTTGCTTCTTTGTTCCCTTTTTTCTGTTGACATAGTCCTTAGTTATTTCCCAATCGGCACAAGTTCTTCAGCCTGTGGCGTATGTCGACTGCCATTTGGGACTTTATTAGGCCAGGGTTTTGATTATAGGTACGGTGCTTAGATGTCCAAAGTCGTCGTTGTGCATCTATTTGCAGTGCCAAGTCAAAGCTCTTGATATGGTTAGTTGATGTACCACTAATGATATGGCATGCTTAATTTAAGGTAATCTTGAAGAGCCTGGTAAAAGGCTGGATTAGCGTACTCATCTGTCCATGCTTCATTGGATGTCATGAATTGGGAATGAGTACTGAAATTCACTAAATCCAGATTTCCCTGTTTGAGTGTTCATAGACCCAAATGAGCTGATTGGTGATATGTTTCTGATTGAAGATGGTGGAGAACTGATCCATAAATTGAGTCCAGGTGGACCAGAGAGGACATTGATTTATTATGAATGGCATAGCCCTCATCCTGGCATCTTTTGTAAGGTATGAGAGTACAAACATAACCTTGAAAGTGTCATTATTAAAGATACAGGGTTTTTACTAAACTTCTGAGGATTACCTCCGAATTTCTCAGGCAGAGCTAAAACCAAATTAGTAACAATTGCACCTTTGTCCACTACTGGACTGCTACCACAATATCAGCAGCGCACGTAACACTCGTCATCGGGTTATCATCATGTGATGAGTTGGTAATAAAGCCAAACCTAAATGCTAATTGTTTTAGGCAACTAATTAGAACTTGTGCTTGCTGAGCGATGTCAAGCTCTTAGTGACTTCTATTCATGGCTTGAGCCATCATCTCAATAGGGCTTTCCTATCAGTTCACATATGGTCTGGCAAACTGGCAGGGTTCAGAGTCATGGAGAAGAGTTTCTGATGTTCAGGATGTAATCCGCATTCTTCCTGCAAAGAAATCTGAAGGACCTGTAAACTGCTGTCCTGTCAGTCTCACTTCTCCCCTTTGCAGGTCCGTACGCCCACTTACCTGCAAAGGAAACAAAACAGCCTGTAATTCCCTGGACTGCCAATCTTGCTTCTTTAACTTCATTGATAGGTAATGCTGTTTTAATTTTAAATAGGGAGTTTTCCTAATTAATTATTTCTCTCGCTGAAACAGAGCTGTTTCATGCCCTTACAAAAATGATTCTGCCTTCCTCTCCCAGATGCAGAGCAATTTTGGGGTTAGGAAGCATGATAAAGTTGAGGATTGGGCGTATCCCTTCCCAACAGGTAAGACTAAATGAATAGGAGCTGACCTGAACTTTTTGCTTCTGTCTCTGTCCCTGTTATACCTGTCAGCCTTAGGGTGGCCTTACCCCAAACACTTTGACTCTTTCACTCGATTTGTGCTGAAATTCATTTTTTGTCGGACTTTGGACTCTGTGCACTTTACCCCTACTAAGCAGTGCTGAAGCGCTTGTGCTCCATCTTCTTAATATGGTAAAATTGGTTTACACCTGATTGGCATATTTAATATACTTTTAATTCCCTTTTAGAGTGATATACAATATACCCAAGGCCTGTAAATGAAATGCTACTAGTGGGTCTGCAGCACATATTGAGTCACCCACTTAAGTAGCTCCTAAATGATGTCCTAGGCTGCCATTGCAGCCTGAATGAAGTTTAACTGCCAATTTGATTTGGCAACATAACCCCCTTGCCAAGCTTTAAACTCCCCATTTGTTACATGTAAGTCACCCCTAAGGTAGGCCCTGGGCAGTCTATAGGGCAGGGTGCATTGCGATTATAAGGTTGGACATGTATTTTTGTTTTACATGTCCTGGTATTGAAAAACTCCTAAATTCGTTTTTCATTTCTGTGATTCCTACCTGTCCCGTAGGATAACATTGGTTTGCCTTATTACATTTAATAAGTGCTACCTTTGATTGGGGACAGATAAGTATTCCATGTTTGGTATCTATGAAATTGTAATTAAAAATCCTCTTTAATGGTATAGTCTGATTTTAAATTACAATTTTGAAAATGCCACTATTAGAAACTTAAGAAACCAAAGTAGTGGAATGCACTCCTCATTAATACTATATATGAACAGTGTGAACAAATCTTTATTGATGCATTTTTAGTGCGTGCAAACTAGAAGTGTACTATGTCCCAATAGCACATCAATATATCTCAATTATCTGGTGCATCGTCACGCACCAGCTTTATGTTGCACTGCTATTTGATTTCAGTCTCCACAAGGATAAGACAGTCGAATCCAATATCCATCCAGGTAATCTTTTTATATTCAAAAACTTTTCCAAGCATATTATTATCCATTTTCAAAACAGAGGCTACGTGATCCTGAGCTTCAAATGCCTGAAAAATGCCCATCCAGGCCTTTATCCCACAGCACGACAAAAATCACTATTAGCCTGGGCAGCCATGATGTCATAAAAACCCAATGCATTTCGGGCTGATAGGCCTTCCTCAGGGGTAACTGTAACATAAAGACAACCCATAAGAAACGTGCAGAATCTAAGACGCAAAAGAACGAGCCTACAACATCCATCATGCACTGTGCCAGATAACTGCAGTGAAACGTGTTTAGTAGGAAAACTTAATAAGCAGAACACCATGTCTGTGGTCAAGAGAATTGCGACTAAATGTAATGACAATGAAGTAACCAAAAAACAAAAGGTCGCAAATTCCAACCCAAAGTGAACTGTGTGCACATCTTCAACCACACTGTAATCATTGTGCAATGAATCTAACCTCACCCCCATGTTGTGCGCAATAAAAGAAAACTACTGAAGTGAACCAAACTAGAAAGAAACTTCACGATACCGTGTCATGAAATACAAGCATAATAAAATGAAAACGTGCCAAATTAAACTCAATCCATCAACTTAAAAAAACTCATGTGTTTAGAAACTTGGCATTTCCCTGCCCTCTGCCATTTTGTTCCTGCAGCCTACCCTGGGTCACATGACTGGGTATAGTTGGCAGTTAGGACTTTGTGAATGCCTCCCAGACAGTCACACAATAGAGGGGTTAGGTGTGCCTGAAAGGGCCATCTAAAGGCAGGATTGGGGGGTGTCGGACCTGGGCACAGCCCCGTTTGCAACTGAATAGACTGTTCTCTGCCTTCACACAACAGGCTTGTCACCACTCCATTGTTTCTGCAGCCAGCTTGGAGCCAGGGCAGGAAAGTTGGGAAATTCTAAGCACTTCAAAGAGAAACTTCTCCTACATCAAAGAAGGCACCAGCTATAAAATTAAGGCCCTCAGGCCCACTCACCAGTTACCATTATGGACCTCCGGAAGGACTCTCAGAGCTCTGACTGCTGCTGTAGCTTGCTGTGTAGTCCACAAGACTGCTTTGCTGCTCCTGGAAGGACTGCATTACTTCCTAGAGTCTGCCTTGAACCCTCAGAAGCCTGCCTTGCTTCCTCACTGTAACCCAGGACTACCAAAGTAACTCCAAGGGCTAGGTTGCTTAGCCTCCGGTTCAGGGTCACAGGAACATAACAGGTTCCCACCATCTTGAACCCACACCTGTACCCAGCCTGAGTGAGTCCAAATTCCCCAAGTGGTGCCCCTCCTGTCCTGGACCCTTGGTGGTGGTGCTAAAGGTACCCAGATGGCCAAAAGCCCAAACTTAGGGCATAGAAATGTTTTTGCTAAAAACCTCTCAATCAATCAATCAATCATAACACATGTATAGCGCGCTACTCACCCGGAAGGGTCTAAAGGCGCTTGGGGGAAGGGGGCTGCTACTGCTCGAACAGCCAGGTCTTGAGTTGTCTCCTGAATGCGAGGTGGTCCTGGGTCAGCCGAAGGTGGATGGGGAGGGAGTTCCAAGTCTTGGCCGCCAGGTAGGAGAAGGATCTGCCTCCGGCGGTGGTTCTTCGGATGCGTGGTACGGCGGCGAGGGCGAGGCTAGCGGACCGTAGCTGGCGGGTGGGCGTGTGGAAGGTCAGGCGGTCGTTGAGGTACTTGGGGCCCAGGTTGTGGAGAGACTTGTGTGTGTGGGTGAGGAGCCTGAACGTGATCCTCTTGTTGACGGGGAGCCAGTGCAGGTTCCTCAGGTGGCCGGAGATGTGGCTGCGTCGAGGGATGTCCAGGATGAGTCGGGCGGAGGCGTTCTGGATGCGTTGTAGTCTTTTCTGTAGCTTGGCTGTGGTTCCGGCATAGAGGGTGTTTCCGTAGTCCAGCCGGCTGGTGACGAGGGCCTGGGTGACCGTCTTCCTGGTTTCGATCGGGATCCATCGGAAGATCTTGCGGAGCATGCGGAGGGTGTGAAAGCATGAAGAGGAGACGGCGTTGACTTGTCTGGTCATCGAGAGGGAGGAGTCCAGGATGAAGCCCAGGTTGCGTGCGTGGTCTGTCGGCTTGGGGGCGGTGCCCAGGGCTGGGGGCCACCAAGAGTCGTTCCAGGCGGAGGGTGATGGTCCAAGGATGAGGGCTTCCGTCTTGTCTGAGTTCAGTTTCAAGCGGCTGTTCTTCATCCACTCGGCGACGTTTTTCATCCCTTCGTGGAGGCTGGTTCTGGCGGTGTCGGGGTCTCTGGTTAGGGAGAGGATCAGCTGGGTGTCGTCGGCGTAGGAGATGATGTTGCGGTTGTGTTGGCGTGCGATGGCTGTGAGAGGTCTCATGTAGACGTTGAAGAGGGTGGGGCTGAGTGATGATCCTTATTGGACGCCGCAGATGACTTCGGTGGCCTCGGAACGAAACGGGGGGAGGCGGACTCTCTGTGTTCTTCCAGCGAGGAACGAGATGATCCACTTCAGTGCCTTCTCTTGGATGCCGGTGTTGCTGAGGCGTTGGACTAGGGTGCGGTGGCAGACAGTGTCGAACGCGGCGGAGAGGTCCAGGAGGATGAGTGCCGCTGTTTCCCCGTTTTCGAGAAGGGCTCGGATGTCATCGGTGGCTGCGATGAGGGCGGTCTCGGTGCTGTGGTTGGCTCTGAAGCCGGACTGCGAGGGGTCGAGGGATCCATTCGTCTCGAGGAAGGCGGCGAGCTGTCTGTTGGCGATCTTCACGATGACTTTGGCAGGAAAAGGGAGGAGCGAGATGGGGCGGAAGTTTTTGAGGTCGGTGGGGTCCGCTGTTGGTTTCTTCAGTAGGGCGCTGAGCTCGGCATGCTTCCAGCTCTCCAGGAAGGTGGCGGTGTCGAAGGAGGTGTTGATGACGTCTCGGAGTTGGGGTGCGATGGTGGAGTCGACCTTGTTGAAGACGTGGTGGGGGCAGGGGTCAGTCGGAGATCCGGAGTGGATGGTGTTCATCGTGCGGGCTGTGTCTTCGGTGGTCACTGCGGTCCAGGTGCGGAGGGTGGCGGTGGGGTGCGTTGGTTCGACGGTTCGGTGCGAGGAAGGTGCGCCGAAGCTGTTGTGGATGTCGGCAATCTTGCGGTGGAAGAATGAGGCGAGGGAGTCGCAGAGATCTTGTGACGGGGTGATGTCGTTGTTGCCGGTGCTGGGGTTGGAGAACTCCTTGACGATGCTGAAGAGTTCCTTGCTGTCGTGGGCGTTGTTGTCCAGTCGATCCCTCAGTGATTTCTTCTTGGTGGTGCGGATGAGCTGGTGGTGCTTGCGGGTCGCGTGTTTGAGGGCGGTCATGTTGTCAGTGGTCCGGTCGCGGAGCCAGGCTTTCTCGAGGGTGCGGCAGGTTTTCTTGGAGTCCTTGAGTTCGTCGGTGAACCAGGGGGCCTTCTTGCTTCTGGGTTTGCCGGGAGGGTTCTTCAGTGGTGCGAGGTTGTCGGCGCAGGCGGTCAGCCACTGCGTGAAGTTGCGGGCTGCTTCGTTGGGGTCCGGTGTGCTGGCAGGTGGGTTCTGGCTGAGGGAGGTGGTGAGCTGGTCGGCGGTGATCTTGCTCCAGCTTCTGTGAGGAACCTGTTGCGGGTGGTGGTGGGTAGTGGTTTTTCTGAAGCTGAAGTGGACGCAGCTGTGGTCGGTCCAGTGAAGTCCGGTGGAGTGGCTGAAGGCGATGTGCTTGCTGGCTGAGAAGACGGGGTCAAGCGTGTGGCCGGCGTAGTGGGTGGGGGTGTTGACCAGTTGCTTGAGTCCGAGGTTGACGAGGTTGTCCAGCAGGGTGACTGTGTTGCGGTCCTTGTTGTTCTCCAGGTGGAAGTTGAGGTCCCCTAGGAGGATGTAGTCGGCGGAGGGGAGGGCGTGTGGGCTAATGAAGTCCGTGATGTCTTCGCTGAATTGTGTGCGTGGTCCCGGGGGTCTTTAGATGAGGGTGCCTCTGAGGGTCGTCTTTGGGTCAGTGTGAATTCGGAAGTGAAGGTGTTCGGCGGCGGTGTAGGTGTCGTCGGCGTCGGTCGTGATGCGGATGGTGTTCTTGTGGACGATGGCGATGCCTCCCCCAGTCTGGTTGACGCGGTCCCTCCTGATGATCTTGTATCCATCCGGGATGGCGATGTCGGGGGCTGAGGAGGCGTTCATCCATGTTTCAGTGAGGAACGCGACGTCTGGTGATGTTGTGTCGAGCAGGTTCCAGAGTTCGACGGCGTGTCTGTGGACGAAGCGGGTGTTGAGCAGGATGCACTTGAGGTCACAGCTGGGGTTTGGCTTGGCGGGCACGATGCATGTTCGGAGGCAGGTGAACTTGCAGGTTGTGCAGGTGAAGGGTCAGTGGAAGCATTTCGGGGCGGCTCGGCAGCAGGCAGGGTTCCGGCCGGTATTGAGTGCGTTGAGGGCGGCGGCGTCGTAGGTCTGTCGGGTCGTCTTGCGTCGGTGGGGGCCAGGGGTTCTGGCGCTGGGCGCGGTCCAGGCGCGGACGGGCGCAGACGGGCTTGCCTTTGGCGCGCCTTCGGCGCACAATCGGCGCGTCCGTGCGGTCGCCATTTATGGCGAAGTGGGAGGGAGGGAGGAGCAGCTGGGAGGCGGCAGCGGGGAGGGTACAGAACGAAAAGGGGGCGTGGCCGCTAGCACGGCGGCGGGAAGCGGGGAGCGGGGCGGGCAGGCACGGGGGGGCACAGACAATACAACACAGTCCAGATAATTACAAATGCTATGAATAAAAACGGGAACCCCAAATACCAGAAAGCAGCCTTAGTAATACGAAAAACACTGCTGATTATAATACCTTCATCAGCTTAATCCCAATTATTTTCAGGGAGGAAAATGCAAGCACTCCCAAGGCCGGGCTTGCATCCACCTCACCATCCAAAAAAAGGAACAGTGGGGAGCCACGGGCAAATGCCTTTGGGTCAAGGGAGCCACAGGTCGAAAAAGTTTGGGAACCACTGCCCTACAGCCTTGCCCTGCTGAACTTTACCTTCTTAGAATTATTTTTCCAGAATTTCTTCTAAGTCCAAAGGTAAGCAGCAACCAGGCTCAATCCACTTCTTGTATCCAACCCGCACTCCATAGCAGTGGTCCATATTTTTCTACTTTGACTCCGTCTCAAGCGACTAAATGTCCACTGTTGGCACTTTAAAAATTCATAACTCAGCTTCTACTGATTGGATTTCTTTTTTTATTTGGTGCTGTTCGACCTGGCATCTTTTGACATGTTTCCACTGTCTTTTGCTTTCTGGCCTCCTGCTTTTAATGGTACATTGGACTTCGTTTTGCTGGTTTAGTGACTCTGTGCACTTTCTCACTGCTGTTGAGTGTTAAAGTGCAAGTTCTCCTATGGTAAATTGTTTTTATGTTTTATGTTTTTATTGGTGTTTCCATGTTTGGCTTATTTCATTTACTACTAAGTCTCTAGTATAGTTCACTGTGTGTGCCCAGGGCCTGTAATTCAAATGTTGCTAGTGGGCCTTCAGCCCTGATTGTGCCACCCACACAAGCAGCCTTTCAAAGGTGTTTTAGACCTGCCACTGCAGTGTCTGTGTGCAGTTTTTACTGCCATGTCGACCTGGCAAGTGCCCTCACTTGCCAGACCCTAATCTTCTCATTTTTTATATGTAAGGAACCCTCAGGTAGGCCCAAGATACCCCGATGGGCATGGTGCAGTGTATGTGAAAAGTAGAACATGTCCTGGTGTGTGTGACATGTCCAAATTGTGAAATGCTGCCAATTTCGTTTTCAATATTGAAAGGCTATCTCTCCTACAGGAGGGGGTTGTTTGTAACATCTTACAAGTATAACTTTCCATTGGGACAAGATAGAGAAATGGAGTTTAGGCTCTCCGAACTCAGAATTTAATAACACATCTTTTTGGAGAGATGGTTTTTAAATTGTGCGTTTGAAAATGCTACTTTTAGAAAGTAGGCATTTTATTGTCTAACCATTCTGTGTGCATCTGCTGGGTTGCGTATTGACTGTCTGATTTGGAGTGGCGGGGGCTGGGGTTGTGCATTCACTGTAGACAGCCACAAGCTGGGGTTGAGATGTGTCCTGCCTTTCATTGGTGAATCATAGTTGGTCTGAGTAGGCCTGTTCTGCATTTAGAGTGGTGGGAGGAGTTTTCACTAGGACCTGCATAGGCAGTGTCTCCTCTGCATAATGCTGTCTCCACCTCCTGTAGAGAAGTTGGGCCAGAGAGGGCAGAACTGGTTTGGAAGGGGCTCAGAGACCCTTGCCACAAAGAGAACAAAGAGAGAATGTGGTGTAAATATTGGGGCACTGACCCCAGGAATAAAGAACTCTTTTGGATCAAGGAACCTGCCAAGAAGAAGAACTGCTGCAGATGTGAGGAGAGACTACCACTTTACTGAGTACTTTGCTGTGTTGGCCTGCAGCAGCTGCTTCTGTCCTGGGCAGAGAAAGGATGGACTGAACCTTCTGCAACTTCTTTGTTTGAGTTTCTCCGAGGGCTTGATGTAGAGCTTGCCCCCTTTTCAAGAAGCATCAGGAACAGCAAAGACTTCACCTTCCTCTGGGTACCACATCTGGGACCGCATGTCTCAGTTGCCAAAGAGGGAAACCGCAACCCGATGCCGTCACCAAGACCGCCGGTGGTTCCTTGACCTGAAGGACCACAGAGTGCTCCGCTGCACTTCGCACCGCAACCCTGGTCTCACCGTCGATGTTCACCACTGAGCTGCTGCTTTCGCCTCGACCTGTGGGCACCGCACCTGGCACTGCCTCGCTTCACTCCACCGCACTGGTCTCATCGACGATGCCGCTGCCTGCTGACATTGCCGCCACAGTCTGCACTGTGGTCAGGTGGCCCTGCTTGTATGCTACAGGAAGCACCGCCCCGTCACACACCGTAGCCTCGACCCACCTACACCAGCCCCAACAACCGCCGATCTTCGGACGCCGTTGCTTTGACCGTGACCATCTGCACCGCCCCACTTTACACCGCAGCCCTGGTCTCACTTGAAAGGAACTGTTTTTGAAGTTATTTGTGCTTTATGAGTACTTTTACATAACTGTTTTTGGATTTTTCTCGTTTGGTCTTATTTTCACATAAATATTGGATATGTTTCTAAAACTGGTGTGGTGTCCTTTTGTAGTGTTTTCACTGTTATGTGCAAATGCTTTACACACTGCCGCTGAGATAAGCCTGACTGCTCGTGCCAAGCTACCAAGGGGGTGAGCAGGGGTTATTTCCATAGTGTATCCCCATTACCCTGATTAGGAAGATGGTACCTACTTGGACAGGGTAACAACCTACCAACCAGAGACCCCCATTTCTAACAGGTGCCAAATAATTTAATAAAATGTACTCTATTTTTCTAAATTGGTGTGGGGTTTTCTTGTGTTGTGTTTTCATGTAATTTCTGTTTGTGCTCTGAATAAATACTTTACTCATTGCCTCAAAGTTAAGCCTTACTGGTTTTTTTTTGGGGCCAAGCTAACCAGAGCTAAGCACAGATAAATTGAGGGACTTTTGTGGTTCACCCTGCCAGGCACTGTGGTAGTTGCTTGATCAGGGCTCACACCCCAGTCAACCAACAACCCAATTTCTCACAGTTCCATTCATGAAAGTTGGCCATAGAGAGGAAGTGTGATGTCTGTGTCGGTGAATAAGCAAGACCAGACAGGGATCACTTAGCTCAAACATTCATCCTGGAGCTCATCCACCCTGGGCCCCAGAAGCACAAGGCCTGTCCTCGGTCCCCCAGTTGTTTAACCTGAGGCTTCCCACATGGAAGAACACGATGATAGGGTGACCATCATGTACGTCCTCACCACCTACTTCACATGGGAAACACTGAGTACTTATTCTAGTATGTCACTTTTCCCGGCATGGGAGGCCTTCATCAAAACTCTTATCACAGAAGTTTCTACCAAACGTCTCAGCAAACAAAGCATTGACCTGAACAGGGCAGAATGGTTCACTCCTCATCTACGAACCATGAAAAAGCAACCTAATAGAGAGTTAAGGCACACTCGCCTGCGGGGAGGCCAACCTAGTCAGGATTCAGTTGCCAAAAGGAAGCTAATTTAAAAAAGCGATCTGGGCTTCGAAACCCAACTACCGCATGGGTCTTTGGACCAAACTACTACACAAAAGTAAGCATGAGAACTCCAAATCCTTTTGGGCCAAAATAAACAAATTGGCTAATGACGCCAGTTGACATCACAACGCAAGCATCACGGCAGCAGTCTGGTCAACACATATCGTCAGTGTTTATAATCAGGCAGACCAGGACCTCCTTCTCCCACCACTTGCACAGGCATGCCGGTAGAAGCAACAAAGTTTGTCCCCATCAGAGGAAGACCTCCCTCTGATCGGTCACAAGCAGCTTGCCAAAATGCTAAAAATGGTTAAGTCCGAGGGGGCTCCAGGGCCAAACGGCCTCCCAAATGTGTTATTTAAAAAAGACTTCCACTTTTGGACCGTGCACTTAACTCCTCTATTTAATTAGGTAAAGACCAACATTCGCAACGCTTAGCCCTCGATTTATGTTTCCAACAGCGAGCTGAAGAATTTCCACTCTTAGAAAGGAGCAAGCTCACTCTCACAAACAGCTACTACAGCATGTCGGTGACACCTAAATAGGTTAAACCCGTTATGCATCTCATGTCCACAGATTAGTCCATTAATATAAAATAAAACTGTACTCACACAATGGAAGCGCAAAGGCATCTAAATGCATGAGAACTGTACAGTACGACAAGCACTTTTATTTTACAAATGACTGAGTAGCATGGGACATTATAGTATTCTCTTCATCAGCCAGGCACAGCTCGTATGTTCTGTTTTTTCAACAGTTATACAATATAGTCATGGCCAGGCTTTTAATGTGTCTTAATGAACATGTAAAAAACATCTTAGCCATTGATCTATGAAAAACTGCTTCTTGTAAATGGTAATTTGCAAATTACATGTGTAATAATATTGATGTCCTTTTTATTTTCATCCCATAAACAAGAAATAACTAGGATCTGTTTTTCATCCCATAGACCAGAAATAACAAGGATTGCGTAAAAAGACTTTGTAGAAACAGACACTGACTCATGCCTCAGACTTGTATATCCTGTTTTTAATTTTCCTTGTTTTCACTTTAATTAACTTGATTGTCTAAATAAAGTAATAATTGTATTAAATTAAATACAAATATTTTTCAAGATTAGTTTTTTAAAAAGCCATTAAAATTGCAAACCGTGGAGTAGAATTGAGTCATTCAGATTTTCTTTTAAAAAATCTTGCATTTATTTTTTAATTAAGGAAAAGTAGTATTAAACTATTTTATTATTAAAGAGTATATATTTTTTGAATATGTATTTTTTTAACATTACATTTAAAGTGAAATAAAAAATGTTTAAAGCCAGAATAAATTAGTGTCATTCAACATTATTGCCTATGGTGTTCTATTTTACATCCATGCCTCCATTACATTCTATGGGAGGGTGTTGTAATGTCAGTGGTTGGCCATGTGTGCTGCTGAACTTAACACTGCTCCTTTTTGATTATAGTACATTTCACACTCATAAATCTGGCTCCAGGTTTTATCATATGTAATGCACAAATTAGAAGGCTATTCTCACAGAATCAAACTTAAAGTAGGTGCTGTTTCCATTAAACATAAATTATGGGGCAGGATACATATCAAGGTGAGCAATGATTTATATGCTGTTAAATACTTCAGTAAAAGAGGATATTATAGAGAAAGATTAATTTTCACAATCTCTTGAAGTGTTTTGTGTGCTCTTGCAATGGAGGGATAATTTGATAGCCAAGTGTTTATTTCTTTTGTTTGGCCCCAGTGCATTTTGTCTCTGCTCCTCTCATGTGATGTTAATTGTCTCCTCTCAGTTTTCTCCTTATTGTCATGGGTGTCTTGAGTGCGTTTGCATACCCATTTCCAGTGTCTGAGTGAATTGCCCAGTCTTATGTGGTTTGTTTCTTCTTCTCGCTTGTTGGGCGCACTGTCGTCTGTGCCATGTGTGTGATATATCCCACTGCTTGATGCTTCTTCGGAAAAGTGTAAGAAGTTTGATGAACAGTGGGTGACTCGGCTGTGTTTGTATACCGGTTTCCAGAGTTGGTGTGAATTGCCCAATCTTTTGTAGTTTGTTTTTTCTTCACGCTTGTTGGGCATGGTGTCGTCTGTTCTATTTGTGTGATCTGTCCCACTGCTTGATGCTTCTTTCAGAATAATCTGGAAAGTTTGATTAATGACTACTTGAAGTTATTTCAGTTTGGCTGTCACAATCCCGGAGTGTCCCGGTCTTTTGTTTGCCATCCTCCACTGCCGTTTGTATTGTTGAATCTGAGTATTTCATGTCACTTTGTCTCACTCTTTCTGGCTCTTTTGGTTTCTTGGACTTTACTCACTGACATGAGAAACATCTAATTTCTCTTGTCTTCCTTTCTTGCATTGAGGTGCAATTCTCTTGCTTTGGCCCGCTCTCCAGCTTCGGCCCTCCTGATGATTTCCTTTAGCGAGAGCTGCTTTTGAAGTATCTTGCACTTCGTGTCTGGTATTGAACAGCCCTCAATTACCCTGAGTCGAATTGCTTTCTCATTTGTGAATGTATTGAAATTGCAGAATTGTACAAGACTTTGTAACCTTGTAATGAAATTTGTTAATGATTCACCTGGTTCCTGCCGTGCTGCGTTGAAGATGAGGCATTCTTGATCCCTGTCTTTCTTTGTGATGAAATGGGCATGTAGTGTCTCTTTGAGTTTTTCATATGATCTTCGATCCCACCCTTGTCGCCAGTTGTCCTGTTCTGGATTGGTTTCTCTTCACAACACTGGCAAGCCTAACACTCTGCATAAAAGACCACACCTGGCATCAGGCTAGTAACTCATCTTTATTAATTTCTCAGCTTTTATACATGGCCTACTGATGTGGAGCTACTCTCCACACGTCCTATTCTCTCTGCTTCCCTCAATGTAGTGAGAGAGAAAAATAGCACTTCCTGTCCCCACCCAGGAAGTTCCTGGCATCTCACTTCTGTCTAGATCAGCTAGACCGCTGACCTACTTATATAACAATGTCCTTTCCTGGAGGACATGACATCACCCATAGTTCTGACAAAGAAACCTGACAAAGGTTTGCAGCTATGCATCAAATTTACGATGGTGAAACTTAGAAGAGGGAACCAATTAGTAGATTATTGTGCAAAGGTTTACATGTTCTATATTGAAACCATCTGTGGTGCTGGGCTTAACACTGATCCTTCTTGACTATAGTAAATTGTACACTCATAAATTTGGCTCCACTCTGAATTTCCAAAGGTGGTGATATGTAAGTATACACTGATTCATTGTACACTTGTGAATAGCCAAATGTAGTTAAGTCACTCAAAAGTGAAAGAGTAAACTTACATATGTAGATTCACTCACGTGTAAGTTTACCTTTGCTAATAGGCCCCATCGTTTAGTTGTTCCCTCAGGTTTTATCATATGCAATCCACAAATTAGAAGGCTACTCTCTCAGAATCAAACTTTAGGTAGGTGCTGTTTCCATTAAACATAAAGTATGGGGGAAGATACCGATCAAAGTGAGCACTGATTTATATGCTGTTAAATTCTTTAGTAAAAGAGGATATTATAGAGAAAGTTTAATTTTAACAATAGGTGTCACCCAAAGTTCTAACAAAGAAACCTGACAAAGTGTTGGACACCTATGCAATGTGAAACTTGGATTAGAAGATGGAACCAATTGGTAAATTATGGTTCTATATTGAAACCTTGTTTTCAGGAAAAATATGCATTGTAACAGGTTTTGTCAGCATGCATGGGTTAGGTGCTGTGTTGCCTCAGAAGGCAGGAAAAAGAGAATGGGATGTTGTACTTGCATGATGTGTTTTAAACCCGACAGAAAGAAAATGTACTTTAATTTAAAATAACTTCATGTGTGTGAGCAACAGAGCATGCTCACACCTATGTGTGGGGGACTGTGGTAGAATTAAGAAAAGATCACAAACCTCTTGTTGATCTACTTTCTCCAGGAGGAGTAGTGATTCTGCAGTGCATAATTCTAGACTATGTTCAACAGTACAAGCGTATAATTTGAACATGTTTTTTACCTGGAAATAATGTAACTATAGATTATCCAGGCAGGTTCCCTGGATTACAATGTGGGTTCAGGTAGTGAGGAACAACCTATTGTAGCCACTGTAAACAGTAATGCTAGGATAGGTTGAATGTTATGTTTTGTTATTAATACTTATAGAGCGCACGGTTACCCTGGGGTGTCCTGGCGCTAAGTACTGGTTACCTGGAGGGGTGATTACGTGCTACTGAGAAAAGAGCCATGTCTTCAAGCCCTTACGGAAAGAAAAAAAGTCTGGGGCGTTTCTAAGCTGAAAAGGGAGCTCGTTCCAAGCTCTAGAAACACAAAGAATAAAGCCTCTAACTCCCCAATAGTTTTTTTTGAAGGAGGCAACTTGCACTTATTTAGCACCTGTTGATCCTAACATCCTGCCTGGAACATACCATTGAAGTTTGCGTCTGAGAAATTCAGGACCTATTCCAATAACGGCCTTAAAGACAATACACAAAGCCTTAAAACGTGTTCTTAGCCTTACTGGGAGACAATGCAGTTTTTTCAGTTCAACCTTGACAGAAACGAACTTCGGTGTTCCAGACAGCATTCTGGCCGCTGCGTTCTGGACCAATTGAAGCCTATTCAAATGTTGTTGTTTTTGAGCGTTAAGATATAGGCTATTACAATAGTCCAGACGCGACATTATGAGGGCCGTCACCGCTGTCCTAAGATTGCTCTCAGTAAGGAAGATCTTAATTTTCCTGATTATTCTGAGTACCATAAAACAGGCTGAGGTCACCATAATTACTTGGTCTCCCATAGTAAGTTTGTTGTCCACCAGAATTCCCAGATTTTTAGCTTTTCTTGAAGGTACTGGACATGGACCAAGGTCCTCTGGCCACCCCTCTGGTGTCCACACCCGCGGATTATTGCCAAATTTTAGGACCTCGGTCTTGGAGGAGTTGAGTTTTAAACAATTGGAGGACATCCAGACCGAGATGGCGCTCATACAGTCATGAAAGCGATCCCCGGCCTCCTTTTCAGCTCCCTCTGTCAGCGATAGCACAATTTGTGTGTCATCTGTGTAGGAGGTGAGCTGGTAGCCAAAGGACCTAATGACTCCAGCCAATGGTGCCACATATATAATAAATAGCGTAGGGCTAAGAGACGAGCCCTGCGGCACCCCACAAGGGAGTGATAAGGGTTCCGAGGTATTACTGTCCAGGTCGACAGTTTGCGACCTATTTGATAGAAACGATTGTAGAAGTTTCCACACGGACCCCTTTACACCAATTTCCGACAACCGGTCCATCAGTATTTTATGATGGACCGTGTCAAAGGCCGCGGATAGGTCCAATAGGATAAGTACAGCATTGAAGGGGTTACAAGACATTTTACCTTGGCCTAACTGTGTCAGCTCCATTTAAAGTTTATAATTTTGCATATTTATTGGACATTATTTGTTTATGCGTTGTTTACAATTCTGCGTGAGTTGATAATGCATCAGCGGGATGTTTAGACTAATCTGCATCCTTTTATCAGTACCTGGATGCGTTGCGGTATGAAAGAAAGTGCTTCCCAGCATTGCGGGATCACACATCTCATTCATCATATTTAAGAAATAGTTTTGATACCGTTAACGTGTGACAAGGCAGTTTTTGATTTATAATAGGGGAAAGCCTGATCCCTCTGTAGTTGTACCAGAGGTACTGTAAAGAAAGTTTTGTTCAATATTTCATCAGTAGTCTCTACCTATTTAAACATGATTGTTTAAAAAAGGGACCTTCCTAATACTTCGAGCACTGTAATTGTGCAAACTTTGCTTACTTTACCTATTGTGTAAGAATGATATGATACATGAAATTATACTTGGTAATTGTGCTGCCACTTGTTTGTGTGGGCAAATACACTTCCATGTATGTATGTGTCCTATTTATGCATTGGCTTTCTTGTTTTCAGTTTCTATTTGTTGTGCATTCTGGTGTTTTTTTTTCGGTGTTTTACAATGTTTTCAGAAATTGTAAAATTCAGTGGTTCTCTGTGTTTGTTCTTTTTCCATTTGTAAAAAATCACAAGGATGGTGTTTTCCAGTGCTTATAAAGAATGTACTTTTATTTCCTCCCTTCTGCCCTTCATAATTTCTTTTGTAATGTCTTTGATCCTTCTTTACTACTTTTAATTCCTTTCTCTGTACCATTTCCTTGAATTTGCTCAAACAAGTAACTTTCCATTTTTTACCTCACCTTCCTGTATGCTTCTTTTTCCAGGAGTCAAATTCAGCAGACCAATCACACCCCATGTCTAGGATGTGCATAAATGGAAATATATTTACACCTTTCTAAGAGTTGATTGCATCAGACAGATAGAAGGTAAATATTGGCTATTTAGCACACCTTGCTGCCACTCTGATCATCAGGCAAACAGATTGACTGAAGATGTCCCACTTAGGACATGAGATATGTATGTGTAAATGCATTGTGTGCTTTGAGGCAAGCGTCACACTGTCCTGTCTTGGGATACCATGAAAGGACTGAACTAACAAAAGTAGTTGTTCTTTCTGATCGAGGCATATTCCTGCTCCACATGGTCATAGAAGAAAAGCTAAGGAATTTTCAAACAGTTAGCGTTGTGCTCTTTGGTGACAGCAAACTGTGCTGCTGTATAAAGAGCTAGATGAGATGAGTTATTTAAAAAAACAAATGATCTGGCGAATGTCTTAGTTTATTTGATTATGCAGTTCATACTATAAATTAAATTTAGATTACATTGTTGGGCTATGCCTTTGTGACATTTTGTTTGTGAAAAGCCAGTGTGAAGGGCGCTAAGCATTGATTGTTTATTTCCATGCATGTAGATCTTTGTTTATTTGAAAACAGTGCAGGGATTGTGCTCCTTCTAGGATTTTTTGAGTTTTCCAAGGCACTTTACCATTGTGTTCTCTTCACCATGTACTACTCCAATACAGTTTTCATCCTGGGGGAAAGAACAAGCACAACTCTACACATTGTATAGTATAGATGATTTTTAGAATTGTCAGACCTAATTTCGGCACCATAATTTCTGAGCTTCATTGTGACTTGCAGGCAGTATGAATGAATGTTGAATTTAGTGATCCTGCAGCTGTGTCATAACACATTCTGCTTTGGTGTGTAAGCTCAGAACAGGTCCATGCCACAATTTATGCTCAAATGTTATTGTCTACTGCAAATACTAGGAAACAGAAATGGATGCCTCTTCACGTTTTTGACCTGAGTTTTTTCCATCTCATACAGTAACTCGTAGATTTTCCGAGTTAATGTATGTGCTGAGGACAGCGCAGTTTCAGCAAAACCAGCAAGCACCCCTTCTGAGCCTGTGCATGGTTGCAGAAGATTTTCATGTTCTGTTCCTTGTCCTTCTGTATGAAGTGTTGGGCCTCCTATAGGCATGCTTAACAAACCATCACAGTATAAACTTCAGAACACGAGTGCTGTGTACAGTTATTATTGGCAGTACATGTTGATTATGGAGGCCTCCTTATCAACAACCATCTTTGTTGCCACAATCATGATACCTGAGCTTTTCAAAAAGCAATGATTCATTCCATTCTTTGTGAAGGCGGATGATATCATGGTGGTGCCTCTTTACCTGGACAGAGACCCTTCTCATAGTTCAGCTGTAAAATGCATATAATTAGCAATGTCTGGTTCACTTATAAATCTAATGCTAGGACACCAGGGCCGTATGTCACACAGTATGCCCACTTTGCACCCTGGGGCACTATAGTATTACAGAAGGGGCTGCACAAGCATCTGCGCTGGTGCACATGTAGCACCAGCTTTGTCTCACAGGGTGTTCCCTCATTTGCATAGGAGCGTAGCCCTGTGCAAATGAGGGATTCACTTTGCTTCTGTGCCTCCACCGTATTGTGGACGCAAAGGAAAACATGTCCTTAGAAGGCGCCCTACCAGTGTGCCAAAAAAGGTGGCACACTGTCAGTGTATCCTTTGAAGCCAGCTCTCTAGAGAGGGGGAATGGGTCCCATGGAACTCTCCAGAAACCCCCATGCAGGCATGAGCAGTCACTCAGTGGACCCGTCTCCAGGAGGCTCTCTAACTCCTCTTCAAATTGCAGGCTTACACAGAGAAATACGGAGCGACTTTGAAGCATCTGCTCTGTATTTCACTGAATGCGCCGCCTGTACTTACCCATATGCAATTTTTGGTCAGCCTATAAGTATCTGTCCATATTTTGTTTTGTTCAATAGAAAAACTGAGCTGCAAATAATATTTTTCCATATACGTTTAAAATAACGTTTGTGTTTATTGGATTTTATGCATAAAATGAGACAGCTGCTGCAATTATCGCTGCGGCGCATACAAAGGCCATATATCAGTCAGCAACAGCAGCAGCACGGTCATGCACACTTTGAAGATGTCATTTATAAACACTGTTATATTAAACAAAACATCGAAACAAATATAAAGAAGCTCTTGAGGCTGCACAGAAGAAATGAGAAGTCAGAAGTCGTGCTTTAGGAAAGGGTAGGGAGATAGCCTCAAGAGTCGCCCGCCAGAAGTGAAGAACAAATAACATATGGAGTAATTTGAGCCGGAGCTTTCCGGTGCTGAGCACCGGCACTTAATTGGTTTCCGGTGCTCGGCACCGGCACCTAATTGTCAACACTACACTTAGGGCAGTCTGCCACAAGGTGGCGCTGCTCATGTAATTTAGAGAGGAGCAGTATTACAGCAGTTTAGGGGAACAATATACATACAAAAATTACTAATACCTGCCTTCCCAGGCATTCCTGTAGCCTTGGGGACCTGGAATAATCTTTACTGTCGCATTTACATGCAAGGGAGCAGGTTAGTAGTTGTTTTTGCAGCAATGACAGGGGCGATGGGTGGTGCAAGCTGCAGTGGCCTCCTGGTCAGAGCCCTGGCACTTAATATTTTACAACTCCTCAGATGATCCTTTAAATTGTGAGCATGACTGCAACAAAAGTCATTATGAAGTTCTCACTTTAATGATCGGTCATACTCTGAAATGATGGTCTTAAAAGTTAAGAACGTCTCACTGAAACCTAAGGACTTACCCCTTAGAAGAGCCATGGAATACGTTTTTACATACATACAGGGAAGCCTTGTGCCAGCCCTTTTCATCCTCAGGTCTGTTCAACTGTCATTCACATTTTCCTTCCGCCCACCACAGAATGTAGCATAAGGCAAAGGGTAAACCCATATTAGCCCTTGGCTCTCTTGCAGCGTGACTACATTTTGCCTCATGACATCTAAATATCCGTCTAAAAAGTGGTGCATTCATGACTGAACAGTACTATACTTTGCCTGTGTTTTTTTCATTTCTGTTTACCCATCCAACTGTGCTTAAGCTAGGCCTCAATATTACAGCAAACCAAAAAAATAGTACCCTTTCTTTGCACCAATAATAATGATATTTTCATCTCACGTGCATTAAAGCTATAAATATTTTCTATGCCTATTCTAAGTATCCCGGCCTACAAAGAATCATTGCTGCTATGCTATTAACAGTATTTTTAATGGTTACTTTATTTTTGATTGTAAAAATTTTTATTGCAAGCATATAGCCATTTCCATTTAGGCAGAGGCATGGTTTCACTATTAACTTATTTCTGTGGTATATGCTTTAATTAAAAACAGTAACCATGGCACCAGCTTACTAAGACCAGACCTACTGACTTTGCCATACTTGTTCTATGAAGCACCATGTTGTAAATAAATTTGCGAGGACGCTCCATGCAGGTCAGGAACATTTCCTTTTTTTTCAGTGGCGCCAACAGCGGGGCGGACACTTCCCAGCTGACCAGGGAATAACAAGAGAACGATCATTTATAAAACAACTAAGAACCCACACATCAATGTTCCAAAGAGGCAGGGAAACGATAGACATGCAAAAAGGCTGCTAACATATGTACAACACATCTTCCCCCTTTACCAAAAAACAAAGAAACAAATAAAAATAAAAACTAAGAAAAGTAGGAATTTGCATACAAAATCATCTAAATATATAGATGGCCTACATCTTCTCAAACACCTCACTGTGAGAAGTTGGCCTGGCATATGCTGGTCACTAGTTATAGTGGCCACCTTGCACCAGTCCAATTCGACTCTTATGGTAGATAGGTTTAAGACAACCTTTTAAAGAAAGCTATCCTAGTGGTAGCTGTGGAGAGCAGCCTTCAGGCTAAGTCTCTGAGGAATGTAAAGCAGCTTGTTTTACCTTATAATCTCTTGAATTACCAAATGAAAAGGACACAACACAGGTATATATATCAAATATATATGTATTTATTCTTAGATACACTCTACTAATCTCTTTATGAGATTAGAACCCAGATACACATTCAAATGTCAACACTTCTCAATAAATTAAGCACAAATATGGATGTAGCCCTAGGGGCGTACCAGACCATATACTAAGAAAATGGTTTAACAAACTCGACTTGCAAAATGAAAAGGCCTAGGGCCTTGGGAATCGCTGGAGCTTCACTTCTGCAGTGTTAGCAGGTAAGTAATCAGCCCATGGGAGACGCGTGCAGTGTCTAAACACAGCCGCGGGCTTCCTATTGGTTTCAATTACACAAGTCGCGGTTTGTAATTTAAAGTTTTAGGTCACTTCGAAGAAGTCAACAAGCAAGCCACTTACAGGGTAAGTATTTCGAGGGCCAACACACACTTGGGCACTGGAGTGCATGAGTTACCTCACCCACGGAAGCCGGGTGCATAGGTGTCTTTTGGTGTCGGGTCGCGATGCTGTTTTCAATGGAGATCACTGAAGACTTGCTGATTGTGACGACTGGAGAGGTGTCCGCTGGAATCCGAAGTTGGATTGGAGTTGAAGAGGACCTGAAAATTAAGGGGACAGTGTTCAAAGTCACTTGCCAGTGACCGGTGGCCAGCAGGATGTCACGTCGTTTCAGGTCGTCGATGGTGAGTTGTCTCTTCGCTCACGAGGTCCAGGAGAGATCGACGATGACCAGCAGCTGGATTCGGAGGGTCCCACAATGTCTGTAGCTGATGACGGTGTCGCCAACCGGATTGGAGCCAACAAGCCTTGGCAACTGCAAGTCTTGTGTGGAATGAAGATTGACGGTGATGCAGACCAGCAAGGTCTGATGGACTTACCCAGTGAGGGTAAGTGAGGAGCAACCAGGAGAGCCCTTGAAGTCAATGAGAAAGTCTTCGGGTGAGTCACTAGCCAACGGGCAAGCAACCGCGAAGACGCCTTTGCAGGAAAAGTTCCACAGGAGCCCACGGTCACTCGGGATGGGGTAGGCCACTGATTTTCGGTACCAGACCTGCTAGGGACTTGGACTACAGATGGTCCAAAGCACAAGTTCGTAGAACGTTGTTTAGGGTTTGCACTCGAAATCAGTGCATGGTTCCCTGGTATTGCTGTTCCTCGTCACTCGTGGGGTCCAGATGCCACAGCTTCGCTGGGGACTCAAAATGGCTGTCGAGAGGTCAGGAAATCTGCTTCAAGGGATGCAGGGACTTCGGACTCCGGCGGGAGCGGTGAAGTTTGCAACTGTTGATCAAAGTTACTGGTGCCTGCCAAGCAGGGGAGTCACTCCTTGACTCCAAGGGAGATTCTTCAGTCTTCCAGAGATAGTGGAACGTCGAAGGGCCAGGATTCTTCTTTGTAGAGCGTCGTCCAGGGTTAATCTGAATTGCATTGGCAATGCTTGGTATCTTATAGTGAAGATAGGGGAGGGACTAGCTCTATGACCACTCCTCTAGGAGGGTCAGGGTAGTGGGTAGTTACACCCACTTCCCTTTGTCCAGTTTCGTGCCAGAGCAGGGGCAGGTAGGCCCTGAACCGGTTTGAGCTGGCATATGCACAGAGGAGCCTACTGCTCCCCCAGTGCAGGACTTCAAGGCACTCTAAGAGTCAACCCACCCAGCCCCAATACACTAAATCCTGTCTGGGAGGTGGTGACACCTCCCTGTGACAGGATACCCTTTGTTGGGCTTCCTCCACTGCGAGTTTCGGTCAGCAGCAGGAGGGCAGCCCAGTGTCTGTGCTGGTGGCATCCATTTTGTGATGCCAGGGCTCTAGAAGATTTCTACCGTTTAGTACAGTGGGTACATGTCGTCCCCTCTAGAAGGGTGGGATCATACTTCCATACCAGTTACTGGTGTGGGGGTATGATTCCAAGTTGTTTGACACCAAACATGACATGTTTTGATGCAGTCATTCCAAAGTTAGCATTTACCGCGAGGTTATAATGCACTTAAGAGTATATGGTGTAACCGCATCCACAAACAGCAGCAGAGAATAGACTCTGCCAGCTGCAGAGGGGTCCTGCTCAGGCAGAAGCACCTCCTCACATAGTAAACCAAGCACCCTGCCCTCAGGATTGTTAGGGCCTGCAAGAGGGGTGACTGATAGGTTTATATGTGTGTGTATGGTGAGATATTGGAACCTATAACTCAGTGAGGAGTGCTAACACTACCTCACACAGGCTGCAGTAGCAGGCCTGTGGTGTCAGATTGTGAATGCTTCCCAGGGGTGGCATAATACATGCTGCAGCCCCTGGTAGGCATGTGAAGTACCAATGCCCTAGGTACCTAAGGTACCATATACTAGGGGCTCATAAGGTACTACAGTATCCAATCACTAGTGCATCTAATATGCACACCAAGTTGTTTAAGGGAGTAAGCAGATAGGCTGGGGTCCTGGATAGCAGGATCCCAGCCAGACTAGTCAAAAACCATTCAAACACCAGGAAAAAAGTGGGGGCAACCATATAGTCAGATTCCACCTTCCTACACTCACTACCTGGAAACGTTCTCTGTTCTGACTAGGATACACACTCCCGCTGGTTGAAGGAAGAGGCAGCATACTACCATCACCCCCCCCACCAACATTGTCACCATTTGGCATGACCGCACCTCCTACATCCAGTGCCAAAAGATAACCTTTACTCTCACATAGCACTCTCTCAACAGTTTTCACACCCCTCTGGTATAGGGCCACACAACAGAGGTTCCACTTGTCGCCATTCTCTAAAACAAAATGATGAAAAACGTCCTTCGCTCTAAACAGCCCTTTAAACTTTGAGAGACCTCTGCCAATCGTCCCCGTTTTAACTCTGACAAAATCTCCTTCCTTGATGTGATTCCTTCCAACATAAGAATTATTCATGCGAATCACACCAAAGTCAGACACCCACTCTTTTATCCATGCAGGGACCAACTTAGAACCTGGGGATCTCCCACACATCAATTCAAAAGGAGACTTTCCACTCTGAGCTTGCCTAGTGTTGCGATATGCCCACACCTTTTCATCTACCATTCTCTGTGCCATCGCACCATTTACGTACGCCATCTGAATGATACCTTTAACTACCCTGTTAGCCCTCTCACAGAGACAATTGCGAGTTTTGTACAGAGAGGTGCGATGATGCCACAACTGTTCAGGATGGTCTGCATTTCTCTTGATACCAGCCGTGTTCCACTGTCAGTGATGAGGACTGATGGAATCCCTTCTTCATGGAACAACTTACTTCAGTATGTAATAGTACTCTCAGTCGTAATGTCCCTCACAAACTTAACACACAACTACTTGGAAAATACATCAATCACAACAATGGCAAACCTGTCCCGGAAATGCAGGTTAATGAGTGACCTAATAATAACATAATAATGTCAAAAATCCACCTCTTATATGGCCGCTGTGCTGCAACGTGAGTTTACTGGACAGCGCGGCAGGGCGGGTACTACATCACGGTCACACAAAGAGTGCGGACGTTGTGGCTTTGTGGGGAAGATGCTCGCAGTGCGCTGTATTTAAGTTAAATCTCACCCCTCGCTCTCCTCTAACGTTCCTTGAGAGGCAAATTGGAGTATCCGCTGCTGTTCAACTCCGATCGGGTCTTTCGGGTCTTTACTTCACAGTGGAGAGCATGAACTCCTGGTCCTGTTTTACTACTGGTCAGCACCTGAAGATCGTCGCCAAAATCTGTTGTAAATAAAGCTGCGAGGACACTCCATGCAGGTAAGAAACGTTTCGGTTATTTCAGTGGAGCCAACAGCAAAGCAGACACTTCCCCCTGACCAGGGAATAACTGTCTCACAAGAGAACTTTCATTCATAAAACAACTAAGAACCCACGCATCAATGTTCCAAAGAGGCAGGGAAACAATAGACATGGAAAAAGGCTGTTAACATATGTACAACACACCACTCTTGTGGAATTGTGCTACAATAAACATCCTTAGCCAAGCCTCTTTAGAGTCTAGCTCAGGGAAAGAAATGCAATACACACCGTGCACAATATGCGCAAACGTCCATCGGGCCTTCTAGGCGCTACATAAGACAACAAAATACATTTTAAAAAATACACAAAAGATTTATTTCAGAGACGATAACTCCCGGTTTGTTTGTTCTAATAAAGTACGGCTTTGATGCCATTTAAATTGAAGTGGTAGAAACTCACCAACTAAAGTTGTTTGCCTAATGCCTGTATTCATTTGGCCTTACATAGTATTTCTCACGGGCTGACTGGTGGATTTAGTTGACAAGCTTGAGGAGAGCTCTCTTTCCCACCTTCTGCACTTTGGCATGGACAAAATATTTTAGAGCAGGCTGCAGCTTTAGCAGCCACGGCCACAATTTCTTTGGAAATGCAGGCATGTGACGCTGGACCAGTGATGGAGCAAGGACTCATATAAAAGACTTGCTCGGATGCAATCCTCTCATATAACTCGTAATGCTGTATTAATAAGGTATTGTGTAAATTAATATGCACTACATTACATTTCTAGCAAGATGAAGCTTGCTTACGTGTTTTACTAACAAGTAACCCAAGTGAAACTTAAAATGGCTGCTAATGCGGGAAACTGTACTGAGCATGCGTCAACTGCATCTACGCAGAATGACGTTCATTCGCTTGGAGGGAAATTTCTGCACCTGAGCAAATGCATTTAAAATGGCCGCTTGCAAGATCACATGCAAAGCATCTGCTTCGCTGACACTAAACCAAACTCTTTACTAAGTGCTAATGCGGGGAGAGCTTTGATAAGTAAATGGGAATAGAGTAGAGATAGGTGGTATACAGTGAAATCGTTTTAATTTGAAATTCATATTTTTCTTTTTAACCTCTCTACTAGTTGGTATTTGGGCCTCCGAGTAAGATTGAAGCCTGCACTACACGTGACTTTCACGCAGGCGCAGCAATAACTAGCCGGAAAGCCATGATGTCGAATTTTGAAACCCATCCAAGGCCATCATTGTTGCATGTCCTGGGAACCTGCTGGACATCCTGCTTATTGAACAGACAACTGTTATATGTATTCATTTTTATTGATAAAGATGTGAAATGTGGGTCGGAAATAAAGCTTGGGAATAAGAAATAAGGGGCGGGAACATTAAACAAAGAACCAAAGAAAATTATTAAACTTAGCTTGGTGTGATGATCATCCCCCCTTGCCTGTCCAATCAGAATTAGGAGTTTCACAAAGTTGAAACATTAATGGGTGGTACATGAGCAATGCAAGGAATAATTGAGGTAGCTTAGTTAGAACACATGAAGCGATGCTGAGAGACCGGGATGCTGTCCGAGAGCTGAACGAATGCTGAAGAAAAATCGATTTACAGACTTGGGGGCAGATTTATGAGCCCCTTGCGCCACTTTTGTGTCACTTTTCCCATGTTAAAAGTGACGCAAAAGTGGCGCAAGGGGCTCATAAATCTGCCCCTTAGAATTTAAGCCAATTATTTAGAAGAACATCGCGGAAGAATCGAGGAGGGAACTAAGGCAAATAATTAGGAGAAGATCGCGGAAGAATCAAGGAGGAAGATAGTGTCAGAGAGGGGTGCGACGCAGGCATCGTATCTAGAAGAGGTCATCTATCCTGTCCTGAAACCTGTCCTGAAGTCTTTGTCACCTGATCTTTCCCAGGGGACCCTTCCAGCTCCTTGGCCAAGGGGTTGGTTTCCACACCATCCTAGGTAAATGTACTTATGTGTAGTATGTCAATGTACTGCTCTCTCTATCCTCTCTTTTCGGAGTACTATCATTGTGAAACTTCGTTCTAATATAGGTGACTGATTATTGAAATAATTGACCTTTCCTCTTTGGGGAAACGTAGTTCGTACTGTTTTTCTGTTTTTGGTTCATACAAATTTAACTAGATAAAACTTTTAAACTTTCCCTGAGTCTCTGGTTATTTAAAAAATAATAGGAAATATAATTCTATGTCATATAACCATCAACTATTTCCAACTAATAGGTCCATTGACCAGAGGTAAGAACTTTTTGATCAGTGAATGATTAGTTAAAATGTGACAGTTAACTAATCTCATAAAAAGTCATTTATATACAAATTGACCCCCAGCGGTATTTACTAGCCTATGTGAATGTGTGTTTATGGGCCCAGGTGAGTATATGGTGTTTGAGTGCCAGAGGTTGGTAACCCGCTGGATCACCAGCAAGGAAACAGGTAAGTCTTTCCAGCTCTGGCAAAGCAAAACATGTCGATTGCTGGACACTCCCCTTGAAAAAGGTCTGCAGAGCTCTATAACTGAACACATGTTCCCACAACATATCCATTTTAAGAGGAAGCACAGACACTATGGCTCCTGCATGTGCTAGGGGTTGTGAAGAGGGATGGGATGGGGAGAAGAGGATTGGAGTACCCACAGGTTGCTCATCCTACATTCTCTCACAGTACAGAAATAGCACAGTCAAGGCAATGAACACTTTGCTTTGTTCTGCCTGAGTACTTTGCTAAGCATATGAAACACAATGTTTTGTGCCGCCTTCCATTCGCAGATGAACTTGGTGCCAAATGTGTACTTCACGGAGGCACAGAACAGTATTAAACCACGGACACAGCGACATTAGCCTAGTTTTCAAAAACAAAACCAAACTCAAGTTTCATCTTCCATAGAGGGAGAAACAAACCAAAAGCCGAAGAAATGATAATTTCTTGCATTCTGCTCCAACATGAGTTATTTTGTGTGCGCTACACTGGGCCGTTGTGAGAAGTTGGCCTGGTATATGCTGTTCACTAGTTCTAGTGACCACCTTGTACCATGCCAAGCAACCCTTATGGTGTGGTTGTAAGTCAACCTTTTCGGACTAGCTGCCCTAGTGGTAGCGTAGGCTAAGCAGTCTTTGAGGCTAAACTCGTGATGCGTGTTAAGCAAGCTGTTTTACCAATAGTAACCCCCTTTTATACCAAAGAAAGGACACCACACAGATATATATTCAAAATATATATGTATTTATTTCTCAAAGTAACCCCTAGTCTCTTTATGAGCACAGGAGCACAAATCGTCAAACAAGATTATCAGAGAATACACAGAAGTTGCACTTTATATGGATAGGCCCTGGTGGCCACTCGAACCATATACTAAAATAGTGGTATAAGTACCACGAACAGAAAAGGGAAAATGCCTAGGGCCTCTAGAATCGCTGGGCCTACAAGGAGCTAACGTCAGTTAGTGACCAGGAGGTCCACGGGTGGCGTGTGCAGAGCAAATAGTCACACGCGGGCTCCCATAGGTTTCAATGGGTGCGTAAAAAGTACAAAGTTACTGCAAAAGGAATCTTCCGGATGACCTAGGAACTTAAGATTTGGAACACAGGCACTAGAGATGTATTACTACACATGGGCACCGGAGTACCAGCTTTACCTCACCCACAGGAAGCGGGTGCATAGGCCTCAAAGTGCGTCGGGTTTCTTCTATCTGTTCCGTTGAGCCTGGGACAAAGATGCTGCAGGCGGTCGGTCGGGAAGAGATGCAGTGGATCCAAGAGTGGATCGGAGATGTTGAAGACCTGTAAGCAGAGGGGACAGTGTTCACAGTCACTAGCCAGTGACCAGCGTGGCACCAGGTGGGTACCAGGCGATGTCGGGTGCAAACAGGTGATGAGGGGTAGCTTGTCTCCGCAGCCACGTGGTCCCTGAAGGTCGACGACGTCCAGGAGTCGGCTCACGAGCTGTCCCACGCAGGCTCTCGCTGTCGGCGGTGTCGGCGACTTGATCGAAGCAAACAAGCCTTGGCAAAAGCAATTGCAGGAGGATTCGGAAATCAGCTGTTGGTTCTGACCAGCAAGGTCAGAGGGATTGCTCCTTTGGTGTGGAGCAAGGGCCAGTCTGGAGCAACCAGACCAGCGGTGTTTGTCGTAGATTTCGTCGCCCAGATGGCCACTAGCCAGCGGGCCAGCAACCGGTTAGGCGCGTCGAGTGGCAAAATGCAGAAGGGCCCCACGCAGATCGTGGAGATGCTGGAGGGCTCACCTTTGGTGCAGATGCTGCTCGAGGGTTGGGCTTCTCAGGACCCAAAGCACAACTTGGAGGGAGCCTCGGTTGTTGCACTGGTCAGCTTGTCGTAGTCGTTCCAAGATGGCTGGCTCCACGTGTCTCGGTGCCTCCACGGGTCTCCTCTTTTCAGGGACTGTGGATCGGGCGGTGAGAGGTCTGGAGGTCCAGGTCTTGTCAGTCTCTGGGCTCGGGCTCCGGCGGGAGGCGGCGGCAAAGCAGACGGTGATTCGCTGGATGGTGCTTGCGTTAGCAAGGTGGTCACTCCCTGACCACAGGGGAGATTTTCTTCAGTCTTCTGTGCAGCAGAATGTCGAAGTTCCCGTCTTCTTCTTAGTTTCAAGTTGATTCCAGGATGTCCGAAGTCTTAGGACACAGCTCCTACCTTTAAGCGGATTCTAGGGGCCGGACTACCTGCTAGGTCCCTCCCTAAGGGTGGGACCAGGAAGGGGGGTGGTTACACCCCCAATCCTTTGTCCAGCTCGCCCCAGGCCCGGGACTGGTGTGCCCCAGGACCGGTTTGAACTGGCATATGCACCGAGGCTCCTTGTGAGCCACAGGCATGTCTGGTTTCTTTCAAGCCCTACCTGACCAATACACAAAATCCTGTCTGGGGTGGTGCACGCACCTCCCCTGGCAGGAAACCCTTTGTCCACACCTCCCAAGCTGGAAGGACTCCCAGCAGCAGGAGGGCAGACTTGTGTCTGTGGTGGCAGCATCCATTTTGTGGAGCTGAGGCTATGTCTGATTTTACCCGGGTTTCAGGTACTGTACATGTCGTGTCCCTCTAGAAGGGTGGAATGCTAACCCCGTCGCCAGAATTGGCGAGGGGTTAGTATTCCAATTCGTATGACACCTTACTCGACATGTTTTGATAAAGCCAAACCAAAGATAGCATTTAACCGCGAGGTTCATAATGCACTTAAGAGTATATGGTATGACGATATCTGGAAACAGTAGAAGGAAGTTGTTCCGACCACTGCAGACAGGCTCAGCTCATGCCAGAGCACCATCTCACATGGAACCAAGCACTCTGCCTTCAGGATTGTTAAGGCCTGCCATAGGAGTGACTTATAGGTTACCAGGTGTCCCATTTAAGTTTAGGTATAGGTATACTACACCTAAGTAAGAGGTGATTACACCAACTTACCCCAGCTGAGTGATCAGCCAGTTGTGTCAGATTGTTAGGCCAAGCCTGGGGTGGCATAATACATGCTTCAGCCCCTGGCAGGCCTTGGATACACCAATGCCCTGGGTACCTAGTGTACACTGGTACAGGGGCTGACAGGGTGATCCAACCAATTGGGTATGTACCTAGGGTACATGGAGTCCATTTTACAGAGAGAGCAGATAGCCTGAGAGCCTGAATGGCAGGATCTCAGGCCAACTAAGTCGAAAAACCAGCTAGACACTAGGCAAAAATTTGGGGGTAACCATAGTCAGATATCCACCTTCCTACACAACCCCCCCCCAAACGAAGGGAGATAAGGCTGACCTTGACCAGGTAAGCCTATATTGCCCAAGTGGCCATATAAGGAGGAACCAGCACTGGCATGGTTACCCCCTGTCTCATGGTCCACTAAGCAATCCCTCACCCTAAGGGTATCAGAGGGTCTCCACCATAGGGAATCTCTACCTGTGGTGTGTCTTGGCAAAGTAAAAGGCTGGTGTTGAGATGGAGTACTGAAGTGAGTGTCCTCAAAGTGAGGCCTCAGCTTCCTCCAATCATCCTCCACCATGGATGCCTTTCTTTCTTTAACTGAGTTGCACTGTGCTCTCAGGGTCAGCCTCTGGCTACCTAAAGCTGGAGGCTGGGTCCCTTTTGTGGGCTTACTGGAGGGACAGGTCAGGTTTGGGGCCCTAAGGTCCCATGTTTGCCTGTGCCCAACAGAATCCCCCTGGGGGAGGTCCCTAACTACCTGTAAAGGAGATCCCTCAGGAATGTTTTTACCCATCACCTGACTAGGGCTACTAGCCAGGCAATCCTCATTCTTTTGATGGGGGGGTTCTTGTGGACAGGGGCCCTCTGGGGGTCCACTGGCCTCCCTGACCTCTGCAGCCCTGGGCTGACTGAGGCAGGGTAGAGAGAGGCAGGCTACCTGCACCAGACTGGATCCCACCTTGGAAGGGGCCACTGACATCAGAGGCTCTGCCAGGCCAGGCCTGGCTACCTCTGGGGCAGTTCCTTCACAAGGGGTGAGGTCAGATCCCTGAGGAGGCTGACCTTTTCCTAATGTCTGGGGAGAGGGAGACTTTTCTTCCTCCCCACTACTCTCAGTTTGTGTGGAGTGATCCATTGTTTCAGGCTTCACTACACCTATGTCAGTCTGAGTATAGGCTGAGACCATTACAGCCTTGCCAACCTTTTCAGGGGGGCACTCAGTTTGTGTTTGAGCTGTGACTGTCACAGCTCTGCCAGTCCCTACAGGGAAGTCTGTCTGTGCCTGGGCTGTGGCTACCACTGCCCTTCCAACCTTTTCAGGGAGGAAATCTATTTGGACAGGGGTTGTGAATGGCACAACCCCCCTACCCTTTTGTGAAAGGCCTACCATTTTAGAATGGGTGTCTTGTTCAACTCCAGCCCAAGCTGAGAGTTCTAAGTCATTCCCCAGTAAGCAGTCTACAGGCAAGGTTGGGGACACTGCTACCCTTTTAGGGCCAGTGACCCCTCCCCAGCTGAGACATACCTCTGCCATGGGATGACTGTTCTGTTTGCCATCAATGTTAGTCACCTGGTAGGAGAAACCGGGCAAAAGCTGCTCAGAGGGAACTAGCCAATGGGCCACCATTGTGATGCTAGCCCCAGTGTCTCTGTAGGCCTCAGCTTTTGTACCATTGATGTAGGGCTCCTGTCTGTACCTACCCAAAGTGTTGGGACAGGCAGTGAAGTTGGCAAACCCCATGCCACCATCACAGACAAGAGTGGTTGCTGTAGGGGAATTGGCTAAGCCAGGGTCCCCCTGTGTTCCCCAAGTAAACCCACCCAGATTTCTGGGGGCACTCCCACCACCTGGGGGATTACTGCTGACAGTAATAGGTGGTGTGACAGGAGTAATTGGAGGAACAGTTTTGTTTTTAGCCCTTGGGCAACCGCTGTCAGTTTTCCAATGCCCAGGAGTTTTACACTCATGGCAGTAGGGCTTTTTAGCTGTGGTAGAGGAGGGAGCTTGGGACCCACCACCCTGTGTGGAGTTTTGGGGCCCTGAGGAAGGTTTCTCTTTTTCTTTATCCCCACCCTTCTCTTGAGGCTTGGTGGTATCTTTCTTTTGGTCACCACCCTGGTTTTTAGGCCTGATCCTGGTCCTGACCCATTTATCTGCCCTCTTTCCCAATTCTTGGGGAGAGGTCAAATCTGAGTCTACCAGGTGTTGATGGAGAAGCTGGTTTTGACAATTACTTAAAATCTGCTCTCTCATCATCAAATTGTACAATCCTGTATAATCAGACACCTTACTTCCCAGCAACCAACCCTCCAAAGCCTTAGTGGCACATTCCACATATTCAGACCAGTCCTGAGTCTGTGTCTTCTGGGTGTCTCTGAACATTAACCTGTACTGTTCAGTGGTTAAGCCTAACCCATCAACTAGGACACTCTTCAGGACTCTGTAATTTCTGACATCCTCTTCTCTAACAGTGAGGAGTCTATCTCTGCCTCTCCCCTCAAAGGAGAGCCATAAGATTGCTGCCCACTGGTCTTCAGGAACCTGCTGCACTTTGCAGGCTCTCTCAAGAGCAGTCATCCATTTGTGGATGTCATCCCCACTTTTGTAGGGGGGCACAATCTTGGACAGGTTCCTATTGTCAAAGACCCTATCTTTGTCCCTAGGGACATTGCTGCCACCAGTGGGTATAGACCCACTCTCTCTATGCTGCCTAGCCTTGCTCAGTTTTTCTTCCATCAGGGCTACTTCTAGCTCCTGCTTCCTGATCCTCAGCTGGGCTTCTTGCATCTTGGCCTCATGTTCCCTCCTCTGAGGGGTGGTCATCCTTCTCCTGGAGTGACCTTGAGAGCCTCTAGAGCCATGGGAAGCATTGGAGTCACCTGAGCGATTCCTTTGCCTTCCAAGCCCTGTGTTAAGTCCACTGGGGAGATCCAGTGGGGTGAACCCACTGTCAGTCCCCAATAGCCTTAGTTTAGCTGGGCCAAGTATAACACTTGGCACTGGGCTAGTTCTCCCTTCATCCCCACTCACATCTGTATCCCCATCACTTTCTTCCTCTGTGGTAGGCATCCCATCTAAGGGGTGACTATTGGGAAGGGGTACTTCAGTGGCATCTTCAGAAGGGGGGCCTCCTGTTCCTGTCCCTAAGGGGGCTAACTGGGAAGCTTTCTTGAGTGCTCTCTGATTCTCATCATTCTGTAAGAGCTCTCTGAGCTCAGCAGAGTTTGGGTTCTTGGGCTGTTTAAGGCCTCTAAGAGTTGCCAAATGCCTGAGCTCATTCTGATTAAGGGTAGCAAAGCTGGATGGTGCCCTCTGGGGGTCACTCTCAACAGAGATGGGTACAGTGGACCCCTCTGCCCCGGCCATTGCTCTTAAGTGTGGGTGGATGTGTTGCAATCTACCTACACTTGGGTTTACCTACTAAACCTATCTAGTAGTTGTAGTCAGGGTGTGCTACTCCCTTTGCTCTACAACAACTAAGTTCAGTAGAACTTAAGTATATCTAATCTTGTTTTATATGTACCTACCGGTACCTATGTGATCTTTCAATTGGTAACCAAGAGATTACAATGGTAAAACACAGCAAGCTCAAATCCAACCGCTGCTCACCAATGTGAGAAGTTGGCCTGGTATATGCTGTTCACTAGTTCTAGTGACCACCTTGTACCATGCCAAGCAACCCTTATGGTGTGGTTGTAAGTCAACCTTTTCGGACTAGCTGCCCTAGTGGTAGCGTAGGCTAAGCAGTCTTTGAGGCTAAACTCGTGATGCGTGTTAAGCAAGCTGTTTTACCAATAGTAACCCCCTTTTATACCAAAGAAAGGACACCACACAGATATATATTCAAAATATATATGTATTTATTTCTCAAAGTAACCCCTAGTCTCTTTATGAGCACAGGAGCACAAATCGTCAAACAAGATTATCACAGAATACACAGAAGTTGCACTTTATATGGATAGGCCCTGGTGGCCACTCGAACCATATACTAAAATAGTGGTATAAGTACCACGAACAGAAAAGGGAAAAGGCCTAGGGCCTCTAGAATCGCTGGGCCTACAAGGAGCTAACGTCAGTTAGTGACCAGGAGGTCCACGGGTGGCGTGTGCAGAGCAAATAGTCACACGCGGGCTCCCATAGGTTTCAATGGGTGCGTAAAAAGTACAAAGTTACTGCAAAAGGAATCTTCCGGATGACCTAGGAACTTAAGATTTGGAACACAGGCACTAGAGATGTATTACTACACATGGGCACCGGAGTACCAGCTTTACCTCACCCACAGGAAGCGGGTGCATAGGCCTCAAAGTGCGTCGGGTTTCTTCTATCTGTTCCGTTGAGCCTGGGACAAAGATGCTGCAGGCGGTCGGTCGGGAAGAGATGCAGTGGATCCAAGAGTGGATCGGAGATGTTGAAGACCTGTAAGCAGAGGGGACAGTGTTCACAGTCACTAGCCAGTGACCAGCGTGGCACCAGGTGGGTACCAGGCGATGTCGGGTGCAAACAGGTGATGAGGGGTAGCTTGTCTCCGCAGCCACGTGGTCCCTGAAGGTCGACGACGTCCAGGAGTCGGCTCACGAGCTGTCCCACGCAGGCTCTCGCTGTCGGCGGTGTCGGCGACTTGATCGAAGCAAACAAGCCTTGGCAAAAGCAATTGCAGGAGGATTCGGAAATCAGCTGTTGGTTCTGACCAGCAAGGTCAGAGGGATTGCTCCTTTGGTGTGGAGCAAGGGCCAGTCTGGAGCAACCAGACCAGCGGTGTTTGTCGTAGATTTCGTCGCCCAGATGGCCACTAGCCAGCGGGCCAGCAACCGGTTAGGCGCGTCGAGTGGCAAAATGCAGAAGGGCCCCACGCAGATCGTGGAGATGCTGGAGGGCTCACCTTTGGTGCAGATGCTGCTCGAGGGTTGGGCTTCTCAGGACCCAAAGCACAACTTGGAGGGAGCCTCGGTTGTTGCACTGGTCAGCTTGTCGTAGTCGTTCCAAGATGGCTGGCTCCACGTGTCTCGGTGCCTCCACGGGTCTCCTCTTTTCAGGGACTGTGGATCGGGCGGTGAGAGGTCTGGAGGTCCAGGTCTTGTCAGTCTCTGGGCTCGGGCTCCGGCGGGAGGCGGCGGCAAAGCAGACGGTGATTCGCTGGATGGTGCTTGCGTTAGCAAGGTGGTCACTCCCTGACCACAGGGGAGATTTTCTTCAGTCTTCTGTGCAGCAGAATGTCGAAGTTCCCGTCTTCTTCTTAGTTTCAAGTTGATTCCAGGATGTCCGAAGTCTTAGGACACAGCTCCTACCTTTAAGCGGATTCTAGGGGCCGGACTACCTGCTAGGTCCCTCCCTAAGGGTGGGACCAGGAAGGGGGGTGGTTACACCCCCAATCCTTTGTCCAGCTCGCCCCAGGCCCGGGACTGGTGTGCCCCAGGACCGGTTTGAACTGGCATATGCACCGAGGCTCCTTGTGAGCCACAGGCATGTCTGGTTTCTTTCAAGCCCTACCTGACCAATACACAAAATCCTGTCTGGGGTGGTGCACGCACCTCCCCTGGCAGGAAACCCTTTGTCCACACCTCCCAAGCTGGAAGGACTCCCAGCAGCAGGAGGGCAGACTTGTGTCTGTGGTGGCAGCATCCATTTTGTGGAGCTGAGGCTATGTCTGATTTTACCCGGGTTTCAGGTACTGTACATGTCGTGTCCCTCTAGAAGGGTGGAATGCTAACCCCGTCGCCAGAATTGGCGAGGGGTTAGTATTCCAATTCGTATGACACCTTACTCGACATGTTTTGATAAAGCCAAACCAAAGATAGCATTTAACCGCGAGGTTCATAATGCACTTAAGAGTATATGGTATGACGATATCTGGAAACAGTAGAAGGAAGTTGTTCCGACCACTGCAGACAGGCTCAGCTCATGCCAGAGCACCATCTCACATGGAACCAAGCACTCTGCCTTCAGGATTGTTAAGGCCTGCCATAGGAGTGACTTATAGGTTACCAGGTGTCCCATTTAAGTTTAGGTATAGGTATACTACACCTAAGTAAGAGGTGATTACACCAACTTACCCCAGCTGAGTGATCAGCCAGTTGTGTCAGATTGTTAGGCCAAGCCTGGGGTGGCATAATACATGCTTCAGCCCCTGGCAGGCCTTGGATACACCAATGCCCTGGGTACCTAGTGTACACTGGTACAGGGGCTGACAGGGTGATCCAACCAATTGGGTATGTACCTAGGGTACATGGAGTCCATTTTACAGAGAGAGCAGATAGCCTGAGAGCCTGAATGGCAGGATCTCAGGCCAACTAAGTCGAAAAACCAGCTAGACACTAGGCAAAAATTTGGGGGTAACCATAGTCAGATATCCACCTTCCTACACAACCCCCCCCCAAACGAAGGGAGATAAGGCTGACCTTGACCAGGTAAGCCTATATTGCCCAAGTGGCCATATAAGGAGGAACCAGCACTGGCATGGTTACCCCCTGTCTCATGGTCCACTAAGCAATCCCTCACCCTAAGGGTATCAGAGGGTCTCCACCATAGGGAATCTCTACCTGTGGTGTGTCTTGGCAAAGTAAAAGGCTGGTGTTGAGATGGAGTACTGAAGTGAGTGTCCTCAAAGTGAGGCCTCAGCTTCCTCCAATCATCCTCCACCATGGATGCCTTTCTTTCTTTAACTGAGTTGCACTGTGCTCTCAGGGTCAGCCTCTGGCTACCTAAAGCTGGAGGCTGGGTCCCTTTTGTGGGCTTACTGGAGGGACAGGTCAGGTTTGGGGCCCTAAGGTCCCATGTTTGCCTGTGCCCAACAGAATCCCCCTGGGGGAGGTCCCTAACTACCTGTAAAGGAGATCCCTCAGGAATGTTTTTACCCATCACCTGACTAGGGCTACTAGCCAGGCAATCCTCATTCTTTTGATGGGGGGGTTCTTGTGGACAGGGGCCCTCTGGGGGTCCACTGGCCTCCCTGACCTCTGCAGCCCTGGGCTGACTGAGGCAGGGTAGAGAGAGGCAGGCTACCTGCACCAGACTGGATCCCACCTTGGAAGGGGCCACTGACATCAGAGGCTCTGCCAGGCCAGGCCTGGCTACCTCTGGGGCAGTTCCTTCACAAGGGGTGAGGTCAGATCCCTGAGGAGGCTGACCTTTTCCTAATGTCTGGGGAGAGGGAGACTTTTCTTCCTCCCCACTACTCTCAGTTTGTGTGGAGTGATCCATTGTTTCAGGCTTCACTACACCTATGTCAGTCTGAGTATAGGCTGAGACCATTACAGCCTTGCCAACCTTTTCAGGGGGGCACTCAGTTTGTGTTTGAGCTGTGACTGTCACAGCTCTGCCAGTCCCTACAGGGAAGTCTGTCTGTGCCTGGGCTGTGGCTACCACTGCCCTTCCAACCTTTTCAGGGAGGAAATCTATTTGGACAGGGGTTGTGAATGGCACAACCCCCCTACCCTTTTGTGAAAGGCCTACCATTTTAGAATGGGTGTCTTGTTCAACTCCAGCCCAAGCTGAGAGTTCTAAGTCATTCCCCAGTAAGCAGTCTACAGGCAAGGTTGGGGACACTGCTACCCTTTTAGGGCCAGTGACCCCTCCCCAGCTGAGACATACCTCTGCCATGGGATGACTGTTCTGTTTGCCATCAATGTTAGTCACCTGGTAGGAGAAACCGGGCAAAAGCTGCTCAGAGGGAACTAGCCAATGGGCCACCATTGTGATGCTAGCCCCAGTGTCTCTGTAGGCCTCAGCTTTTGTACCATTGATGTAGGGCTCCTGTCTGTACCTACCCAAAGTGTTGGGACAGGCAGTGAAGTTGGCAAACCCCATGCCACCATCACAGACAAGAGTGGTTGCTGTAGGGGAATTGGCTAAGCCAGGGTCCCCCTGTGTTCCCCAAGTAAACCCACCCAGATTTCTGGGGGCACTCCCACCACCTGGGGGATTACTGCTGACAGTAATAGGTGGTGTGACAGGAGTAATTGGAGGAACAGTTTTGTTTTTAGCCCTTGGGCAACCGCTGTCAGTTTTCCAATGCCCAGGAGTTTTACACTCATGGCAGTAGGGCTTTTTAGCTGTGGTAGAGGAGGGAGCTTGGGACCCACCACCCTGTGTGGAGTTTTGGGGCCCTGAGGAAGGTTTCTCTTTTTCTTTATCCCCACCCTTCTCTTGAGGCTTGGTGGTATCTTTCTTTTGGTCACCACCCTGGTTTTTAGGCCTGATCCTGGTCCTGACCCATTTATCTGCCCTCTTTCCCAATTCTTGGGGAGAGGTCAAATCTGAGTCTACCAGGTGTTGATGGAGAAGCTGGTTTTGACAATTACTTAAAATCTGCTCTCTCATCATCAAATTGTACAATCCTGTATAATCAGACACCTTACTTCCCAGCAACCAACCCTCCAAAGCCTTAGTGGCACATTCCACATATTCAGACCAGTCCTGAGTCTGTGTCTTCTGGGTGTCTCTGAACATTAACCTGTACTGTTCAGTGGTTAAGCCTAACCCATCAACTAGGACACTCTTCAGGACTCTGTAATTTCTGACATCCTCTTCTCTAACAGTGAGGAGTCTATCTCTGCCTCTCCCCTCAAAGGAGAGCCATAAGATTGCTGCCCACTGGTCTTCAGGAACCTGCTGCACTTTGCAGGCTCTCTCAAGAGCAGTCATCCATTTGTGGATGTCATCCCCACTTTTGTAGGGGGGCACAATCTTGGACAGGTTCCTATTGTCAAAGACCCTATCTTTGTCCCTAGGGACATTGCTGCCACCAGTGGGTATAGACCCACTCTCTCTATGCTGCCTAGCCTTGCTCAGTTTTTCTTCCATCAGGGCTACTTCTAGCTCCTGCTTCCTGATCCTCAGCTGGGCTTCTTGCATCTTGGCCTCATGTTCCCTCCTCTGAGGGGTGGTCATCCTTCTCCTGGAGTGACCTTGAGAGCCTCTAGAGCCATGGGAAGCATTGGAGTCACCTGAGCGATTCCTTTGCCTTCCAAGCCCTGTGTTAAGTCCACTGGGGAGATCCAGTGGGGTGAACCCACTGTCAGTCCCCAATAGCCTTAGTTTAGCTGGGCCAAGTATAACACTTGGCACTGGGCTAGTTCTCCCTTCATCCCCACTCACATCTGTATCCCCATCACTTTCTTCCTCTGTGGTAGGCATCCCATCTAAGGGGTGACTATTGGGAAGGGGTACTTCAGTGGCATCTTCAGAAGGGGGGCCTCCTGTTCCTGTCCCTAAGGGGGCTAACTGGGAAGCTTTCTTGAGTGCTCTCTGATTCTCATCATTCTGTAAGAGCTCTCTGAGCTCAGCAGAGTTTGGGTTCTTGGGCTGTTTAAGGCCTCTAAGAGTTGCCAAATGCCTGAGCTCATTCTGATTAAGGGTAGCAAAGCTGGATGGTGCCCTCTGGGGGTCACTCTCAACAGAGATGGGTACAGTGGACCCCTCTGCCCCGGCCATTGCTCTTAAGTGTGGGTGGATGTGTTGCAATCTACCTACACTTGGGTTTACCTACTAAACCTATCTAGTAGTTGTAGTCAGGGTGTGCTACTCCCTTTGCTCTACAACAACTAAGTTCAGTAGAACTTAAGTATATCTAATCTTGTTTTATATGTACCTACCGGTACCTATGTGATCTTTCAATTGGTAACCAAGAGATTACAATGGTAAAACACAGCAAGCTCAAATCCAACCGCTGCTCACCAATGTGAGAAGTTGGCCTGGTATATGCTGTTCACTAGTTCTAGTGACCACCTTGTACCATGCCAAGCAACCCTTATGGTGTGGTTGTAAGTCAACCTTTTCGGACTAGCTGCCCTAGTGGTAGCGTAGGCTAAGCAGTCTTTGAGGCTAAACTCGTGATGCGTGTTAAGCAAGCTGTTTTACCAATAGTAACCCCCTTTTATACCAAAGAAAGGACACCACACAGATATATATTCAAAATATATATGTATTTATTTCTCAAAGTAACCCCTAGTCTCTTTATGAGCACAGGAGCACAAATCGTCAAACAAGATTATCACAGAATACACAGAAGTTGCACTTTATATGGATAGGCCCTGGTGGCCACTCGAACCATATACTAAAATAGTGGTATAAGTACCACGAACAGAAAAGGGAAAAGGCCTAGGGCCTCTAGAATCGCTGGGCCTACAAGGAGCTAACGTCAGTTAGTGACCAGGAGGTCCACGGGTGGCGTGTGCAGAGCAAATAGTCACACGCGGGCTCCCATAGGTTTCAATGGGTGCGTAAAAAGTACAAAGTTACTGCAAAAGGAATCTTCCGGATGACCTAGGAACTTAAGATTTGGAACACAGGCACTAGAGATGTATTACTACACATGGGCACCGGAGTACCAGCTTTACCTCACCCACAGGAAGCGGGTGCATAGGCCTCAAAGTGCGTCGGGTTTCTTCTATCTGTTCCGTTGAGCCTGGGACAAAGATGCTGCAGGCGGTCGGTCGGGAAGAGATGCAGTGGATCCAAGAGTGGATCGGAGATGTTGAAGACCTGTAAGCAGAGGGGACAGTGTTCACAGTCACTAGCCAGTGACCAGCGTGGCACCAGGTGGGTACCAGGCGATGTCGGGTGCAAACAGGTGATGAGGGGTAGCTTGTCTCCGCAGCCACGTGGTCCCTGAAGGTCGACGACGTCCAGGAGTCGGCTCACGAGCTGTCCCACGCAGGCTCTCGCTGTCGGCGGTGTCGGCGACTTGATCGAAGCAAACAAGCCTTGGCAAAAGCAATTGCAGGAGGATTCGGAAATCAGCTGTTGGTTCTGACCAGCAAGGTCAGAGGGATTGCTCCTTTGGTGTGGAGCAAGGGCCAGTCTGGAGCAACCAGACCAGCGGTGTTTGTCGTAGATTTCGTCGCCCAGATGGCCACTAGCCAGCGGGCCAGCAACCGGTTAGGCGCGTCGAGTGGCAAAATGCAGAAGGGCCCCACGCAGATCGTGGAGATGCTGGAGGGCTCACCTTTGGTGCAGATGCTGCTCGAGGGTTGGGCTTCTCAGGACCCAAAGCACAACTTGGAGGGAGCCTCGGTTGTTGCACTGGTCAGCTTGTCGTAGTCGTTCCAAGATGGCTGGCTCCACGTGTCTCGGTGCCTCCACGGGTCTCCTCTTTTCAGGGACTGTGGATCGGGCGGTGAGAGGTCTGGAGGTCCAGGTCTTGTCAGTCTCTGGGCTCGGGCTCCGGCGGGAGGCGGCGGCAAAGCAGACGGTGATTCGCTGGATGGTGCTTGCGTTAGCAAGGTGGTCACTCCCTGACCACAGGGGAGATTTTCTTCAGTCTTCTGTGCAGCAGAATGTCGAAGTTCCCGTCTTCTTCTTAGTTTCAAGTTGATTCCAGGATGTCCGAAGTCTTAGGACACAGCTCCTACCTTTAAGCGGATTCTAGGGGCCGGACTACCTGCTAGGTCCCTCCCTAAGGGTGGGACCAGGAAGGGGGGTGGTTACACCCCCAATCCTTTGTCCAGCTCGCCCCAGGCCCGGGACTGGTGTGCCCCAGGACCGGTTTGAACTGGCATATGCACCGAGGCTCCTTGTGAGCCACAGGCATGTCTGGTTTCTTTCAAGCCCTACCTGACCAATACACAAAATCCTGTCTGGGGTGGTGCACGCACCTCCCCTGGCAGGAAACCCTTTGTCCACACCTCCCAAGCTGGAAGGACTCCCAGCAGCAGGAGGGCAGACTTGTGTCTGTGGTGGCAGCATCCATTTTGTGGAGCTGAGGCTATGTCTGATTTTACCCGGGTTTCAGGTACTGTACATGTCGTGTCCCTCTAGAAGGGTGGAATGCTAACCCCGTCGCCAGAATTGGCGAGGGGTTAGTATTCCAATTCGTATGACACCTTACTCGACATGTTTTGATAAAGCCAAACCAAAGATAGCATTTAACCGCGAGGTTCATAATGCACTTAAGAGTATATGGTATGACGATATCTGGAAACAGTAGAAGGAAGTTGTTCCGACCACTGCAGACAGGCTCAGCTCATGCCAGAGCACCATCTCACATGGAACCAAGCACTCTGCCTTCAGGATTGTTAAGGCCTGCCATAGGAGTGACTTATAGGTTACCAGGTGTCCCATTTAAGTTTAGGTATAGGTATACTACACCTAAGTAAGAGGTGATTACACCAACTTACCCCAGCTGAGTGATCAGCCAGTTGTGTCAGATTGTTAGGCCAAGCCTGGGGTGGCATAATACATGCTTCAGCCCCTGGCAGGCCTTGGATACACCAATGCCCTGGGTACCTAGTGTACACTGGTACAGGGGCTGACAGGGTGATCCAACCAATTGGGTATGTACCTAGGGTACATGGAGTCCATTTTACAGAGAGAGCAGATAGCCTGAGAGCCTGAATGGCAGGATCTCAGGCCAACTAAGTCGAAAAACCAGCTAGACACTAGGCAAAAATTTGGGGGTAACCATAGTCAGATATCCACCTTCCTACACAACCCCCCCCCAAACGAAGGGAGATAAGGCTGACCTTGACCAGGTAAGCCTATATTGCCCAAGTGGCCATATAAGGAGGAACCAGCACTGGCATGGTTACCCCCTGTCTCATGGTCCACTAAGCAATCCCTCACCCTAAGGGTATCAGAGGGTCTCCACCATAGGGAATCTCTACCTGTGGTGTGTCTTGGCAAAGTAAAAGGCTGGTGTTGAGATGGAGTACTGAAGTGAGTGTCCTCAAAGTGAGGCCTCAGCTTCCTCCAATCATCCTCCACCATGGATGCCTTTCTTTCTTTAACTGAGTTGCACTGTGCTCTCAGGGTCAGCCTCTGGCTACCTAAAGCTGGAGGCTGGGTCCCTTTTGTGGGCTTACTGGAGGGACAGGTCAGGTTTGGGGCCCTAAGGTCCCATGTTTGCCTGTGCCCAACAGAATCCCCCTGGGGGAGGTCCCTAACTACCTGTAAAGGAGATCCCTCAGGAATGTTTTTACCCATCACCTGACTAGGGCTACTAGCCAGGCAATCCTCATTCTTTTGATGGGGGGGTTCTTGTGGACAGGGGCCCTCTGGGGGTCCACTGGCCTCCCTGACCTCTGCAGCCCTGGGCTGACTGAGGCAGGGTAGAGAGAGGCAGGCTACCTGCACCAGACTGGATCCCACCTTGGAAGGGGCCACTGACATCAGAGGCTCTGCCAGGCCAGGCCTGGCTACCTCTGGGGCAGTTCCTTCACAAGGGGTGAGGTCAGATCCCTGAGGAGGCTGACCTTTTCCTAATGTCTGGGGAGAGGGAGACTTTTCTTCCTCCCCACTACTCTCAGTTTGTGTGGAGTGATCCATTGTTTCAGGCTTCACTACACCTATGTCAGTCTGAGTATAGGCTGAGACCATTACAGCCTTGCCAACCTTTTCAGGGGGGCACTCAGTTTGTGTTTGAGCTGTGACTGTCACAGCTCTGCCAGTCCCTACAGGGAAGTCTGTCTGTGCCTGGGCTGTGGCTACCACTGCCCTTCCAACCTTTTCAGGGAGGAAATCTATTTGGACAGGGGTTGTGAATGGCACAACCCCCCTACCCTTTTGTGAAAGGCCTACCATTTTAGAATGGGTGTCTTGTTCAACTCCAGCCCAAGCTGAGAGTTCTAAGTCATTCCCCAGTAAGCAGTCTACAGGCAAGGTTGGGGACACTGCTACCCTTTTAGGGCCAGTGACCCCTCCCCAGCTGAGACATACCTCTGCCATGGGATGACTGTTCTGTTTGCCATCAATGTTAGTCACCTGGTAGGAGAAACCGGGCAAAAGCTGCTCAGAGGGAACTAGCCAATGGGCCACCATTGTGATGCTAGCCCCAGTGTCTCTGTAGGCCTCAGCTTTTGTACCATTGATGTAGGGCTCCTGTCTGTACCTACCCAAAGTGTTGGGACAGGCAGTGAAGTTGGCAAACCCCATGCCACCATCACAGACAAGAGTGGTTGCTGTAGGGGAATTGGCTAAGCCAGGGTCCCCCTGTGTTCCCCAAGTAAACCCACCCAGATTTCTGGGGGCACTCCCACCACCTGGGGGATTACTGCTGACAGTAATAGGTGGTGTGACAGGAGTAATTGGAGGAACAGTTTTGTTTTTAGCCCTTGGGCAACCGCTGTCAGTTTTCCAATGCCCAGGAGTTTTACACTCATGGCAGTAGGGCTTTTTAGCTGTGGTAGAGGAGGGAGCTTGGGACCCACCACCCTGTGTGGAGTTTTGGGGCCCTGAGGAAGGTTTCTCTTTTTCTTTATCCCCACCCTTCTCTTGAGGCTTGGTGGTATCTTTCTTTTGGTCACCACCCTGGTTTTTAGGCCTGATCCTGGTCCTGACCCATTTATCTGCCCTCTTTCCCAATTCTTGGGGAGAGGTCAAATCTGAGTCTACCAGGTGTTGATGGAGAAGCTGGTTTTGACAATTACTTAAAATCTGCTCTCTCATCATCAAATTGTACAATCCTGTATAATCAGACACCTTACTTCCCAGCAACCAACCCTCCAAAGCCTTAGTGGCACATTCCACATATTCAGACCAGTCCTGAGTCTGTGTCTTCTGGGTGTCTCTGAACATTAACCTGTACTGTTCAGTGGTTAAGCCTAACCCATCAACTAGGACACTCTTCAGGACTCTGTAATTTCTGACATCCTCTTCTCTAACAGTGAGGAGTCTATCTCTGCCTCTCCCCTCAAAGGAGAGCCATAAGATTGCTGCCCACTGGTCTTCAGGAACCTGCTGCACTTTGCAGGCTCTCTCAAGAGCAGTCATCCATTTGTGGATGTCATCCCCACTTTTGTAGGGGGGCACAATCTTGGACAGGTTCCTATTGTCAAAGACCCTATCTTTGTCCCTAGGGACATTGCTGCCACCAGTGGGTATAGACCCACTCTCTCTATGCTGCCTAGCCTTGCTCAGTTTTTCTTCCATCAGGGCTACTTCTAGCTCCTGCTTCCTGATCCTCAGCTGGGCTTCTTGCATCTTGGCCTCATGTTCCCTCCTCTGAGGGGTGGTCATCCTTCTCCTGGAGTGACCTTGAGAGCCTCTAGAGCCATGGGAAGCATTGGAGTCACCTGAGCGATTCCTTTGCCTTCCAAGCCCTGTGTTAAGTCCACTGGGGAGATCCAGTGGGGTGAACCCACTGTCAGTCCCCAATAGCCTTAGTTTAGCTGGGCCAAGTATAACACTTGGCACTGGGCTAGTTCTCCCTTCATCCCCACTCACATCTGTATCCCCATCACTTTCTTCCTCTGTGGTAGGCATCCCATCTAAGGGGTGACTATTGGGAAGGGGTACTTCAGTGGCATCTTCAGAAGGGGGGCCTCCTGTTCCTGTCCCTAAGGGGGCTAACTGGGAAGCTTTCTTGAGTGCTCTCTGATTCTCATCATTCTGTAAGAGCTCTCTGAGCTCAGCAGAGTTTGGGTTCTTGGGCTGTTTAAGGCCTCTAAGAGTTGCCAAATGCCTGAGCTCATTCTGATTAAGGGTAGCAAAGCTGGATGGTGCCCTCTGGGGGTCACTCTCAACAGAGATGGGTACAGTGGACCCCTCTGCCCCGGCCATTGCTCTTAAGTGTGGGTGGATGTGTTGCAATCTACCTACACTTGGGTTTACCTACTAAACCTATCTAGTAGTTGTAGTCAGGGTGTGCTACTCCCTTTGCTCTACAACAACTAAGTTCAGTAGAACTTAAGTATATCTAATCTTGTTTTATATGTACCTACCGGTACCTATGTGATCTTTCAATTGGTAACCAAGAGATTACAATGGTAAAACACAGCAAGCTCAAATCCAACCGCTGCTCACCAATGTGAGAAGTTGGCCTGGTATATGCTGTTCACTAGTTCTAGTGACCACCTTGTACCATGCCAAGCAACCCTTATGGTGTGGTTGTAAGTCAACCTTTTCGGACTAGCTGCCCTAGTGGTAGCGTAGGCTAAGCAGTCTTTGAGGCTAAACTCGTGATGCGTGTTAAGCAAGCTGTTTTACCAATAGTAACCCCCTTTTATACCAAAGAAAGGACACCACACAGATATATATTCAAAATATATATGTATTTATTTCTCAAAGTAACCCCTAGTCTCTTTATGAGCACAGGAGCACAAATCGTCAAACAAGATTATCACAGAATACACAGAAGTTGCACTTTATATGGATAGGCCCTGGTGGCCACTCGAACCATATACTAAAATAGTGGTATAAGTACCACGAACAGAAAAGGGAAAAGGCCTAGGGCCTCTAGAATCGCTGGGCCTACAAGGAGCTAACGTCAGTTAGTGACCAGGAGGTCCACGGGTGGCGTGTGCAGAGCAAATAGTCACACGCGGGCTCCCATAGGTTTCAATGGGTGCGTAAAAAGTACAAAGTTACTGCAAAAGGAATCTTCCGGATGACCTAGGAACTTAAGATTTGGAACACAGGCACTAGAGATGTATTACTACACATGGGCACCGGAGTACCAGCTTTACCTCACCCACAGGAAGCGGGTGCATAGGCCTCAAAGTGCGTCGGGTTTCTTCTATCTGTTCCGTTGAGCCTGGGACAAAGATGCTGCAGGCGGTCGGTCGGGAAGAGATGCAGTGGATCCAAGAGTGGATCGGAGATGTTGAAGACCTGTAAGCAGAGGGGACAGTGTTCACAGTCACTAGCCAGTGACCAGCGTGGCACCAGGTGGGTACCAGGCGATGTCGGGTGCAAACAGGTGATGAGGGGTAGCTTGTCTCCGCAGCCACGTGGTCCCTGAAGGTCGACGACGTCCAGGAGTCGGCTCACGAGCTGTCCCACGCAGGCTCTCGCTGTCGGCGGTGTCGGCGACTTGATCGAAGCAAACAAGCCTTGGCAAAAGCAATTGCAGGAGGATTCGGAAATCAGCTGTTGGTTCTGACCAGCAAGGTCAGAGGGATTGCTCCTTTGGTGTGGAGCAAGGGCCAGTCTGGAGCAACCAGACCAGCGGTGTTTGTCGTAGATTTCGTCGCCCAGATGGCCACTAGCCAGCGGGCCAGCAACCGGTTAGGCGCGTCGAGTGGCAAAATGCAGAAGGGCCCCACGCAGATCGTGGAGATGCTGGAGGGCTCACCTTTGGTGCAGATGCTGCTCGAGGGTTGGGCTTCTCAGGACCCAAAGCACAACTTGGAGGGAGCCTCGGTTGTTGCACTGGTCAGCTTGTCGTAGTCGTTCCAAGATGGCTGGCTCCACGTGTCTCGGTGCCTCCACGGGTCTCCTCTTTTCAGGGACTGTGGATCGGGCGGTGAGAGGTCTGGAGGTCCAGGTCTTGTCAGTCTCTGGGCTCGGGCTCCGGCGGGAGGCGGCGGCAAAGCAGACGGTGATTCGCTGGATGGTGCTTGCGTTAGCAAGGTGGTCACTCCCTGACCACAGGGGAGATTTTCTTCAGTCTTCTGTGCAGCAGAATGTCGAAGTTCCCGTCTTCTTCTTAGTTTCAAGTTGATTCCAGGATGTCCGAAGTCTTAGGACACAGCTCCTACCTTTAAGCGGATTCTAGGGGCCGGACTACCTGCTAGGTCCCTCCCTAAGGGTGGGACCAGGAAGGGGGGTGGTTACACCCCCAATCCTTTGTCCCGCTCGCCCCAGGCCCGGGACTGGTGTGCCCCAGGACCGGTTTGAACTGGCATATGCACCGAGGCTCCTTGTGAGCCACAGGCATGTCTGGTTTCTTTCAAGCCCTACCTGACCAATACACAAAATCCTGTCTGGGGTGGTGCACGCACCTCCCCTGGCAGGAAACCCTTTGTCCACACCTCCCAAGCTGGAAGGACTCCCAGCAGCAGGAGGGCAGACTTGTGTCTGTGGTGGCAGCATCCATTTTGTGGAGCTGAGGCTATGTCTGATTTTACCCGGGTTTCAGGTACTGTACATGTCGTGTCCCTCTAGAAGGGTGGAATGCTAACCCCGTCGCCAGAATTGGCGAGGGGTTAGTATTCCAATTCGTATGACACCTTACTCGACATGTTTTGATAAAGCCAAACCAAAGATAGCATTTAACCGCGAGGTTCATAATGCACTTAAGAGTATATGGTATGACGATATCTGGAAACAGTAGAAGGAAGTTGTTCCGACCACTGCAGACAGGCTCAGCTCATGCCAGAGCACCATCTCACATGGAACCAAGCACTCTGCCTTCAGGATTGTTAAGGCCTGCCATAGGAGTGACTTATAGGTTACCAGGTGTCCCATTTAAGTTTAGGTATAGGTATACTACACCTAAGTAAGAGGTGATTACACCAACTTACCCCAGCTGAGTGATCAGCCAGTTGTGTCAGATTGTTAGGCCAAGCCTGGGGTGGCATAATACATGCTTCAGCCCCTGGCAGGCCTTGGATACACCAATGCCCTGGGTACCTAGTGTACACTGGTACAGGGGCTGACAGGGTGATCCAACCAATTGGGTATGTACCTAGGGTACATGGAGTCCATTTTACAGAGAGAGCAGATAGCCTGAGAGCCTGAATGGCAGGATCTCAGGCCAACTAAGTCGAAAAACCAGCTAGACACTAGGCAAAAATTTGGGGGTAACCATAGTCAGATATCCACCTTCCTACAGCCGTGTATTTGAAAAAAACTGTGCTTAATGATCATAAGCAATTGGGGGAGGGACAACATGGAACCTGTCCAGTAGTTCCCCCCATTAACTAATTAGACAGCTAATAAAAGTGACTCACATTTGCAAATCCAGGCAGCTTTAAACTCATAAAGACAAGCTATATATGTGTTTTTCAAGGCAGGTGAGGGTGCGTGCATTTGTACTTGCTGCAGGCAATGTTTGTGATAAAACAAGGGAAATCAACAGTAAACACCGGCCCAGCAGACCATAAAACAGGCCTGCTAACAGACAATTAATACTTAGACCACCCTTTCTGGAAGTGCCACGTTGCCCTATAGGCCAGTCCAAACATACTGCTCGCACCAAAATACTACAGAAGTGCAATAGACCTTTATACTGCCTTTATACAGCATGCCAATGTTGCCTCTTGACACAGTAAAAGACAAATACCAAATTGAGCAAAAAAATACACAAATGTCATTTAGTGCTTTGCGTTAGTGAGAAACGCACGCTCGTATACATTTTCGATTCAGACGCATTTTGATCTTAAAAGAAAATGGCGTGAAAAAAACACAAGTGATACAGACAACAACCAGCAGTGGTTTGATCATTCGCAGTACTCGGGTGCTGAAATGAAATGTTGCCAGAAAAGCAACACAGGATTAGATCTGGTCAACAAGACGCGTCTTTTAGCGTGAATGTTTTGGCCACGAACGGGCTGGGCTCCACGTTTTACGTCCCATTAGCCTTTTAATTCCATTTGAAAGCACACGCAATGAAACTGCCAAGTATATGTTTAAAGAAAGATCCCATGAATAAACCACCACAATTTGAAGCAAAAGTGCAGGAGCCAGCAAAATACAAACATCCTCAGTTCCCCGTGACTTTATATCATTCTCAAAATCCAAACCGCAAAACGTGTACGATTCCTCCCCGACTCGCACAATAAGACTAAGCTTTCCCAAACAGCAAGCTCGAATTTTGTTTGGGAACTTGAGGAAAGATTAATTCGGCTCTCCATAACAAGAAACCCCACGCAAACATTATTAAATAAACTAAAAAGAACAGCGCTCCGCAACCACACACCTACCATCTCGGCAGCCACAGGAAAACCAGCATTGGCCGCGCGGCCCAGAAAGTGACGTGGTCGCGAAAGCGAAAGTGTTCTGCTTAATGAGGAAGAGAGGGGGTGCCGGTTGGCGCTGCCCTGAAAGTGACGCGGGAACTGCTTAATGAGGAAGAGGGGGGGGGGGGGGCGGGTTGGCACGGCCCTGAAAGTGACGTGGGAAAGAGAAGTGTTCTGCTTAATGAAGAAGACAGTTGTGTGTGTGCGCGCGCTAAACCGAAAAGTTTTAAAAATACACGCGAGTGGTAACGTTGTGAAAGCCAGCGAGTCTTCTAAGACCCTCAATGCTGCCCGGTGCAGGGTTCCACCTCTGATTCACTTTGGGTTCGCTATCAAAATAATGAGGCAAGCGCTGGAAACTGGAAGACAAGAAAAAGGTTTATTTCTCATGAGGAGATCACGTCAACTGCAGACACCGGGATGTCTGAGGGAGGTGTTCTGCTGATAACTCCTTTGGCTCTTCCTTTTACACAGGTTTGACACAATGCATTTGTTTCATCAACATGGTTACACAAGCTTGGAGTCCACGCCCCGGGCAGATTGTTACACAAGCCCAACAGAAATTCTCTTTCCACCCAGGTCAAACAGACAATCTTATCTTGCAGCTGGACCTTGCTTAAGGGTCTAAAACATGTGAGACCGGCCAGATCTAAGGGTCCGTTCTGTTGATAAAACAGGTCCCATTGGTGAAAACAAGTCTTGCTGTTTGCAGTGCAATAAATCATGTTGCAAGTGACTTTTGGTGTTTGGAACCTGTTTGTGTAACTAGGTGCAGTGAGGGGTAGAGTATCCAAAGGTTTGCCTGTAAACAGAGATGAGAGGAAAAACGAGTTTGTGGCAGCAAGTGGCGCTGAGGTTTGTTGTGGCAATAGAGTTTATAGGCCCCAGCACACATACCAGGTCGGTCAGAGGGATGCTAGTAAGGGCAGGGTGAAACAAAGGTGACCAACAGAGTACAAAATGGCTGTGATAGATTAAAATGACTGCAGCTTATGTGCTCATAGAAATTTCCACCAGACAAGATGGCGCAGGCAATGTTCACGATTGTCGTTTTGCTTTTAACAACGTGATCTGTAGTGGGGGAGGGAATTGAAGCGCAAGCAAAGCGGAAAGTGGCACGCAAGACTTAATGAGCCATGACACAAACCCACATGGCGGCTGCACGCGTGCACGAGCGCGTGAACGCAAGCTTCTGGCCAGCAAATGCCTCTGGTAGCACTTTGAAAACCCCCTTACTAAATGTCTCGCAGAGCAGCGCATGCCCTGGCTCAGGCGAGACCTAAAAAAGATCCTTTTGGGCTCTTTTTCCCAACCCAACACACAAAGCAACCAAACTGCCTGTAACATGCTTAACAATATTTTGGCATGCAGCGCATGTAAAACACATTTGTGAATGCCTGGGTTTACATATGCAAACTAAAGTCAGATATCTTGACTTTGCCAATGCTTTTTTGATTATAAGATAACCTGCTTTCGAAATTAAACCTTGCTATTGACAAACAAAGATTATTGTACCTTTGGTTAACTTCAATTGGGACAACTAACAGGGCTCGAAAAATTCACTCGACCCGAGTCAGATTAATTCAGGACAAGCTATTTTTAGGTCCTATTCGCCCTTACTGGCGAGTAGGAATACAAACTGACACTTGACCTCTGCCTCCGAAAACAGGGGAAATGTGACAAGATAGCAAGATTTAAAGGCATCTTCATTGCTCATAAAGTAAATGAGCAATAAAAATGCTTTTAAATATTGTTAACATGTCACATTTGCTCAGCTTTCAGATTAGAGGTCAAGTGCATTTCAGTTTGGTCCAGGAGATTTTTTAGGTTACTAGACCTGCAGGTCTAGTGCATTTTCTATGATTTTTCGAGCCCTGAACTACAAAAAAAACTAGAGATCTCAGTGGTTTGTAAAGGGAAAGTCAGGGGCATGAAATGTGGGTACTGAAATGACACAAAAGAGTGTGCAGTTCTGGTCTGCAAGGAACCCCGAACCTGTTTATCACACATTCCATGGGCGGTCCACAGCTTTATGAAGCAGTTCTGCAAATCATAAAATATTATGGGCACCCATTGCATGAGTGTCAATATGCTGTTTTCCATTTCTATCCATTTATTAATAGATTAAAAGAAAAAACATTATAATCAAGTCACATGCTTTAAATGGCCCCATCAACAATGTACCCAATACAGAGTTATTATTTCGGAGGTATAACTGGGTAAGGGGACTAGTATCTGGTGACAAAATCTGCTCCTTCTCCTCCAACTCCATAAGAATTGGGATCTCATATCATAGGATGTGCCTTAAAGGTGTCCATTCACAGTAAGGATTTTTTCTAATGCTGAATGCAAGATTTACTCCAGTCAGGAACTTGGTGTGGCATTCAACACCCACCTACTCGTGAAACAAAAGGCTCCTGAAGGAGTCACTAGTATATACTCCAAATTGAGTTGATCCAACTTCATCGAATTAAACATAAGATATATTAATAATAAGGCGTACCAAAAAATGAATTCTAGGGACGTTTTTCTTTAAAAAAATAAAAATAAAAATAGCAACAAATATCAATACATTGTATATACTCAATTACAAAATGTTCAATCAAGGTCCATAATAAAATGTTGTAAAGAGCCCCACTGACCTACAATAATCACAAAAATCAGGATCCAAAGTATTTTTTGTAATCATCAATGGGGATCGGTATTTACACCTGACATAACCAAAACTTTTCGATCAAAATACACTCAAAGTTGAAAATATGGTTATGAATTATCAAAGTCGACTGTTGAAAGTTAGAGAGGGTGTGCTGTTGACGTTTCGGTCTCAAATGTCTAACCAGTCCACGAGAATTGTCGGATGCAAACAAAGCCAGAAGGACAGGCACCTGAGGAATTTAAAGTATCACTAGACATTAAATCATAATCCCAATGTATGTGAATAAGAATGACTCGAAAGTTCCATAATTTTTCAATAGTTAATACATGCGGTAAAACAACGAATCCGAACCGCGTTTGCCCCAATCATTGAAGGAAACCTCAACAGCCACCTATCCACAAAGGGATATGCCAAACAACTTATGAAGCCCTTTTGGAATTATATCCATCTGCTGTCTAAGCTCAGGCCCTTGTTGTTGGAAAGTGATTGGGTTATTATTGCTCGTGCCATCAGTGGATCTAGGTTCTACTATTGTTCTATTTTTAGATAGACCACAAAGAAGTTTATTGGACAGCTACAGAACGCCAAAGCTTGGGTAGGGGGGCCCTGAGCTGTCATGAGTGAGCGAGCCCTACTACTTCACTGCTGCTCGATTGCAAACTATGTGATTGCGAGTCCTTCTGAAGATCCACCACATTTTTTTCAGAAAGGTTCTATGCATTGGCATTGTAGGATGAGGTATATGTTCCAGGATGTTTTTCGAGGACACAAGATTAACATTTCCTTTATTTGTCAACATTTAGAGGGACAACAGTGGAAGTGATAAAAATGCAAATGGTGAGTGTGCTGTGGTGAAATTAGCATCTATGTGTACTCAGAAGAGAAAGGTGTCTAAACCAGATCAAAAAGGTATCTCAAGACTCATTTGTTATTGAAAAAATACCATTGGCGTCTTCATCTGTGAAGTAGGAAGGGTATGGAGAATTTCAAGGTTAAGAACAATGCAGAGTTTGCTGGGAAAAAGCAGCTAAATGTCTGCCTAGGACAAATGTTCATCTGCAACCCATATTGTGACCACTACAATTAGCACTGAGGCATTACAACATGACTCCCTTATAATACATTACCCTAAAGCAGTGGCTCTTAACGTTTTGACTCATGTGGATCCCCACTTAATTATTTGAAACCGAGGACTGTTGCTGAATCATTACTGGAATCTGGAGACCCCGGCCTAAGCATTTCTGATAATATGATCTGCCAAACAATACATAAACAATACAGGGACAAGCATTCATTAATCAAATATACAAATGATTAAATACTTTATTTAACTCACAAACAAATATTTTAAAAAGTCTAAATTCGATTAGGAAGGTTGGAGCTTTTCAGACTTCAATCGAGACCGCTCATCGCCTAAACTATATTCTGTTTGATGCACATGCACTACTCCCATAAATCAGTCTGAGGATACTACCTTAATTTTAGCTTCACATTCAGAGAATGTTTTGAACATTTCAAGCGCACATTTTACTTCTGTATTCATATACAAGTTATTAACCTGTTAATATTATTTAACTTTACCAGTCACAACCCCCCCCCTCAATAGTGCCCAACAGGGACCACTACCCCAAAGAATACAAAAAAAAAGGGCAACACCAGTCCTAGTGTTCTCGTTCAGTGAGTACCTGAACTGGCAGTTCAGTCTAGCCTGTTCCCACTGAAGCAGGGTCAAGACTGATTTGCATGTGGCTGGTTCTAAACTGAGGTGGCATGGTGGGTGAAAAGTAATGGACTTTGATGAGGCCCGAGCAATTGCCAGGGCCGAGATTAATCCAAGCATTCCATCCATCCATCACCTTGATGTTGTTGCAATTTATGATAGGTACATTGTCAACACTTCTCAGCAAGACAACTATAGCAAGCAGTAAAGGTCAGGGCCAGGACTGCCATACTTGCAGTTTTTAATATCTGCCCATTTTTCAAGCATTTGGCATGCTCAAGCTTATATCAGTACCCCAGTTTTTTACGTACTGCAGGCCACAACCTAAGGTATAAAAAGATGAAGGCAACTATTATATTATATTATATTCAGATAGCCCACAAAATAATTCATTTTTTTAAAGTTAAGAGCTCCTAAGATTTCCCAGATCAGTCTGGCTTGACTGCACAACGGTCTGCAAAACATTGTTAACAATTCTTTAAAATATACACAGAGAGGGCTTTGGCTCCACCAGGAAGAATATTATTATATCAGCTCATGATATTGGCTGTTTGTTGCATCATTCCGATTCAATGTATTGACTGCACTGCTCTGCATACGGGCACATTTATACCTCAAAAACACATTGAATCATCACAGTCCGTAATCATTTTCCTTATAGACAGGCTTTTTAATGTTTTAGTTAGGCTTCCAGATTGCAAGTCAGACCTCTAGGCTTTGTCAGGGCTTGTTATCCTGGCACTGAAGTCCTGCAATTATATTTGAAAAGGTAAAACTACAAAAAACACATGCAAAGAATTGTAGTACTGGATAAGCTGCTCAAAACCTAACCTAATAGCTCTAATAATTTGCATCCCCCCCATGTAACTTTAGAATCCAGAAACCGAGATGTCCTTCCTGCCCGCCCACTGCTAGTCATCTCATCTGACAACTGTAGATAGGTTTGTGGAACCAACCTATAGAATAAAGCAAAAAGAAACCCTGACATATTTTTCTTTTTTTTTTTAAATATTTTTTTTATTTTATGCCGTCAGGTACATCTTTAAACAAACATACAAATAAGGAAGTAGAAATATTATACATCAATCTTATAACAGTCAAAATTAATAAAATCAGATATACATAGGAACCAAAAAGAAAATATAGCATAGAGGAACCATGGTAGGATTTAGCCATTTCAGTTCCAAATCTTCTCTTATCCTCTTTACCCTATTCCTGTTCTCTCCTCCAGCTCACCATGACTTCTTTCTAACCAGTTAGTAACTGGGGCCCAGATCTTATCCCCTTTTTTCCTAGCACGATGGCCCTTGTTTTTATATAGAGCCATTTCCATATTGTATATATTCAGTAAACGATAGAGCCAGTGTGTATATACCGGTGGTTCCATGTCTTTCCAAACCGTGGCTATTAATAGCCTAGCGACTGCTATTGAAACAAAAACAAAATCCCGATGTATCGATGCTAGGCTAATTCGACTATCATATCCCAACAGCATCAGCGAAGCACTTATTTCGATTGTACAATTGATCGATTCATACCAGAAAGTTTCTATACCCTTTTTCAAAGGTATCAAAGTTTTACATGCATAAAACATATGAGTGATGTCCGCTGGACTAAGATGACATCTGGGGCATTGATCATTATCTCGTTTACCCCATCCGTAAAGTTTTGCTGGGGTGTAATATAAATTAAAGAGGGTTTTACAGTGTTGGGCCTGAAGGTTAGCGGCCAAAAAGGTATTCTCACTCAGCTTTAATGAGATGTCTACATCTATATCATCATCCCCTAGTTTAGATGCCCACTTTGTCTCTGTTTTCTCCAGATCATCGGGTATTGTTTCCATTAGTATTTTATAGAGCACCCCAATCCTCTCTTTTCCCCGATATATCTTTTCCATTAACGGTATTATTCTGAGACTCTCCTGTTTCCTGGCTTGATTCTTAATACATCCCCTTATTTGAATATATTTAAAATATGATCTATTATTGATCTTAAATTTCTGAGCCAATTCTTGAAACGGTAATATATCTAAATTATCATTAAGTAGGTCCCCAACTCTCTGAATACCTATCTGTACCCACTCTCTAGCCATATTATCCAAGAGTTCAAGTGGAAATATCGTAGTTCCCCACAATGGAGTATATCTATTACATTTAGAGATGTTCATAATCTTGCTTATTTTGCTCCATACCGTTCTGACAGCTTTCAAGCATTTGGAATGTTTTTTAAAAATAATATTTAGGTTCTAATTGTCTGAGGAGGAGCCCTGCTGCTTCTTTCCCCACTATAAGTTGATATATGGAGGGTAAATCGTCCTCACCCGCACAGCTATCTGTACCCAACAAAACGCCCATTTCTTGCAGGAAAGTTGACAGATAGTAATAATATAAATTTGGAGCTGCCCACCCCCCTCTCTCTCGTGGGAGAGTCATTGTCCGCATAGCCCGTCTTGTTTTTTGGTAGTTCCAAATAAAATTGGAAAACATTGAATTCATTCTCTGAAATGTACTAAATGATAGTTCTAAGGGAATTGCGCGAAATAAATACAAAATTCTAGGGAAGATCTTAATTTTTAACACATTGACTCTACCCACTATCGTTAAATGTAGTTTATCCAATCCTCGAAGCTCAGAGGATATATCCTCTAATATTGGGTCAATATTGTTTGCCCATAGTGGCCCAATCGTAACCCCAAGGTAGGTTGCAATCTCTATCTGCCGGTGATCTTGTAAGCTTACCGATCTAGTGGAGATTATCTGCGTCTTCCCTTTATTCAGACAATAACCTGATCTATTCCCAAATTCCTCTGCCAATCTTTCATTCTCATTTTCTCTCATTCTCTCTCTCATTCTCTCTCTCTCTCACATTCTTTCTCTCTCTCTCACACATTCTCTCTCACATTCTCTCACATTCTCTCTCACATTCTCTCTCACATTTTCTCTCTCACATTTTCTCTCATTCTCTCTCTCATTCTCTCTCATTCTCATTCTCTCTCTCTCTCTCTCTCTCTCTCTCTCTCTCTCTCTCTCTCTCTCTCATTCTCTCTCTCATTCTCTCATTCTCATTCTCTCTCTCTCATTCTCTCTCTCATTCTCACTCTCTCTCATTCTCTCTCTCATTCTCTCTCTCTCTCATTCTCTCTCTCTCTCTCTCTCTCATTCTCTCTCTCATTCTCTCTCTCTCATTCTCTCTCTCTCTCATTCTCTCTCTCTCAGAAAGGAAAAGGCAGGTAGGCTTCTGGCCCTTCGAACCAGACAAAAGGCTACCAGAAATAATATAAAAGAAATAAAAAATTTGGAGGGACATGTCGAAACAGCCCCTGCTAAGATAATGGAGGTTTTTAAACAATATTATACCAAATTATATCAACAAGATCCCTGTGATAACAACTTAGAAACGGAAGGGGAATATCTACAGCTTAAAAAGCTAGACCCAGTTATATGCTTGGATTTAGAAGAAGAGATTACGTTGGAAGAGACGCTTCTAGCTATAAACTCACTCTCTTCAGGGAAGGCCGCCGGCCCAGATAAAATTCCGATAGAGTTATATAAATTGCTTCATGGTGATCTGGCTGTTTTTCTTCAGGATCTGTTTTTAGATGTTCAATATCGTGGGATTCCCCCTAATACATGGAAGGAAACAGATATAATTATATTTCATAAGAAGGGAAAACCACCAACAGCACCAGGGTCATATCGGTCCATCTCATTGTAAATTCAGATGCAAAAATATACTCTAAGATCCTAGCAACGCGGCTCCAGAGAATCATAGCCAGTTTGGTCTCACCCTGGCAACATGGATTTGTGCCAGAAAGGGGAACAACGGATCATACTAGACGAATAATATCTTTGCTAGATATAGCCGCAGGAGGGGGGGGGGGTGAACTGGCAGTGATTCTCGTGGACGCCGAGAAGGCCTTTGACAGAGTGACGTGGCAATATCTCTGGGAGGCATTAGCGGAGCGAGGGATCGGCCCTAAAATGATAACAGCCATTCAGGCAATGTATCATCAACCTTATGCTAGATTACAAATGATGGGAATGGCATCAGGTCCGAGAGAGGTAGCAAGGGGTACAGGGCAAGGATGTCCATGCTCCCCGATCCTATTTGCTATATATCTGGATCCATTTATTAATAAGATATTAGAGAACTCAGTGATTGAACCTTATAAAACCAATGGATATGAGACAAAAATACTTGCATATGCCGACGATATTGCTATAGTTACATCAAATCCAATAACAGCAATAGCAGAAGTCGAAAGATTGGCAGAGGAATTTGGGAATAGATCAGGTTATTGTCTGAATAAAGGGAAGACGCAGATAATCTCCACTAGATCGGTAAGCTTACGAGATCACCGGCAGATAGAGATTGCAACCTACCTTGGGGTTAAGATTGGGCCTGATATGGATACACTATGGGCAAACAATATTGACCCAATATTAGAGGATATATCCTCTGAGCTTCGAAGATTGGATAAACTACATTTAACGATAGTGGGTAGAGTCAATGTGTTAAAAATGAAGATCTTCCCCAGAATTTTGTATTTATTTCGCACAATTCCCTTAGAACTATCATTTAGTACATTTCAGAGAATGAATTCAATGTTTTCCAATTTTATTTGGAACTACCAAAAAACAAGACGGGCTATGCGGACAATGACTCTCCCACGAGAGAGAGGGGGGTGGGCTGCTCCAAATTTATATTATTACTATCTGTCAACTTTCCTGCAAGAAATGGGCGTTTTGTTGGGTACAGATAGCTGTGCGGGTGAGGACGATTTACCCTCCATATAGCATCTTATAGTGGGGAAAGAAGCAGCAGGGCTCCTCCTCAGACAATTAGAACCTAAATATTATTTAAAAAAACATTCTAAATGCTTGAAAGCTGTCAGAACTGTATGGAGCAAAATAAGCAAGATTATGAACATCTCTAAATGTAATAGATATACTCCATTGTGGGGAACTACGATATTTCTACTTGAACTCTTGGATAATATGGCTAGAGAGTGGGTACAGGTAGGTATTCAGAGAGTTGGGGACCTACTTAATGATAATTTAGATATATTACCGTTTCAAGAATTGGCTCAGAAATTTAAGATCAATAATAGATCATATTTTAAATATATTCAAATAAGGGGATGTATTAAGAATCAAGCCAGGAAACAGGAGAGTCTCAGAATAATACCGTTAATGGAAAAGATATATCGGGGAAAAGAGAGGATTGGGGTGCTCTATAAAATACTAATGGGAACAATACCCGATGATCTGGAGAAAACAGAGACAAAGTGGGCATCCAAACTAGGGGATGATGATATAGATGTAGACATGTCATTAAAGCTGAGTGAGAATACCTTTTTGGCCGCTAACCTTCAGGCCCAACACTATAAAACCCTCTTTAATTTATATTACACCCCAGCAAATCTTTATGGATGGGGTAAACGAGATAATGATCAATGCCCCAGATGTCATCTTAGTCCAGCGGACATCACTCATATGTTTTATGCATGTAAAACTTTGATACCTTTGAAAAAGGGTATAGAAACTTTCTGTATGTTTCGATCAATTGTACAATCGAAATAAGTGCTTCGCTGATGCTGTTGGGATATGATAGTCGAATTAGCCTAGCATCGATACATCGGGATTTTGTTTTTGTTTCAATAGTAGTCGCTAGGCTACTAATAGCCACGGTTTGGAAAGACATGGAACCACCGGTATATACACACTGGCTCTATCGTTTACTGAATATATACAATATGGAAATGGCTCTATATAAAAACAAGGGCCATCATGCTAGGAAAAAAGGGGATAAGATCTGGGCCCCAGTTACTAACTGGTTAGAAAGAAGTCATGGTGAGCTGGAGGAGAGAACAGGAATAGGGTAAAGGGGATAAGAGAAGATTTGGAACTGAAATGGCTAAATCCTACCATGGTTCCTCTATGCTATATTTTCTTTTTTTTTCCTATGTATATCTGATTTTATTTATTTTGACTGTTATAAGATTGATGTATAATTTTTCTACTTCCTTATTTGTATGTTTGTTTAAAGATGTACCTGACAGCATAAAATTAAAAAAAAAAAAAAGAGAATGAGAGAGAGAGAATGAGAGAGTGAGAGAGAATGGGAGAGAGAGAATGAGAGAGAGAGAATGAGAGAGAGAATGAGAGGGAATGTGAGAGAGAGAGAGAATGTGAGAGAGAGAATGTGAGAGAGAATGAGTATGAGAATGTGAGAGAGAGAGATTGTGAGAGAGAGAATGGGAGAGAGAATGTGAGAGAGAGAGAGAATGTGAGAGAGAGAGAGAGAATGTGAGAGAGAGAGAATGAGAGAGAGAATGAGAGAGAGAATGAGAATGAGAATGAGAGAGAATGAGAGAGAGAGAATGAGAGAGAGAGAATGAGAGAGAGAGAATGAGAGAGAGAATGAGAGAGAGAGAATGATGAGAGAGAGAATGAGAGAGAGAGAATGAGAGAGCGAGAATGAGAGAGAGAGAGAGAGCGAGAATGAGAGGGAGAGAGGGAGAGAGAGAGAGAATGAGAGAGAGAGAGAGAATGAGAATGAAAGAGAGAGAGAATGAGAGAGAGAGAGAGAATGAGAGAGAGAGAATGTGTGAGAGAGAGAGAGAATGAGAGAGAGAGGGAGAATTAGAATGAGAGAGAGAAAGAATGAGAGAGAGAATGAGAGAGAATGAGAATGAGAGAGAGAATGAGAATGAGAGCATGAGAATGAGAGAGAGAATGAGAGAGAGCGAGAGAATGTGAGAGAGAGAGAGAATGTGAGAGAGAGAGAATGAGAGAGAGAATGAGAGAGAGAATGAAAATGAGAATGAGAGAGAATGAGAGAGAATGAGAGAGAGAGAATGAGAGAGAGAGAATGAGAGAGAGAGAATGAGAGAGAGAGAATGATGCGAGAGAGAGAATGAGAGAGAGAATGAGAATGAGAATGAGAGAGAATGAGAGAGAATGAGAGAGAGAGAATGAGAGAGAGAGAATAAGAGAGAGAATGAGAGAGAGAGAATGATGAGAGAGAGAATGAGAGAGAGAAAATGAGAGAGCGAGAATGAGAGAGAGAGCGCGAGAATGAGAGAGAGAGAGAATGAGAGAGAGAGAGAATGAGAGAGAGAGAATGAGAGAGAGAGAGAATGAGAGAGAGAGAGAAAGAGAATGAGAGAGAGAGAGAATGAGAGAGAGAATGAGAGAGAGAATGAGAATGAGAGAGAGAATGAGAGAATGAGAGAGAGAATGAGAGAGAGAGAGAATGAGAGAGAGCATGAGAATGAGAATGAGAGAGAATGAGAGAGAGAGAATGAGAGAGAGAGAATGAGAGAGAGAATGAGAGAGAGAGAATGATGAGAGAGAGAGAATGAGAGATAGAGAATGAGAGAGCAAGAATGAGAGAGAGAGAGAGCAAGAATGAGAGAGCGAGAGAATGAGAGAGAGAGAATGAGAGAGAGAGAGAGAGAATGAGAGAGAGAATGAGAGAGAGAATGAGAGAGAGCGAATAATGAGAGAGAGAGAATGAGAGAGAGAGAATGAGAGAGCGAGAATGAGAGAGAGAGAGAGCGAGAATGAGAGAGAGAGAGAATGAGAGAGAGAGAATGAGAGAGAGAGAGAGAGAATGAGAGAGAGAATGAGAATGAGAATGAGAGAGAATGATGGAGAATGAGAGAGAGAGAATGAGAGAGAGAGAATGAGAGAGAGAGAATGAGAGAGAGAATGAGAGAGAGAGAATGATGAGAGAGAGAATGAGAGAGAGAGAATGAGAGAGCGAGAATGAGAGAGAGAGAGAGAGCGAGAATGAGAGGGAGAGAGGGAGAGAGAGAGAGAGAATGAGAGGGAGAGAGAGAATGAGAATGAGAATGTGAGAGAGAGAGATTGTGAGAGAGAGAATGGGAGAGAGAATGTGAGAGAGAGAGAGAATGTGAGAGAGCGAGAGAGAATGTGAGAGAGAGAGAATGAGAGAGAGAATGAGAGAGAGAATGAGAATGAGAATGAGAGAGAATGAGAGAGAGAGAATGAGAGAGAGAGAATGAGAGAGAGAATGAGAGAGAGAGAATGATGAGAGAGAGAATGAGAGAGAGAGAATGAGAGAGCGAGAATGAGAGAGAGAGAGAGAGCGAGAATGAGAGGGAGAGAGGGAGAGAGAGAGAGAGAATGAGAATGAGAGAGAGAATGAGAATGAAAGAGAGAGAGAATGGAGAGAGAGAGAGAATGAGAGAGAGAGAATGTGTGAGAGAGAGAGAGAATGAGAGAGAGAGGGAGAATTAGAATGAGAGAGAGAGAGAATGAGAGAGAGAATGAGAGAGAATGAGAAATGAGAGAGAGAATGAGAATGAGAGCATGAGAATGAGAGAGAGAATGAGAGAGAGCGAGAGAATGTGTGAGAGAGAGAGAGAATGTGAGAGAGAGAGAATGAGAGAGAGAATGAGAGAGAGAATGAAAATGAGAATGAGAGAGAATGAGAGAGAATGAGGAGAGAGAGAATGAGAGAGAGAGAATGAGAGAGAGAGAATGAGAGAGAGAGAATGATGAGAGAGAGAGAATGAGAGAGAGAATGAGAATGAGAATGAGAGAGAATGAGAGAGATGAGAGAGAGAATGAGAGAGAGAGAATGAGAGAGAGAGAATGAGAGAGAGAATGAGAGAGAGAGAATGATGAGAGAGAGAATGAGAGAGAGAGAATGAGAGAGAGAGAATGAGAGAGAGAGAATGAGAGAGAGAGAATGATGAGAGAGAGAGAATGAGAGAGAGAATGAGAATGAGAATGAGAGAAAATGAGAGAGAATGAGAGAGAGAATGAGAGAGAGAGAATGAGAGAGAGAATGAGAGAGAGAATGAGAGAGAGAGAATGATGAGAGAGAGAATGAGAGAGAGAAAATGAGAGAGCGAGAATGAGAGAGAGAGCGCGAGAATGAGAGAGAGAGAATGAGAGAGAGAGAGAATGAGAGAGAGAGAATGAGAGAGAGAGAGAATGAGAGAGAGAGAAAGAGAATGAGAGAGAGAGAGAATGAGAGAGAGAATGAGAGAGAGAATGAGAATGAGAGAGAGAATGAGAGAATGAGAATGAGAGAGAGAATGAGAGAGAGAGAGAATGAGAGAGAGAATGAGAATGAGAATGAGAGAGAATGAGAGAGAGAGAATGAGAGAGAGAGAATGAGAGAGAGAATGAGAGAGAGAGAATGATGAGAGAGAGAGAATGAGAGAGAGAGAATGAGAGAGCGAGAATGAGAGAGAGAGAGAGAGCAAGAATGAGAGAGCGAGAGAATGAGAGAGAGAGAGAATGAGAGAGAGAGAATGAGAGAGAGAGAGAGAGAATGAGAGAGAGAATGAGAGAGAGAATGAGAGAGAGAGAATAATGAGAGAGAGAGAATGAGAGAGAGAGAATGAGAGAGCGAGAATGAGAGAGAGAGAGAGCGAGAATGAGAGAGAGAGAGAATGAGAGAGAGAGAATGAGAGAGAGAGAGAGAGAGAGAATGAGAGAGAGAATGAGAATGAGAATGAGAGAGAATGATGGAGAATGAGAGAGAGAGAATGAGAGAGAGAATGAGAGAGAGAGAATGAGAGAGAGAATGAGAGAGAGAATGATGAGAGAGAGAATGAGAGAGAGAGAATGAGAGAGCGAGAATGAGAGAGAGAGAGAGAGAAAGAATGAGAGGGAGAGAGGGAGAGAGAGAGAGAGAGAATGAGAGGGAGA